>NC_081824.1:44973214-45284047 GCF_030867095.1 Alligator mississippiensis
TTTTCTAGGAATAGAGCAATGCTTTTTTCCCTTAGTCTCAAGAATGCTGCTTCTACTTAGCCTGCTTGCTAAGATGCAAGGTAAAATCAGATTATTGTTCTGATATGTTCTTGTGTTTGTTTGTTCTTATATCTCAGTCTGTATCTCAACATATGGTTACTGATTTCTTACATTTAATCTTGTTTTCATAATAAATTATTTTGTTATCTTTTATAATATACTTACTGGAAGTGATCCTGTGATCTCAGAGCATTTAACCGCTTCTCTGGAAGGGGGATCTATTATTCCCAAGCACATGACCAGACAAAGGTCTGATTCTCCTCGCTGGCAGAATCCCCTCTGCTAAGAGCTAGCAAGACCAAGGTGAGGTGGGTACAACTGAAGCACCTTTGGTCAGAGAGGTGACCTTGGTAGTATCTTAGCCTATTCTCAAAGATCAAGCAGCATATGGGACGGAGTGGTTTGGAAATGAAAGCAAGCCCCTAAAGTGTGAGAACATCCCAGGAGTCTCTTTTACAGGTAGATCCAACAGCTTCCCAGGTCAGAGTTTGTTACATAATCTATGATTACAAAATGCCATTTCATATAGTTTTGGAGCTGTACAGTATACAGTTTAAATTACAAAGATAGTGTTTTTAGTGTTCTCCACCAGATTAATATTTTAATAGTCTAAATACTATAGCGCTTTTAGTGTGTTTAGCTTAACCCCTAAGCAAGTTGTTTATTAGCCCACATGGGGAAAGCTTAGCTTTCCTCAATTAAATAGAGCTATTGCTCATGTAAAAACGTGTCAAAATTATGCTTTTAAAACTAATTAGTTAATATAATTTCTCATAAATTATTACTGCCTTCCAAGCTAGACATAAGTATAAAACAATTTTCAGTAAACTTCAGGTTCACTGTGAAAAATATGTCATGTTTTCAGTAGTTTTCATGAAGAAATATGCTATTGTCCCATACTTATTTTTTCATAGATTCACATAAATTTAGGGCTGGAAGGGACCTTGTGAGATCATTGGGTCCAGCCCCCCTGCTCTGGGCAGGAAAAACTGCTGGGGTCAAATAACTCCAGCAAGATGTGTGTCCATCTCCTTTTGAAGATCTCCAGAGTAGGTGCCTACACCACCCCCGCTGGGAGTCTATTCCAGAGTCTGGTCACACAAACTGTGTAGAAGTTTTTCCTTATATCCAGTCTTAAACCTTCTTCTAGGATAGTATGATCATTGCCCCTCGTTTTTCCCTGGGGCGCTTTGGTGAATACTTGTTCACCTAGCCCCTGATGCTCTCCCCCGATATATTTGTAAGCTGCTACCAAATCCCCATTCTTTTTTAGTCTGAACAGTCCCATATCTGTCAACCTTTCCTCATATGGCTTGCTCTTCAGGCCTCCAATTATTCGAGTGACTTTTCTCTGGACTCTCTCAAGCTTTTCCACATCCTTCTTGGCATGTGGCACCCAGCCTTTTTTATTTGGTAAAACAGTGGTGCCCAGCCTTTTAACCCTGTGGGCCAGATTGGCAGTGCCTGGTCCATCTGCAGCCAGATCCAGCAAGTGAACCTAATATGGCATGGTGGGAGCTTGATCTGGTAAGGCAGTCCAGGCAGAGCCCAGGTCCACTCTGGCCACATCAGGGGGTGGCCCATCCCTAATCTGCTCACAGCAGGTTGTGGAGCACATCCTGGTCCCCATCCAAAGGCTGTATTTTAAACTATATTCTACATATTATATTTTAAAACACATAAGGTTATTCTCAAAGCTGACAGAAAAATACAATCTCTATCCAATGGGAAAGTGTTTGCTTCATATCAAATGCAGATAAAATTAGAAATCTTAGAATTTTTGTTTAACAAAATATTTTAAAATAATTCATTTTAATCTTATCATTGTTACTATTATAGGATCACAATGTTAGTTTCACCGTTCCCACCTTAATTTGTATAGAAAATGCATATACATTAGATATATTCCTGCAAAAGAAAGATCCCATCAAAATGTTTAACATATTTTTTTAATGTATTTAAATATTTTATTTTACATAGCTGAGTATTAGCATCTTCAAAAAAATCATGCACTCTTAGCTTGTTACACCTTTATGCTTAGGGCCTTGTTACACTTTATACTGTAAGCTAAACAAAGGTTAACCAGCTTAGTGCTGTTGCACTTAGTGAAGCACTCACACCTTAAGGTGAAAAACCGTTTCTGGCTGTCCTTCACGTGCATAGCTGTGACTTTCTTGGTAAGCAGGGGTAGGACTGTCTTGCTGCTTGAGCTCTGAGGTTACCAATCCTTTTTTTTTTTTCCAGAGCCCATCCCCCTGTGCTACCCTTGCCTGGGCTGCCGACTAGCTGAGTGCTGCCTGAGTTCCAAATAGGACTGGGCCCCTTGGAGCTCAGGCAGCACCCAGCTGGCTGCTAGCCTGGCTAGCGATGGTGCAGGTGGGTGAGTTCCAGAGAAAAAAAAAAAGAATCAGGCCCCCAGGACCCGGACAGGGCCAGGTGGCTGAAGCAGAGTGGAGCCCTGAAGTTCCTGTTGTTCCTGAACTCTTCAGGGTCCACCTGTTGGCTCTCCCACACCTGGCTTGTCCAGCAGTGGCTGTGGTAAGCAGGTATCTGAAGCCCTTGAACTCCCCCAGAGCAGCTGGACAGCTTCAGGCACAAAGCATAGGGCTCAGTGCTGTCCATTAGGGGTGTGCAAGTGGGCCCTATTCAATTCAGGCTGGACATAAAGGAAGAACTTCTTTACTGTCCGAGCTCCCAAGGTTTGGAATAGACTTCTGCCTGAGGTGGTTCAAGCACCTACTTTGAACTCCTTCAAGAGACATTTGGATGTTTATCTTGCTGGGATCCTACGACCCCCAATGTCTATGAAATCTGTGAAATCTATGAATTCAGATTCGGCCCAAATCAGGGACAGTGATTCGGTTAGTTGATTCAGATCACTGTCCCCGATTCAATTCGGCCAAATCCGAAGATTCAACACCGATTCAGAGAATCAGCAATTCAGACACAGATACAGATTTAAAAGTTTTTTCTACATACCTTGAGGTACCAGTGCAGCTTGTGAATGCTGCGATACTGAGGCGAATGAAGCACCCCACAGGACTGCAGGGGGGACCCTCCCCCTGCTCAGCAGTGAACCCAGAAGTGGGCCGAAAGTATTTCTGGTCCACTTCTGGATCTGCTTTCGAGTGTGCTGGGAAGCACCCCGCGCTTCTGTGAGACACCCCTTTTGCCCCAGTATCGCAACACTCATGAGCCCCTGCTACCTAGAGGTATGCAGAAAAAAATATTTAAGGCTGTCTCTATGTCCAAATGTCCAAATCTTTCTGAATCAATTTGGAGAGACTAAAGGGTCCTCTGATTTGATTTGGATTCGGAGATTCAGCCACTGAATTGGGCCAAATCTCTACCAAATCAAATCAGGGACCAGAGCTTTGCACAGCCCTACTGTCCATCTGAGCTGGAGCTGCACAGAGTTGGAGGAAAGGATGCACCACTCAGAGCCACTTCCCAAGCCTGGAAGGGGCAAGAAGTCCCATCCTGTACCTCCCTGGGGGTTCAGGAGCTTCAGGTACCTGCCAACCACAGATGCTGCTGGACCCTGCACAGCCCAGCAGAGCACAGAGTCAACAGGAACCAGCCTTGGGCAGCCACCAAACTCTGCCCTGTCCCAGCCACCTGGCCCTGCTGGGGCATTTGCCTGGGAGTGCAGGCACCAGGTTGGGGATGTATTGCAGTGGAACATGGGGATGGGCATAGGGTTAACCATGGGTCAGAGGAAGAGGTAAACATCAGCTTGTTGCCCCCCAAAGGCACTATGACCCGTGGATTTGGAGCATCAAGGTGATCCAGGAAGTACCATAGCCACTGGGTCCTCCAAGGCTGTTGTACTGACTCTTCCTGGTGGGAACAATGGGGCAGAAGCATCATGCCCAACCCTATTGCACCCTGGCATCTCCACCCTGACTCAGGAGGGGCCACTGTATCCTGAGATGCTAGAGGACTTCAACTTGGGAGGAACAGCTGTGGAGAATGGCTACACCTTAATGGAACAGGAGCAAAATTACACAGACTAAAGATAATCTTGCCCTGGAGTGTAGTAACTTTAAACTGAATAACAAGTGCTTTAAGCCACCTAAAATTACCATGGAACAAGGCCCTTAGGTATACACCCCTCAGTAAATGTGATACAAGTGACAGACCTAATCCAAAAACAAAATACAGAAGAAATATACAAATCTTTAAAAATATGCCTTACATTTTTCTGTCTTATTAAAATAAGCTTGCCCAGCAGAATCAACATTCTGATTAAGAAAACAGCCTGCTCCTGATGGGACTACTACAGACTTACATTTGAAAAGCACAGTCAGCTCTTCATTTCAGCAGCATTACTTTGGAGCAACAGTCTCTAATAACATTCAGATTTTGATTTCATTTTTAATAGTAAGGGATGAATTTACTCTACAGAATCGGGCCCTTCTGCACTGAATCTGAAGAGCAAGCTTCAGATAAATCTAACAACATAAGAACATACGAATTGCCATTTACTGGGTCAGACAATAGGCGCATCTTGCTCTGAATCCTGTATCTCACAATGGCAGAGAGCAGATGCTGAAAGAGACAGTAAATTGGGTATGACCAGGGTTTAACTGATTAACAGCATAATAATATGAAAAGAAAGAACAATCCATGCTATCTGATTGCTTTCTCTTTTAACCCTCGACCATAGCTTCCACAAACGGTAAATCATTAGGGAGGTATGGTAAAATAACAGTGTTAAACAGTATCAGTTCAAGAAACATAAGTGTAGCATTCCCTGCTGTTGTTTTGGTTTTATTTTCAGTAGGGAGTTGAGTTCAAGACTAGTTTTAAAATAAGGTCAGACATTATTGTCCTTATATTTTCTGCAACATAAGGTTTCCTTTTCATTACATTATGAAACAGAATTTCCAAGACTGTAATGTCTCACTAAACAAATATCTTCAAAAACCTGTTACAGGTTTCATAGAATTTGATACACTTTCATGAGAAGGTAAAAGTTCCCATTTATCAAGTTTATTAGAAGAGTTAAAAAGAAAAATTATGAGCACGTGTCTGTATGCAGTAAAGTAAATTAATTGATCAATGCAAGTTGACATCCTCTAATAATGTGTGGCATATCAGACTTGTAATTAATGTAGCATACAGGCACTCCTCACTTAACTACCGAGTTCCGTTCCTGCGACTAGGTCGTTAAGCGAATTGGTCGATAAGCGAGGAGCCGCCCCTTGATACTGCGTGCGTTGGCTTGAGACGCCGCGCTGCCATTTCCACAATACGTTTCGTACGTATTTTGGAAACGGTCCGGCTCTGAGCATCAAAGTGCTCCCCGCAGGACCGTGTGCTGGCAGCCGCGACCCTGGGGTGGAGGGCCGAGCTGCTCCCTCCCCCCCTCTTGCCAGCACCAGGGCAGCATTTGGCCCTGAAGCCAGGGCTGGGGGGAAGAGGATACTGAGAGAGGGAAGGAGCTGGCACCAGGGAGCAGGAGGGAAGCTCGGCCTCGGCAGGCAGAACTAACCACCGCCCTTAAAGCCACCCTTCAGACCCGCGCGCAGAGCTGCTCTGCGCCCTGCCAGCACCCAGAGCCAGAACAACAGCTTCAGGCAAGCCAGGAGATGAAGCGGTAGGAGCTCCCAGGGTGCAGGGAGATCATCGGACCTGGGAAGACCCAGAGGGAAGGCAGCCTCGCTGGGAAGACCCAGAAGGCAGCCTCGCTGGGAAGACCCAGAAAGAGGGGAGCCATGAGGAGGGGACCCAGAGAGACGACTGCTGCTCTGGTAAGACCCAGAGAGAGGGTTGCAGTTTGGGGAAGACCCAGAGAAAGGGCTGACGATTGGGGAAGACCCAGAAAGAGGGCAGCTGCAGGGCAAGGACCCAGAGAGAGGGCAGCTGCAAGGCAGGGACCCAGAGGGAGGGCAGCTGCTAGGCTGGGACCCAGAGACAGGGCAACTCCATGGCAAAGACCCAGAGAGAGGGCGGCGGTGCTGTGGAGACCCAGAGGGGGGGCGGCTGATCCCAAGGGATCTAGAGAGAGGTTACACCAGTGTGATACTGCAGAGGGAGTAGCGTTGAACCTGGATAGGTGAAGTGGGGCCACAGAGCTGGGCCACGTGGAGGTGGCTCTGTCAACAAGTGGAGGTGTAGAGGGGCTATCTGTGCTCCATGAGGAAGCCCAATAGGGGCAGGGTTATGCATCTCTTGGGACTTATTAAGTTTGTCATTTGAGTTGTGAAGGGTGTTTTATGTTTCCCCGTATTAGAAGGGGCTGAGGTGGTGTGAAGGTAGGAAGACTGAGGGAGTGAGAGGTGGGCTTATTGTTTAAGTATTTAGGGGAGCATACAGTCAATCACGGAAGCAACCAGGACCTGCCGGGCTGGGTAAAGGGCAAGGTGCAGGGGAGGAGGAGCCTCGCATAAGACATCAAAAGAAGCAGGCAACTGATGAGGGTGACCGCGTCGCACAAAGCCCCACCCACTGGAAGATTCAAAGTCGTGGCAGGCGAGAAGGGGCAGCTTGCGGCGCGTGTAAAGATCTCCCATAAGGCCACCTGCAATGACTAGGCAAGTACCGGCAAGCACTCGGATCAAGGAAGCCCGAAGTAAGATGTACAAGGCCCGGAGGGTGCAATGCTTACACCAAATTCTTAAAGGAAACTGTGTTCAGACTATCTGGCTCTGTGATGTAGGTGCAGTCTGCAGACCAGATTCAGATGGGGCTGGTATAAGGGGTCTGCCAGCAGGTGTGACTCCATGTACTAGCCCAGTGCTGTGCACCAGCTCTGTCCAAAGTGACCATAAATATATTTATATATAAATCCAGTCCCCAACACACTTGACTTTTGTACTTGTAGTATTATGATATGTGCAATAAAAATGCCAAGTTAGAAAATTTTCATGGAAGTTTTTATTTTAATTTTCTTCGTGTATTTAATCCTTTGGTTTATTTCATTCTCCTATGGGATTTTGTAAGGACAATAGTAGTTTAAGGTCTTTATTTGCAGTTTTTAACTTGTGTTTTGGGGAAACTGTTGATGATAATCTCAACTATTAACATTGTCTCTGGGGTTTTGATGATATTTGAATTATGATTTAATTTAAAGTTTTTCAAACTAGTTCTGAAACTAACCTTGATGTAGATAAGAACTTTGATCTTTGACACTATTCATTGGGTAGGGTGACAACCCCTCCCCCTCTGGCAACACAGAGATTGTCCCATATATAATTTCTTTCGGTAGTAACAATTTTTACCATTGCATATAACTTTTTGAGACTTCACCTTATCCTATGTTGTCTCATTATAAAAGTAACTTTACAGCCACCTAAATAAAAAAGATGGTTAGTGATAAGAAATTAATTTTTGTAAACCATATGCATAAAATATAAATTAAAGTATAGAAATTATAATTTAAAATTATACATTATTTCATGTATGTTTTACTTTTGAACGTGGAATTTTCCTGTATCACTAACATACTTAAACATAAAAATAACAGTGATAATATTAACAATGCTGAGGATGGGAAAGCACAGAAAGTTCTCCTACTGTTTGTATGTTAACTGTTAGCAAATACTGGCTTTTTAGTGACAGGTTCTATAGCAGCATTACACCCAGAAACTGACATTTATCCACCATGTGTTTTCTAAATTTGTCATATTTCTTTGAAGTCATAATGCCATGAAATACAATACATGTGTCTATCAGCAATAGAATCTGATACATGGTACTAAAACTTGACAAAAAATGACAAATACATATTTAAACAAACTACATCCGTAAACCTGAAGAATCTGAAATGAAAAAGATGCAACTTCTTAAAACACTGTCTGATTTCAAACTTTGTCTTTTATTTTATGAAGCTCATAAAAGTATTGTTGTATATAAAGAAAATACCAAAACCTTTTATTCCAGCTGTGAAGTTATTACTTGGTACCTTGTTAAACAAGACTGATCTCTGCTGGCTCAGCAGGAGAAATAGCTCCCAAATGTCACACAAGACAAAATAAGTAGTAGACTAAAGACAGCAAGAGGGCAAGTATTTTCTAAAATAATGGACATATTATAGTACAAAAAGAAAATCCTAAAATATCATTGTACTTGAAAACAACCTTTTAATATACACAGTAATGAAGTATCATACAATTGATGCATTTTGTCACAAGACACATGCAAATACTAAAATTGTCCCACAGTAGTATTAAGTACAAAATGAAATAAGGGTACAAAACACAACAACAAAGACAGCCGAAACATCAGATTACTTGAAAATTATGCAGTAACAAACACTATTTTCCAAACCATCACTAGTCTAAAAACGGAGAAAAGATATGGTAGCATCACGTGTTATGGCACATGCTGAAATGTTGAAGTGATTACTATATATTTCCCATATCTTTATTAGATAGGTGGAGGTTCTTGTGATGAGGATAAGACACTGCTCAGATACTGATGAAATAGGTAAAACTTAGTGCACTTTCTCATGTCAAATATAAGTTAATAGTGTGGTAGCATTATTTTTGTCACATGATACAAATGTCAATACAACAAGAAACCACTATGCTAGATCAAACTTTATTAAGTACTACCTAGTCCAATGCACTCTTTTTTCAGTACCAAAGAAAGATATAAGAATGGCATTTCAGCAAGTGGGATAAGTTGATCCTTTCCAGCTTCCATCAGCCAATTAAATCTACTCCCAGTGACAAATAAGCAAGACCTTGGCTTAGGCCTTGAAGCACAGGGTTTAACGTTCCTTTCAAAATTGTTGCTATTGTGATTTATAGCAACTCAGGATATTCTTATTCACTAAAAGATATCCTATCCTTTTTAGACAATTGCTAATTTATGGTCCCAATGACTTCCTGTGACAATGAGGTTCAAGTCTGCCTATATATTGTGTGAAAAAGTGTATATTTTTATCAGCTTATCAACACAACAGAAACTCTTGCAACAAGGTATCAGAGCACTCACTATTTCATAATTACATGACTAAGAATGAAAATAATAATTTTTGCAAGTTTTCAGGCATATTAGTCTGGGGCTATATGGTAGATGGAGTCTTTTGATTTAAGTTGATATCTTTTATTAGACCAACTTGGAGGTGGCTTGATGTTTCTAGCAAGCTTTCAGATCCTTTTTCAGTGATTTTTGCAAAGCAGGCTTATAGAGATTTGTTGAAGTCAATTCAGAATACAGAAGACAATTCAGCAAAATGGAACAGTTGGTCATCTATATCTTGGGGAGACAAGAAAAGCTGATGTTTCAGGAATATAGCATGCAATAGGGGGCAGAGGTCAGTTTTAAGTTGGACACTTACCATGAGCAAAATTTCATTGTCGATAAGTATGTCAGTTTCTTTGGAAAAAACTAATTAGACTCTAGCACATTAGCAAATGTTTTGTGTACAATCAACAGGACTGATGGGGATTAAGTATAATGGCTAATATAACCATAACAACTAGTTATCTCAGTGACTTATTAACAGGGGTCCTGATTTTCTCTAGTAGGAAAAAAAAAACCCCAAAATTTTCAGATTTAAAAAAGGAACCCAAAATCCACATTTTTCTGTGATTAAAATGAAATACCACTAAGATATAAATATAAAGGTGTTTCATTTTAATCAAAGGAAACTGGATTCTGGATTTTTTTAATTTGAAAATTGGGATTTTTTTTTTTTTTTAAACAGAAAAAAACAGATTTCCTGCTCATTAATCAGACTTCACTATAGTTACCTGCCTTATCCTTTGAATTGTTCCTAGGGAAGACATGGATCCTGATTGAAAATGAATTGTGTTACTGGTGAATGTTGCAGAATATCTGGGCAAGAATAGAAAGGAAAACAGTCTAGTTGATGCTACCTCTATTTCCAGGGTAGTACAAAGAATGGGTTAGATAATAATCTGTTGAGTAAGAGTAAAAGATAATGTAATTAAACACTACCTGAGAAGCATATGCACAAAGAGAGAGTTAATGCTATCTTATTAACTTAATTAATGTCAGGCACATATTTGACCAAAATAAAGAAGAAAGACTCTGTGGAATCTTTCTATCCAGAAAAAAGTGTATTGGATCAACAGTCCATGGGGAAAGGGTAACATTAAATACTTACCCCAATTATGTACTTTCTGCTTAGAATTCACCTACAACTTTGCCCTATTTCAAAGTTTGTTGAAGTAAGTTGCGGTCTTGAGAGTTTTTGTAAGAAGGATAAATTTAGCCTTGTGTAACAAAAAAATTCTTATCACACCCATCCCAGAATCATAGAAAAATAGGGTTGCAAGGAACCTCAGGAGGTTATCTAGTCTAATGCCCTGCTCAAAGCAAGACCACCCTCGACTAGATCATCCCAGCCAATGCTTTGTCTAGCCATGTATTAAACACCTCCAAGGATGAAAATTCCACAACTTCTCTGATAACTTGTTCCAGTGTTTTTCTATCCTTCTAGTGAGAAAGTTTTTCCTAATATCTAACCTGAACTTCCTTTGCTGAAACTTGAGGCCATTGCTCCCTGTCTGTTATCTGCCACCACTGAGAACAGTCTAGCTCCATCCTCTTTGTAACCACCCTTCAGGTAGATGAAGGCTACTATTAAATCCCTTCTCAGTCTTCTCTTCTTTATATTGAATAAGCCCAGTTCCCTCAGCCTCTCCTCATAAGTTATGTCCCCCAGTCCCCTAGCCACTTTCATTGCTCTCCATTAGCCTCTCTCCAATTTGTCCACATCCTTGCTGTAAATGGGGGGCCTAAGACTGGACACAGTACTTCAGATGTGGCCTCACCAGCGCTGAATAGAGGGGCAGAATCGCTTCTCTTGATCTGTTAGCAATGCTTCTACTAATGCAGCCCAGTATGCTGTTAACCTTAGCAACAAGGACACACTGTTGGCTCATATTCAGCTTATTGTGCACTGCAAACCCTGGGCTGCTGCTTAGCCAGTCAGTCCCCAGCCTGTAGCAGTGCATGAGATTGATCCATCCTAAGTGCAGGACTTTGTACTTGTCCTTAGTGAACCTCATGAGATTTCTTTTGGTCCAATCCTCCAATGTGCTAATGTCTCTCTGAATCCTAGTCCTACCCTCCAGCATATCTATTGTTACCTCCAGCGTTGTGTCATCTTCAGACTTGCTGAGGGTGAACTCTATCCTATCTTCCAGGTCATTGAGAAAATATTGGCCAAAACTGGCCCCAGGACCAACCCCTGGAGCACCCCACTTGATACTAGCTGCCAACCAGACATCAAGTCATTGTCTACTATCATTTGAGCCTGATGATCCAGTCAGTTTTCTATCTACCTTACAGTCCATTTATCAAACCAAGCTTACTTCGCTTGCTTGCAAGAATATTGTGGGGGGCTGTATCAAAAGCCTTGCTAAAGTCAAGATATAATAATAGCAATAATCTGGCAAAACAGTGAATTGCATGGTTAACTGCATGAACTAGTGGCAAAGATGGTGATCTAGGACTATACATAGGCTTCAAGTTAAGCATGAACTTAAGTGCTTTCCTAGACAGAAGTCCTAAAAATTGAGAATATTCGCGAGTAAAAATTCAGAATAAAAATACATTCCTGATATTACTAGATCCCAACACCTCCCCAAACCTTCAATAATATCTTCCCAACTTATGTGGACTACCACTGAAGAATGATAGGGTTATTTCTCATCTTTTAATAGCAGCCCAATGTTCTCTAACAGCGAAAAAAACAGGTATAATAAACAGGACACAGTTGCTTTATTCCTTTAAACAGCTGTGGGCATAGTGACACAAGTATATTTCAGCATGGTTTAGAGGCTTGGTCCTTCAGCAAATAGGGTTTAGTAGACTTTAAAAGCCTTAGATACATAGTGAGATTGCGTTTTTATTTTTAACAAAGCTGAGCTATTTGTCATTCTATTCAGTGATAACATATTCCAAAGCATCTCATATTTTTCCTGTGATGTTTATTGCCCACATCTGGCATACTACAGCAGGTCAATTTAGATGGTTATTTACAGCTTAATTTTCCTAATATAATGAACAGAACCAATTAAATCAAAAATTATTTGCATAATTTTAATAACTATATTTACATGATGTAAAATAAATCTAACTTCTAAAACAAGGGTATTTCAAAGTATGTAAATGGAGTTTAGTTTGTATTTGAACTGTCTTTGCATCTTAACCAGGTAGGCTTCCTAATTATTAAAGTCACCTTAATGTCTCCAACAGAGACCTGGTCCTTTTGGGCAAGAAAAGCCAAAAGGCTCCTGAATCTATCATACTGGACTTTTAGCCATATTCTACCATACACAGGCTCAAAAGGCATATATTTTCTTCCTCCAATCCCCAGAATAATTCCAAAATATTTTCTTAAACAGATGACAGCTCTTTGTATTATGTACTGTATTGTATTATGGCCTATATTGTGAATATATACTGGCAGGGGTTTTCCAAACAAAATAGTGGAGTTAGATGCCGAGCTTACATGGAACTGGAATAATCTCTAACTACTTAGAACCTACAGAACCCACTGAAAATCCTGGCTATGTTCATTCAATAGCTATTCAATATTCAATTTGACATAGTATTGTGTATGTTGTAGTCATTGTTTACTTCACATCTGCTGAAATGCTTGCTTGTACCTTCATCTCCTTTTCTTTTGCTTGGTTCTATTCTCTTTCCAGTGACTCCAAACTTTTATCATCTGTTTCCAGGACACTCAGGATATTTCTCTCAGTCTTCTCCCAGCATGCAAAGAAGTTCAAATTGTCCTCCCTGCTCCACTCCCCTCAGCACATGCAAACTATTCGAGACTCTGTAGTAACTCAGTAATTTCACTCATACTCTAAATCTACTAATAATAGAAGCCTCCAATACTTTGTAGATATGTAAGTAGACAAGTAAATTGACATAAAGCTTCAGTGGACAGATCAGAAAAGGAAATAGGGGATTTGGAGGACAGTTCATTAAAGTTAATTAGTCTTCTAAAAGTAATTATCAGAGATCCTATTTTTCTCTGATAAAAAAAAAATCTCCAAATTTTGGATTTTAAAGAAGTAACCCAAAACCCACATTTTTCTGTGATTAAAAAAATTATACATTGTGTGTGTGTGTGTGTGTGTGTGTGTGTGTGTGTGTGTGTGTGTGTGTGTGTAGTGGTGTTTCATTTTAATCATGGGAAAATGTGGATTTTTGGTTACTTTTTTATTTTGAAAATTGGCAAGAGGCGGGGGGGGGGGGGGTATCAGAGAAAACCAGGATCCCTGGTAGTTACCTTATGTAAGTATGTTTAGGGTTCAGTCTGAATTTTTCCCCTTCTATTTGTCATCTGCTGCTCCCCTAGAATAAACATGGGAGCTTGAATATATGCTTTGTGAAAAGTTCTACCTCCAAATACTTTGAGGTAGACAGAAAAAGAAGAGCATTACAATTTGTTTAAAGGCATAATTTTGGAGACTTCTCACTCCAGGCAGTCACACTCCAAGGTCGAATTTTTTACAACTTTGCCTGGTCAGAATCAGGCAAACCCCAGAAATAAACAAAAGAAAAAACAGAACAAAATTTGGTCATGTTCCAAACCTTGTCATCTTAAGATCATAAAAGCATAACAAAGTAAAGCAGGCCCATGTTGTAAGAGTATATTTCACATAAAACTAACCTATACTAACAGATCATTAACTTTCCACAGCAAAATGTTCAAAAGTAAAAAATAGTTGCATGTACAATCAGAATTATGGTCTCTTGTGCATATTCACTATGACATGGCTTTTAGTCACAATTACACACTAAGTTTTGCCATTAAATAAGTCAGTATGTGACAACAGATGAACTGTTGCTGCTATTTCCTATTCAGTGTTTCCAAATTAAACATTTGGTAATAATGGATATGGATATGACCTCCAGAGGTTTTAAAGGTAACCACCATAGAATTGTGACACACTACAGGTTTCATCATAACATTTGTGTTTAAAATGTGTATATGTCAGATATACATAATATTGTATGTCTTAGTTTAGCCTTAAAACTAGTACATGGGAGGAAGGGAGGTGGGTGTGGGGAGAATGCAGAGAGAAGACTTGATTAAAGAGCCAGAATTGTTATCCTATATGCAGGAAGAGATATCCATCTACAGAGACTTGAATAGCTTTCTTTGTTGCCACTTCAACAAAGGTGGGGATTGCAGGCAACATTCAAGAGGTTTCCAGGGGAGAGAAATAAACATGACAAAGGACAGAGAGGAGATGGATAAGTAGGTTGTATTCTGAAGGAGAGGGTCTGAGGAGAGAGGCCAAGGGGTAGTTTGGGTGCTCTGGAGCTGGAAAACTAGAGAGAGAGAAGAGCTGGGATACTCAGGACTATGTGGACTGGACTGGGGACAAAGAGACTTTTGGAGCGGGGGCAGAGGACCTTGACTGTGAAGCCTTTGCTCCAAGAAATATCTTTATTCAAGAGGAGCTGTCTGTTTAGTTGCTTGGAAATTCAGGTTGCACTTGTTCTGCCCAGTGAAAGATAAAGTCCCTCTCTCAGGAGCTAAACTGAAGCAGATCATAATAGGGCAGCTTGATGCCCTAGGCAGCAATGGCTTCAAGGCTAATGCAGTTCATGCAACAGGTATTTTTGTGCTTCCCCACTCAAATGTAGTGCTCAGGGCTGCTACCCCATCTCTCCACCTCACTTATGTTATAGATGTTATAGGACCAAGAAACAACCATGGAAGGTCAGAGACCAAAAAACCAGGGTCTCAGCAGGAAGGAGCCAAGGCTGGACCTCCTCCTCTCCCACCCCCTGCAGAATCCATGTCAGCAATGGTTTTGAGGTGGGGAAGGGAGGCACTCTCCAAGGCAAAAAAAGTTTCCAGAGAACCACTCTCTACCTTTGGGGGGGGGAGGGGGGGAGGCTATGGGGATGCATGGACTCTGTGATAGTAAAATTATGATTTTTTCCTATAATATTTGATGCAGTTATGCAACATTCTTAGATTCATATGTCAACTGCTCTTACATAAAATGGAGGCCAACCTTTGTGGTAGATGTGTCAAAATTTATCTCTATGCTCTCCATGACTGCCACCCTGATCCTCTTCCCCTGCCTATTTGCTGTTCTGCTTCCTCCTACCTGCCCCTGTGCTCCCTGTCTAATCTGCTGCTCTGCTGCCTGTACCCTCCCTGGTGCGCTGAGTTCCACACATAGAGGTTGCCCATGGCACACTGGGCGTATATGCTGAAGGCTGGCCCCCCTAGCTTCAGTTTTCTCAGCATGTACATATGCATTTTCTAAACTTTGCCTTCTTGTGCAAATGACCAGATATTGCACCAGAACCACTATAAATTATAAAAATGAAAGTTTATGTTATACATTATGCACTTATTTCATATATTTAATTTTTAAATACGTTTCTTATAAACAACTAGGCATTGAAAAATCTTTTTTATTTAAAGTGAAATTGTTAAATTTCTTATATTAAGGGGCTCCATACACTGACCCTAATGAAGGCTTTGTAAACAGTTGGCCATAAGCTACAGGTCAGTTATACTAGAATTTGACAGGAAACTGAAGGTATGGATTCAGACTGCTGTGCTTTCGTTACATAGCTTGATGACAATTTGCTAATTTCTTTTTATAAAGAAAAGAAGCTGTTAGGTTTAGTGCATTAAGGCCCATAGGAATAAAATAGTATTTAAAAAGATAGAATGGAAAAAAATATTAATTAACAGGTAAAATAGATAAACTGCATATTTTTCATTAAAGTGATCTAGATTTTTTTTTTAGCGAATGCCTTAAAAGCAATACCATTTCTTATTATCAGTTGAGAGTAGTGAAGAAAAGTTACAAAAGAAACAAAACAAGGGGTATTTACTGCTTCTGCTGAAGTAACAAATTTCCAGAGGTAACAGCAAAATGCATATGGAATTTAGTAGTGTTACTGGCAGCATTGTGGACAATGTGAGAGTGAAAATGATCATACAAGTCCCCTTACTAAACGTTTATGGTTTTAAGTTACATGTAGACAAGTGTCCTGGTATAGTCATGCAATGATAATTGTAAATACATTTCAGTTAATTTCCTATGCTTGTTAATTTCCTATGAATTTCCTACAGCTCTTGTGCAGCTGCCTAGAAAGTTTCCAGCACGAAAAGCAGAAAGCACACCTATCTGGAAGGGAGAAACTTAGCTGCTAGAAGAAGCAGCAGCAGAAAAAGCAGAAATCTATGCTGAGTAATGATGAGCATGATGAAGAGGATGAGAAAGTATGACGGGTGTCAGTAAATTCTGTTTCTGTTACATATTATATCAATATTCAGTATTAATAGTATACTCTGACAGCTGCAGGGAATTTCTGTAACAGAGTCTAAGCTATTCAAGACTTCCCAGAACACTTACGAACTTCAGAAATTGGATTCAGCTTGGATCAGCTATAGCAGCATTGTGTACACGCCTGTATCACATTAGCAGTTCTGCCTACTGCACTCCTTCCTTTGAGATGCTGATTTATGTCAGTATGAAGCTGACCTCTCAACTTTCACACATGCCAGTGTGGGTCACCTACAAGTGTACTTAATTTCCATTTTGGTCAGTATCAACTATTGAACCAGTGAACCCAGGTACTAAAATGCATTGAACTTACAGTATTTGCTAATGACTCAGGTCTCCAAACTAAGTATTGCCACAGACTCTCATCCTTTTAGGCATTGAACAAGACCAGTATAACCCAGACAGCAATCACTGAGTTAGATGGGTAAAATATGTGATAAATGACTGAAATATGAAGTGTATATTTTGGCAATTCACATACAATTAGAGAGTCATAATTTCAGGTACAAAACCTGTTTAGAGTACTTTCCCCACTTTGTGAATCACACACATACAGATCATCAGTAGAATTTGGATACTTTGCACTTCTGAACTCTAATCTGGGCCTTTACTGTTGCCTTTCAGGAATAGCTATTAGCTCCCCATTGGACTAGCCACTAGAGAATATGAAGAACACTTTCTCAAAGTATTGGACAACTACTTACTTGTCCACAGTAAAATAGTACAGACTACTGCCTCCAGAAGAGCATGCAACTTAACTGTGGTTAGATAGGATAACACAAAACAAACCAGTTTGGTCACTCAGAGCAAGTCTACACGAGACGCTTAATGCACAGTAGACTAACTCTACTGTGCATTAGAACATCACAGCAAAAGCCATGCTAACATGTTAATATGCAGTAGAATTAGTCTACTGTAGGCTAAACATCATGAAAAGACCTATGCACCTTTGCTACTGATCAGTAGTGCTGGCTACTGTGCATTTAATTAGTACCTCATATGAAAGGTACTAAATTTAATGTGCTGTAGCAATGGTGCATTAATGCATGGGTAGATGTGTCCTCTGAAGGTCAGTGTGATGCACTGTCATGAGTTGGTTGTGACCTTGCAAGTTATTTCACAATGTGGTGACAAGAAGTGTTCAGGACTTCTACCCTAGCTGTTTCATAAACTGAGGTTCATGGAGTTGGTAAATTGTAGAGGTGGTAAGCTGCAGAAGAATTTCAACAGCAGTTAGATTAAATGTGATTTATACTGTCACTTTTCTCTAGCACAGATCAAGGAACATCCCCAAGATTATGGACAAATTTCTCTCACTTTTGCTTTTTAATTTCCTCAAGAAGTAACTGATGATGCTCACATCACAGTAGATTATATGAAATTATAAAGTACTCAATTAATTTTCATGCAAATTTATCTTTAGTCTAGCAAGATATAGAATATTCTACAGGAAACTTTCCCACTATATAACTGCTAATTCTGAGAATTATCCCACAGAGAGAGCCCCCAAACAAAATATTTAAGATAACTTTGTATCCCTATTGCAAGAAAAGTCAGATAGTTCAATGAAAAATTAACAAAAGGAGTGATTCTTAAACTTTTCTTATTTTTTCTCTTCTTCATCTTGATGTGGAAAAAGATTGCTTTGTACCCTGGCCCTGTAAAGTTGGCCTGTGGAGATTTAACTCCTAATAGGAAGAACAGGTCAAATGATAAGGAACCAGACAAAAAACTAAAATTATGAAAGTAGGTTTCTGGAACATTATAACAATGGCTAGCACAACAAAAGTTATAGAGATGATGAAAGAAATGGAGAAATGTAATTCTAAAAGGGACTATTTGAAAGCAAGAAGCTGGCAAAAAGAGATTTAAAAAAATCCACAATTTATTCAGGAAGGCAATACAGTTACCACTCATGGGGAGTACCAGTAATTATGACTTCCAACACAGAAATATTGCTCATACACCAGGAGCCAATTAGCAGCCTCTTGCTCCAAGCTAGGTTTCAAACATGATACATGAAAATGACAATTATACGGTGTTCCACTCCAACAGGCAACTATGATGATGAGATCAAAGACTAATTCTACAAGTTAGGAAAGCTGCAGCTGAAGATCAAATCACTGGGAAAATACTGAAAGCTAGTGATGCTCAGTAAAATCACCAACTCTTCAATAAGGGCAAGGTCAGAAAAGCCCTCACAAATAATGGGGAAAAATGGTCTTAAAGTTGAAATATGAAAGGATGGTAACCTAGGCCACTGTAAACATTGTTGATGTGTTAAACTTCTTTGAAGGATAGGTAACAACTTTTGCAGCATAAGATAAATAAAAAGCAAGGGGAATTTAACCGAGAATATAATTTCTCATCCTAATATTCATTCAAAGAATGATTACCCTAAGAGAGCACCAAATGACAAAATTCACTCATTATAAACTTCATAGACTACAAGAAAACATTTGGCAGGCTCCATTGTGATTCAGTCCAGAACATCTTGAAGTGTTATGACATGCCAAGAAAAATAATTAATATCAAGACTGTATATCACAGTGCAGCATACACAGCTGTAATAAAAGAATGCATAAGAAAGTGAATCAACCTAGGTATTAATGTCAAACAAAGATTCATCCTTTTTCCTCACTTTGGCATTGTTATTGACTTTATTATGAGTAAAAATAAGTCAATTTCTATATGACAGTATTCAGGAGGCAATAATACCTTGAATGGGCAGACAATGGTTAAATTTGGCAAATTAAAGAGATTTGGTCATCTTCAGATGACAACTTAAGTGACAGCTCCTCCACTAAAATGTTACATGTGCCATTGGTGAGTTCCCTCTGTGTCTGCTGACTTGAAAGCATCTAGCTCCACTAAGCCCTAAACCATGCTGCTCTTATTCTAGGCTTTTGTCTTCTTCCTTAGCTTTGCTTCCAACTGCACTCATTATTTGACAGCTTCACCTACTGTGAAAATGGAGTAAAAACGCGATTTAAATACTTTAGCCTTGTCTGCATCAGCCGTAACTAGATTGCCTTCCACATTCCATGAGGAACCTATGGTATTTCTGGTCGTCCTACTTTTGACATACATGAACAATCCTTTTTTATTGCCTCAAATTGTGTCTGGGACTTCCTAATTTTCTCCCTTCATGTCAATATGATACTCTTCCACTCTTCCCTAGTATTATGACTGAGTTTCCACTTTTTATTGGATTCCTTTCTTGAGTTTCAATTCATTGAAGAGACTGTTGTCTACCCAGGCTCTCCTGTTGCACTTCCCATTCTTCCATTGCATTGGAAGAACAGGGATTGCATGTAAGGATTCTGCCATGGTAAGGAATTATAGAATCATTTTTAAACATCCTTGTCATGAGAGAACTGGAAGAACCACCTGAAGAGGCTGACTAAAACAATTACACCACTAAACACTATTTAGAGAGGGAAAACATGTAGGACTTACTGTAATACAAAGGGCCTATGAAAAGCATTCTCATATAAACATTGCTGGTAGTCTCATTTATGGCCCACATGATATCTAAAAATGTCAGGAGTTTGCCAATTCAGATTTTTTTCCCTAAAATATCTCCTTTTTCAAACCATTACTGTCTACCATTTAAACTGTGTTCAAAGTGTGTATTCCAGGCTTTACTTTTTTGCTTTTTCAATGAGATTACTGCAAAGATTTAAGGCTCTTAATTATTGGCCACTTAAATGATTGTCACTCTACCAGTAGTACTTTATTAAGTGATTTATTAAATGATAATGAGACTGTTTATGGACAACACAAATGGACTTTATTAGCATAATATATCACTAGTATAAGACATAAGTTTCTTATCAAGGTTTCTTTTTCTTTTCTTTCTAGGGTTATAAAACACATAGTGATGCATTTCAATTTAGCTTTCTCTTTCTTCCACCAAGTCTTTATCCAATAGTATCACTTTTATCTGATAATAATTTCTGGACAAAATTATAGGAATTTCAGGAAATGTCTTTGAAAAACAGAATTAAACTAGTTAGGATCTGGAAATGGCATGAATTCCAAATTCAACTGACAGGAAGGAAAAATTGTTGATAGGGACTGAGGAGACTACTTATTATTTTTTTATTTTTCCTTTAAGTTGCTCATACCAATATGTGGTGGTGTCAAATAGGTGACTGGGATTTTGCAAAACTGCTACAATGTCTATAAACTTTTTGGGTCTAGATAACTTAGCCTGTCTCTCTATTTTCAAAGACTTACAAACATGTTTAACAACTTCCAAAGCACTTAACAAATATTAATAATTAATCTTCAAAGAAATATTCTCATGTAGGTAAATACAACCCAGGTGCATATCAGATTCAAACAGAGTTTGAATCCTTACATTTAGGCACTGAATTCTATAAAGAGGTACCATAATAATACAAGTGGCTTGACTAAATTTTTGACAGTCTCCTATATTATATTTTTCAGGCAAGATTTGTAAAGGCAAGAAGGGGCTGTTTGGTTTCAGAATTCCTAACTATACTATCAAGCTATGGGGTATGATAGTAGTTTAATATAGTAGCCTCACATTTTCTGAATAAACAATCTAAAGGTATCTTGGATTCAGCTGAACCATAGGTATAAGAGCAATGTCATCTTATATTATATAAAATCTTAATGTTATTCAGATCAATACAATCTAGCTGTTTCTTCTTGTAAGCCACTACCAGATCAACTATAAAAAGAATACAGCAGCATTTTTTGTTCTACAAAAGAATAGTTTATAATAAGAGTTGTTCATTAGAATAAAATTTGTGAAGCACTCAGAGAGACTGCCTGATGCTTAATTATCTACTTTAAGTACATATTATAAACAGTGCTGACTCACTAGTAAAAGTGAATATCTCATCTTTAATGGTTCAAAATTACATCCTGAAGCCAAGATCAGAAACCATTTTCTTAAGTCAATTTTTGTAGTAATATTAAATTGCAGTGGTAATGAACACTCACAAAATACCATTATCAAGTTCACAAATCCTAAAATGCTTCTAATAATTCACTTAGACTGAAGTCACACTGGACTGTTTCCCAGGTGCTAAGGATAATGATAAAGCACCTTACCATTACCAACCAACCATTTCAGATGACAAAAAAAAGAACACAGAACAGTGATGTATGTACAGGTACTTTTCACATAAAACAGATTTAATTCCTTTTGGTGACATTCTTATGGACAGATCAATCTAAAAGAAAGTAATTCAATCAGCTGGCCCCTGTGTTTTGCCACAGAACAATTTCCTCAATAATTGGAGTGTTTATTGGATATTTGAAGATTTGCAGAGTGTGCAGGAAGCTCTAGTAACGCTGCAGAATTCAGATAAGATTTTAAAAGTTCTGCATTAATAATGCGTGAAGATCGCTCCCCCACCTCAACACACAACAAGAATAAAAAGGCTGAATTTTATATTACAGCTTATAATTGTTTTAAGAAAAAAACATGTATTAATTAGATCTCTAATTATAACTTCATGCAAGCAGTTGCTGTCTCAGATTGGCTTTTACTTTCCATTAAAAAACAGAGGCCACCACACAACATTGATGCAGCTGATTATAAATGGCTACTCAACATTACAATTAGATTTTTGTATTCTTTCCAATACAGTCTGCTGCTCTACCATACAGAGGTGTACAGTAGACAGCTGGAGATAGAAAGGGTAAAGCAAGGATGAGACTAAAAGTGTTAATAGAGCCTCAAAACTGGTACAAATGTAGTCACAGAGTTCCTTTTTTATTTTTAAAGATTGCATAGACCCATAAACAAACTAACAACAATTCCTATTTCCTTGTTTTAGATAAAAAAAAGCAAGTATTACAATATGTGGAGTCAGAAACACATCCTGACCCTCAAGTATACTGAATGAATGTGGAAAGAAAATGACAGGGAGAAAAGCCTCATAATTAACTACCTAGTTCATTACTTCAGCCAGGTGGAAGAAATGCAATAACAAGAAGGAAGATAAGAAGCCTTAGTTCAACCATTTTCAGCCATTGACTAGATAGAAACAAAATATGAAATGTAAGCTCAGGGGGAGCATTTTTTAAAATAAATCTTCCTGTTAATTTTTACTTACCAGCTCTATAAGCCAGTCAAAATAACCTCAGTGATAATTCACGATATCATAGGTTTTATTTAACTTGGGTCCTTGAAAAATTGTCTGTGTTATCTGCATGTCAAACAATTATTTTACAATACTTTGATGTTTGTTAATAATAAATAAATGGTAATATTTGATCTAGTCCTTATTTCTTTGTATTTACTAAAACAAAATTCATAGATAAAACTGCCAGAATTAAAGTTCGATCATTAATGTCAGGTGGTTGCCTGATTAACTAAATAATCACAAGCAACGAGAAACTATAATGGATTGATACAGTACAAGATCTCAGTGGGATTCTTTGGAGTTTTGTTCTGGGTGTGGTGCTGTTTAACAAATTTTATTAATGATTTGGATGCAGAGATAAAAAACATCATGATCAGCCTTGCAGATGACCCAAAACTGTTGTAAACATTTTGGAGGATTAGGCTAGAATTTAAAAGGATCTCAGAAATTAGAGAACTGGGATACACGAAACAAAATTAAAGTTGACAAAGACAAATATAAGGTGCTACACCTACAGAATAACCTGCTCAGAAGGATCTGGTCATTATGGTGGATCACAAACTCAAAATGCATCAGTAAAAAACAAATGCAATTTTGGGCTACATTAAAAGAACAATGTAGACAAAATGCTATAGGTACTAGTACCATTCTGCATAGTACTTGTTAGGCCTGAAATGAAGTAGTGTCCAATTCTGGGAACTGCATTTTAAGAGGACTGTAGAGAAACTGGAAAGGATCCAGTTGTATGATAAAAAGGGTGGAATGCAAGCCATATAAGCAAAGGTTAAGAGAATTGGCTACGTTTACACTGGAGAAAAGGAGATGGAAGGAGCCACAAAGAAGGACATGGACCCTAGAAGTAGAAGGAAATACCACCAGCAGCAGAAGTTTTGCAAAATCTCAAGAGAAAATGAGGATTACCCATGGTATCCAGTGCTATAAAAGGATCAAATGAGGAAAGATTCTTGAATGCTCATCCCTCCTTCCATGCTCTAGACATTGCACATATTTGCCCTTGGGTTGAAAGGAAGTAGTGTACCCAGGCATGTGTTCATGGTCACTGAACTTTACTGCACTTTCAACCAACTGCCCTTTAAAATATATGTATGTAGGTTGATGTATATTGTGTGAATGTCTTCATTTATGAGCACTCATGGTGCTCTTGTGTTGTGCCAGAGGACTGGAAAAGGGCCAATGTGGTTCCCATTTTCAAAAAAGGGAGGAAGGAGGACCCAGGAAATTATAGACCAGTTAGTCTTACCTCGATCCTAGGTAAGCTTTTTGAGCTGCAATAGGCTGCAATCAGAGCTGGACAGGTTACAGGGGTGGGCGGATGAGAACAGGATGGGTTTCAACACTGAAAAGTGCAAGGTGCTGCACCTGGAGAGAAAGAACCAGCAGCATACCTACAGGCTGGGGAACTCCTTTCTTGTCAGTGCAGAAGCAGAAGAGGATCTTGGAGTCATTATTGATGTCAAAATGAACATGGGTTGACAGTGTGGGGACGCGGTCAGGAAGGCCAACTGTAACTTGTCATGCATCCACAGATGCATCTCAAGCAGGTCCAAGGAGGTGATCCTCCCCCTCTCTACGACACTGGTCAGGCCGCTGTTGGAGTACTGCATCCAGTTCTTGGTGCCGCACTTCAGAAGGAATGTGGACAACATGCAGAGGGTTTAGAGGAGGGCCACCTGCATGATCAGGGGTCAGCAGGGCAGGCCCTACAATGAGAGGCTAAGGGACCTGAACCTGTTCAGCCTCCACAAGAGAAGGCTGAGGGGGGATCTAGTGGCTGTTTACAAACTAGTCAGGGGGGCTAGCAGGCATTGGGGGAGTCCCTGTTCCCCTGAGCACTACCAGGAGTGACTAGAAATAATGGTCACAAGCTGGCAGAGGGTAGATTCAGGCTAGATATAAGGAGGCGCTACTTCACGGTCAGGGCAGCTAGGATCTGGAACCAACTTCCAAGAGAAGTAGTGCTACCCTGGGGGTCTTTAAAAGGAGGCTGGATGAACACCTCGCTGGGGTCATTTGACCCCAGTACTCTTTCCTGTTATGGTAGGATGTCGGACTTGATGATCTGCTCAGATCCCTTCCGACCCTACCGACTATGAAACTATTATACTTGTCACTTGAATTTCTTTTAAAAAAACTAAGTTCTGGACTCAATCAGAGGTTATAAAAAAAGCATTTTTTTGTTTTACTCAAGAAAGGAAATGAACAGTGTGTATAGCCCTTGTTTCCTTTTAGAACCAATGGTTTTCATGGGCACATTTTAATGGAGATCCCTTTTTAAGCCATTGCCAAAGCTGAATATACACATCAGAAGACAGGATTTGGTTCTCAGTACTTCACCGCTTCTCGCTCTCATGTCCAGTCTGCACAATGGATCTTGACTTGTTATCCTGTTCAGAATATATGAATAGAATTCATAATGGTGATTCGCCATTACTTTGCACATTTTATAATACTGTGCACATTTTATGAATAGAATCCCTGCATTTATGTTTCAAGAAATGCATTTTGAATAGTTTCCCAGTTATAAACAACAGGCACAGCAGCTTAAATGAATCCCATTAAGGTTGGAAGGTTTTGCATTTTTCTGTTTAAAAAAAGCAGTCAGAGGCAATTGCCATCTGAATCAGAACTAACAAATATAGGGGAAAAGCACAGGAGGAGAAAAGTTATTTTAAAATAGGGGGATATTTAAATATATACACAAAATATGGAATTTTAGCTCTTAGATTATTGCAACAATATTTATACGTTTCTATAATGCCAGATCTGAACTCAGTTTGAATGAACGCAGTTTCAGATTGTTGCAGTAGCACTAATACTGATTAATACTATAGTTGGTGAAATAGTAATGCTCTTTACTAATTTAAACTAGAAATGTTAATTTGTATCATCAAGTTACTTACAAACCAACCACACCAAAGCAAAATATAACATGAGCAGTTAAGAATTAAGAATATAAAATATTATAGAATATGTTGTTTTTATGAAGTATATATCTATAATTCCCCTTGAAACAGAGGTACTCAGTTTCTTACAGAATCAGTCTCTATGCTACTTTCCTGTTAAGATATATGTGTTAAAATTAGGAATGTATAGTAAATGGCTAGGGTTAATTTTTTTTTCTGGATATTCATCCCTTAAAAGGACACTATATATTTCAATGAACAGAAATGCTTACAAAATATATGCTTTCATCTTGGTGGGCAAGGTTCTTTGGGTAAATGTAATATGTTTTATTACACCACCTAAATAGTTGGAAAAAGGGTTTTTTTCAAGCTTTTGGGCACAAACACCGTTCTTCAGGGATTGAGAGACTCTGCTGTTGTTCTGGTCTCATCTTAGAATTTTAAAATATAATTTAAACATGTCAATTTAAGCATGAGGGAAAGCTTTTCCTTAAGAGACTTCCAGTTGTGCAGACCCTATAAATAGCATAAGGTTTGGGCAAATTGGCTAAGGACCTTATGCTGTAAACTGAACAAATATTAATCAGCTTAGCATTGTTCCGGTTAGTGGAACAGTCACATGGTAAGGCAAAAACCCTGCTCTGACTGTCCTTCATCTGTACAGCTATGACTTGCCACTAGAGGCTTACTGGGCAGGGGAAGGACTAGAAGCAGGATGTGTTTGCTACTTCAGCCAGGCAAAGAGCAGGCCCACCACCATTTCAGTTTCAGTGAGACCAGAGAGACCTGGGGAGGCTGCCTCCCTGGGGTGTTCTGGTCTTCCTGAAACTGACACAGCAGCTTTGTACTGAGAGTGGGGCCACCAGGCTAAATCTCTGAGAGCCCTGCTCTCCGAACGGAGCCACTGTGCCAGTTTCAGCGAGGCCAAAGCATTCTCAGACTGTAGCCTTAGAACTCACTTGCTCTGAGCTCCGAGGGGCCTGACCCTTTTTTCTCCAGTGCTCAGGTGACACCTGCCCCCAAGGCTTGCAGAAGCAGAGCCAGTCCAGGTGGCAGCAGGAGCCACCATGGCTGCTAGGCACTCTGGGGGGAAAAAAGGATCAGGCTCCTTGGAGCTCAGAGCAGTCAGGGATACTGGAGGACTTCAACTTGGGTGGGAAGTAGCTATACAGTAATGGAATAGGAACAAAATTAGGTGAACTGGAAATAATCCTGCCCTGGAGCGGCATAACTCTAAGCTGAATAACAAGTATTCTAAGCCACTTAAAAGGTATTAGAGTAAAGCCAATCCAGGGGTTAAGAGCTACAGAAGCTCCCTAAATTTACCATATAACAAGGCCCCAATATTTGGATAAGCACTGAACTAAAGTATCATATCTTCTGCAGTTTGCCTGTCACTAGTAGCACAGTGCTATTAATGTCCACTGATGATAATATCACAAACTTCTTCAGTATTGCCAATTCTAGTTAAAAAAAAAAAAAAAAAACCTGGAAAAGAAATAAAACAGTAAAAATGCTTACATTTGACAATAGTCTAATGGCCTTTTCATTCCAGGGAAATCAATACAATTATTCCACTTGACTTCCCTATTTTGATATGGTAAATGTAAGGTTGAACGGATCCCATAGTCTGAATAATGAATAATAATGTATATTTGTTTGGACCACCAGACAGCACTGAAAAGATGCTGCTCTAATATATAGAGGTTATTAATTTTCCATTCCTTTAAGAAATATTAATAAGTATACCCATTTATCTAAATGTAAACCACTGCCTACAAGTTTGAAAATTGTATGTTGTGGGATAGTTCTCTGTGTACACACCTTCTCTCATAATTTAAAAAAATGAGACACCTCATTGTTCCCTAAAAAAATATCTAGAAATAGAGATGTATTTTCTCTGCACTGAAATCCACCTGTACAGATAATATGCAATCTGTGAGACAGTAGGTTCCACAGCTTTTGGCCCATTTCAGCCTCCTTTGCTTCAAAAGATATGAAGGATAATCTTAATGGGGAATAGTCAGATCTGAACTTAGTGGGAGACTATAAATAAAGTTCAGTGATGCCTAGTTCTGGTCAGCAGTTCTGTGCATTTACAGTTCTGTTTTGTACATCCCCTAAAATGGAATCTCACACTTCAATATAAATAGTTTCCCACATTTTAACTAAAACTTACTAATATGTCATGTTTATTTCTTCTATACCTGTACTTCCATCAATCTATACTAATAATTATCTAGGATCTTTATTTCATGTTTAGTCTTTGGCATGATATTCGAGTTCTGTAACTGAAGAAGTGTGATGCCTTTTTGCTATTTAGGATTCATGTGTGTTCTGTTTCATCCATTATTTGCATTCAGGATTTAGGATTTTAAGTGACTGAGTAGGACTCTATGGACAATTTATTGTTTGTTTGTTTTTTCTTATCTGCCTAATCTTGTTAATATAAAAAGCAAAATGCAGAAGAATAAACAGGAAAGGCAGTATTTTAAAATGAAATAAATTTATAGTCAGTGGCCGCATCTACATGAGATGCTACTGTGCATAATGTTGGTGGCACTAACCATAACGTGATGCTACTGTGCAGTAGTGTTAGGAAAAAATGTGTGGGGACACTACTGCACAGTAACTCCAGTTAAACAGATGTCATAGACATTAGGGCTGGAAGGGAGCTCACGAGATCATTGGGTCCAGCCCCCTGCCCAATGGGCAGGAAGTTAGCTGGGGCCACCAAGTCACCCCTGAGCCTTCGCTTCTCCAGGCTGAACAGTCCCATGCAGCTCAGCCTCTCCTCATAAGGCCTGTTCTCTTGACCTCTAATCATGTGTGCGGCTGTCCTCTGGACTCTCTCAAGGTTATCTACATCCTTTCTAAATTGTGGAGCCCAGAATTGTTGTTTATTTATGAAAGGGAGAGAAGTCACTTTCTTAATACTAAAAAGATTCATTATCTGAAACGGTAAAGATAAAATGAAACAAATGGAGATGGTTCCCTAGGGAAAAGATGATATACAGATCTGGAAATGTCAAAGATTTGAGAAAGATATAACCCATAGAAAGTTGGTGTTGAAACTGCCCATAATGTGTCAGTGTGTCAGAACTGTCAGATATTCAGAGCAATAGATAACACCTGTCACTTCACCAAAAAAGGGAGAGCAAAGAGAGAATATTCAATTATTCAAAAAGAAAAGTTTAAATATTTGAAGACCTATTCATGTGGTAGTGAGGGATAGAGAAAGTGTTTCCTTAATGCATCTAGATTTGCTGTTTATACAACATTCAAAAGGATAAGAGCAATTGGCTGTATACCAAAATATAACTCATGCAATTTTTTTTTTTATGAAGTGGTTATTGTATACTACACATATAGTCTTGGAAATAGGGACCAAAACCCAGGTTCTCTTCTCAGAAGATCTCAACTACTTGACCAGTGTCATACTTTCTCTCTTTAGTCTTCTTCATAACAAATTAGGTGGATTTGACACATATGCCAATGTATCTATCTAGAAGCCATTGTAACACAGCTTTGTGGGCAGCTTAGGACTTCAGTTTCAGGGCATTAATACTTTTGTGTATCTGGGGGGGTTCCAGTCATGGAGACACCATACAGAGAAGAACAGGGGAACCAACTTCATTAACAACAACTAAGTACCCTTAACACTAAAGAAAAACAGCAAACAGCAACACAAGATAATGCAGTTCAGGCAGTGACCTTTGCTGATGGTATACAGAATATATATACAGACACACAATGCACAGCAAATATTGTACGCATTCACTTCACCTCCCTCACCTCCCCTCACCACATCTCTGATTGTCTCAGCTCTGTCTTGACACTGAGCTTTGATCAAACCAAAATCTTGACTCCATACAAAACTTCCTCACTACAATCCAATTCACATTCAGGTATATTTTATCTTAGCTCACTTTACACCTTCCATACTCCTTCATGGTAAATGAGCAGAGAGGCAGCACATTTGCATACATTAGAAATTATAGTAACAAACTTATACATAGGTAGTCCATAATATAGAATCCTTCTGCAGTGGATTGAGGCAGCAGTAATGATCAGGAGTGGTCAAGCAGCCCCTTTTAGAAACATCCTGCACTGTAATCAAAAGGAGGAGCTCAGAAACTGCCCCCAGAATTGCCAATCTAAATTCACTAACCTCTGCTTACTACAGCTGACAGCTGTCCCACTTTAGTTTTGAATTAAGAAAACTAAAGTCACTTCCTTAAGTATAGTGAATGGGAACATGCAAATGCACATGAACAGTCATATCTGACTAACCAGAATGAAAAAAATCCATTGATTGAGAAAGAAATGGACAAATTCACATTCTACACTCAACATTATATGAAATTTGCCTTGCAAAGGAAGCAGGGTTAGAGTGTTATTATAGCTGTGATGGTCCAGGAGATATGTAAGAAGCAAAGGGATCTTTTGGTGGCATCTATTAGCTCAATCAGATAACAACTGCATAGTCCAGGGGTGGGCAGCCTATGGCCCAGATAAACAGAGTTTTTGGATCCAGCCTGTGGAGTCATGCTTCAGCACTCAGCAGCAGGGCACTCAGCCTACATCATGCCATGGTCAGATGGTGGAAGTTTGGTGGAGGACAGGGCTCTGTCTGGGCCACACTGTAGTTTGATGGTGGAGGCTTTGGCAGCAGTGGGCCTTACCTGTGCTGCCCTGCAATCACGTGGAGGCAGCTTTGGCTGATGTGGGGTGGGCTCTGCCTGTACCCAACTGCAGCTGGGAGGCAGGAAGAAATAGTGGAAGTGGGATCCTAGTGCCAGTCTGCTTTAGACCCAAGCTGCGTAACTTGGGACCCCCAGCAGGGAAATGATGCTGACCCCTGACATAAGCTCTTTCAGTAAGTACAATGCAGCTTTCAGTCATTGTGATATAAAGGAGTGCTCCTCAACAATACAAAGATGCTTCTATTGTTCATCTGTTCAGGTATAGGTATAGGTATAGGTATAGGTATAGGTATGTGACAATCATTGAAAAATTTCCCATATTAGTGGTTCCTTGCCAGAATGATGCTCAACTGCTTTACTTGCATCCTATATGCAGGATATTTTTCCACGTGGTTTCAGAGAAGAAGAAGGATGAGAAATCACATTCTTTACTGCACAGCAAATAGAAGTGAAATACAAAAAGCATAATATTGGCATCAGCTGTGTCTTTCCTCCTCTTATAAAGGTATGTATTTGCAGCAGAGAAAGCATATAGAACCTCTTGGCTAAGGTCAGAAATTACATGTAAACCAGTTTAAGCCATCAGAAAGTGGCTTATACCTGTAACAGAACAGAAGTTCACTGCACATAAATCAGTTTCAAAATGGCTAAAACTGGTTTAAGATAAACCTGGTTGAATATAGTACAAGACTTAACTGATTTGGGTCAAACCGGTTTATGAAACTTCTGTCTCAGACCCTGGTTTAAATTAAATCAGGGTCCCTCAGCATCCTGACATGCTTCCCAGCCCTGAGCTGGGCTGTGCTGTCTGCTCCAGCAGAGAAGGGTTGGGTGGGGGGAGGCAAGAACTGCCCCCTGCCAAGCAAACCCTGGTTGGAGTCTGGGGCCAGCAAATGGGGGTTAAACTCTCCTTTCCCTGGCTAAACCTGCCTTTTCCTGAGGTCAGAGCTGCCCTGCCCTGCTAAACTTACTGAACATTACTGCTAGTTGTGACTATGAACTACAAATCCCAGGAGTACCTGGACACAGGAAGAGGAAATGATGAGCAACCCTGTAGTAACTTGCTTCTGTGATTCTGGACTGAAAATTCCAGAGACCTCGGGGCAGCAGGAAGTGGATGTGAATACACAGCCCATGCTGGCTATATGCCAGAGCCACGCTTTAGCACCCCCCAGCTTCTGGGCTGAGCCACTATAGACACGTGGCTGCTTTACCCGAGTCAAAAGTAAATGTCTATCTAGTTGTTTCTCAGTTTAATCTGTGCAGCATAGATTAACTTGCAGAAAATGAATCGATTCAGCTTCGGGCTTTTTGACTGTCTGTACTTAGCCCTTAAGGCTGGTCTGACAAATTCTGGCCTTGGAAAAGTTAGACAATTTCATAATAGTGTGATAGTAACAGTGAATATCATAACAGAGAATAGTAGCAATACACCTGCAGTAACAAATGGTGTAAAAACAAGGTTTTGTCCGCCTGGCATTACTATGGTGTCTTGTTTGCCTCAAAGTGGCTGGTTGCTTTTTGTGATCTTAACATAGGTATGGGATTAATACCTTAATACAGGATTAGATTCAAGATTGATTTAAAGTTATTTAAACCCAAAGAGTTGTGAATAAACCAAAGGTTCTTGAGGGACTTGTCCATGAATTTCTATTTGCTGATGGTGCATCTTAGTTGCTCATTAGTAGGAAAATAAACAGTCATCATGGATCACTTTGCAGTTGCATGGTCATACTTTAGGTTGATTATATAGCTTTGAAGAGGGACAGAGGTTATGAATCAAACTGCTCCTGGTATGCCATATTTACTTGGGTAGCACTCTCACACAAAATGCACATTGATGATGAAGCCAATAGAATTGCTAAAGTCCTTGGAAACTTAATTGAAAATCATTGAGCTAGGAGAGGTGTAACTTTATAGATGATTTTACAAACGTACAAAGCAGCAGTCCTAACCTCTTTACTTTATGCTTTTAAATCATAAACAACTTCGTGCCACCACATCAAGAGTCTAAAACGCTAAATTGTCTGAGAAAGCAACAAACTGATATAGCAAAATAGAACACCAAATACTGATATCCTTCAATGAACAAATATACCAAACAAATACACTATGATTATGAAGGCATAAGTAAGAAGGCCTGGGTTAGTAGTCAGGACATGTGATAACTTGCTCCCTGAGAAAGCTCTTTATGGAAAATTTGAACTCTTCTTCACACGCGCATGATAGAACAAAAAAACCATGAAGACCATATATGCAAATTAATACATTTTAACATAGCTAGCTATGAGAACCAGGGATAAAGAACCCAAGTGTTTAAAACAAAAGTTTCAGTATCAGAATCAGCCAAATTCATAGCGGATGCATCAACATGAGATGTTTACTGCACAGCTGACTAATTAACTGTGCAGTAAGTGTCTTGGTGTTTTCACGGGTGCCCCTATTAGGGCACACAAAACTAAAATTCCACAGCAGAGTAGTACTTGTAAAATACTCATTCATGTGCAGCACATGGAGCCTGATCAGAATAGCCTAGGCTTGCAGAAGACCCAGGAGGTCAGCCTGCCACCCCAGGGCTTCTCTGACCAGACTCCACATGAACCATACACACCAGAGAGAAATTAGACACACCATTACTAATTACTATACCTATAAGAGGATTAGTAGTCTGCTTCAGTGATGAAGTAGATGACATCAGCACAGCTACAAATACACTATGATTTTGAAGGCATAAGTAAGATGACCTGCCTTTGTAGTTAGATAATGTTAGACTCCTTGTTTTCTCTTTCTTTGAAATCATGAATACTTTTATGTATAGTAGACCAGGTTGCAAGAGAGTAGTCCCCCACCCCTTTAATCACCTCAGAATGTCAGGGGACCTACTAGTTAGGGAAGGTTCATGAGGGCTGTAGATTTGAGTCTCTTCAGATAGATGACAGAATTAAAACCAAGCCTCCCACATACGAGGTGAGTGTTTTAACCACTTGGCTATCCTATAAAGGAAATGGACACTCACTGTGAATTTTAAAAGAATAGTGTAGCATTTCTTAAGGAGAGAGGTCCAGTTTCTGAGTCCTTATTGGCTGAAGGCACTTCCTAGAAGTGCAGAATAATGTTCCTCATTTTCAGAGATGAACAACTTTTAAAGCATACTGATGTTCTCAATGCTTCCCTACTGTCTACATCAGACTTGTCCACCATATGGCTTGTGGGCCACCATGTGGCCCACCAAGCCATTTTCTTTGGCCCATGGTGCTGCAACGGGAAATGAAGATAAACATGGTTCACTTTCATTCCCACCCCTTGTCCCTGCCCCAGCAGCTTCCTAATGGCTGCTGAAGGGCTGGGGAAGGGACAAGGTTCCCACACGCACAGCGTCAGCTTGACATTGCTGATGCAGTGCGTGTGGGAAGAGGAGTAGCCATGTGCCTCTCAGGACAGGATGAGCCCGGCCAGAGCAGCAGGGACTCAGCTGCACTTTCCCCCTACCTGCGCTGGTCAGTCCCAAGTGGCACATGGCTCTGCTGCCGCTTCTGCTGGCTGGTGTTGACCTGGGTGGCTCTGTCCCATCTGGAGCAGCATACAGCTGAAGCTGGATTCCCAAGTGCTGCTGGGGATGGGAGGAGCCCGGCCGGGTCAGCACCAGCCAGCAGAAGTGGCGGTGGAGCCGTGTGCCGCTCAGGACTCACCAGCTCAGGCAGGGGGAAAATGCAGTTCAGCCCCTGCCACTCCAGCTGGGCTTGTCCCATCCTGAGCGGCACACGGTTCTGCCGCCACTTCTGCTGACTGGTGCAGACCCGGCCAGGCTCCTCCTGTCCCCAGCAGCACATGGGAAGCCGGCTTCAGCCGCATGCTGCTCTGGATGGGACAGACCCAGCCAGGTCAGCACTGGCCAGGAAAAGTGGCATGCAGCTGAAGCTGGCTTCTCTCATGCTGCTGGGGATGAGAGGAGCCCAGCCGGGTCTGTACTGGCCAACAGAAGTGGCAGTGGAGCCATGTGCCACTCAGGACTGACCAGTGTAGGCAGGAGGAAAATGCAGTTCAGCCCCTGCTGCTCCACCGGGCTCATCCCATCCTGAGCGGCACATGGCAGTGCCACTGCTTCTGCTGGCCAATGCAGACCCGGCCGGGCTCCTCCCATCCCCAGTAGCTTGTGGGAAGCTGGATTCAGCTGCATGCTGCTCCCGATGGGACAGACATAGCTGTGTCAACACCGGTCAGGAAAAGCGGCTTGCAGCTGAAGCTGGCTTCCAATGTGATGCTGCGGATGGGAGGAGCCCAGCCGGGTCTGCACCGGATAGCAAACTGGTATAACGTGACAAGCCTATGGCTGGGGAGGGGTCAGGCTCCCTAGATCTGATACCTGATGTAGGCTATGGCACAGAGACTCACTCTGGAACAACGTGCTAATAAACTTGTGTCAATACCTACCGGGAACCCAAGTAAAAGGTAGTTGATACCTGGTAAGCTCATGAGAGTAAAGCCTGCTTATTGCTTTCTGTGTGGCCTTCAAAATGTTTTTATCCTACTAAAATATGCCATACTTTGTGAGAGTCATTGCCTCTGTATGAAAAAGCAGAATCATAGCCACTGAACTATATTCATGCCCCCTGGGAATAATCACAGTTCAGCAAAATGGGCGGGAAGGAAAAGCCAGCGTTCTAAGTGTGCACCCTAAAAGAGGCCATGAAAGAGTCAGAAGCACAACCTTAGAATCAGGACAGCTATCTGGTGATGGCAGTCCAGGAGGCATGATGGGAATCCTCTACTCTCATGAGATTTAGGAAAGCAAGAGGACATGAGAGCAACATGTAGGCAGAGACAGTGCAGGGCCTTGGAGCCATGTTATTAAGTAAGGACAACTGTGTTCCCACTCTGGTCAGTGACTAATTGTGGGTACATCTTCACTAGCTTCAAGCCACTCAAACCTGCTGCCAAAAAATAAGCCTCTCCTACCCACTTACACTTTACCTGCTCTGAACTGGAAATGAGGCAGTAAGGGTGGTCAAAGGACAGTAGAAGCAGATCACACACAGAGAGTGAGAGATGTTCCCAGAATGTCCTCAGCACCACATTTCTTCTGAAAAGCAGGTATGTCCTGAGGTTCATTTAATGTTTGTAAAATGCTTGGAAAGCCCCACATAGATGCACTGCATAGAAAAGCAAAATATATTTTTACTTATTTGGTTGGCACCTGGGGCTGAGATTTTCAAAGCTGAGTCAAAAGGCCAACTTCCATTAAAATGAATGGGATTTAGAGGGCTCCAAATCTTTTATGACAATTTTGTAACATGCCTATCTACCCCTTTTTGCAAATCTCAGCCATAGTCTGGAAGCTCAGCCAAAGAACATAAGAGCATAAAAAAGTGCCATGCTTGGTCAGCCCCATGGTCCATCTAGCTCAGTATCCTGTCCTGAACAGTGGCAGAGGTGGATTCTATAGAGGGATAGTTTTGAACTGGTTAGACGCATTTCATTGTCACTTCCTGCAACTTCACTGGTGTCAAAGGTCACATGACATCATTTCCTGATGTGACACCACTTCCTGTGAGGTCTTTGAATGTAGCTCGCTGGCCCACTGGGTGTTAAAAAGTTCATGTTCTAGCCCCACATTCAAAAAGGTTGGACACCCCTGGTCTACATCTAGGAAACTTCTCATTCAGCAGGCTGCTCTTATTGGAGACCATTTTGAGGTGGCTAACTCTCCCCATCCCTAGGGAAACTAGACACTTAACACAAGGTTCTGGATGCCGCTACAGAGGGCAGGTATCTAAAACATTAGGCAGTGTAAGCACCTAAGAACCTTTGTGGATATAGCCTACTCTATTTAAATACTGGCAGTGTCATTTATGCTAAAAATCAGTATAAAAAATTGGCACAACGAATTTCTGTACGTGTACTCATCCTTATCATATTTGTTTAAAACTAATCACCAGATTAAGTTTATCAGACATTTTAATAACTTTTAAGTCTGAAAAGCCATAGAAAATAAAAGAATCTACTTTTTCTCAGATGTCAGGACAATTTGAAGGGTCAAACCAGGGACACCAGGCCAAATGTGTTAAGACAGCAAAACACTTAAGAGTTCATAGATTCATAGATGTTAGGGTCGGAAGGGACCTCAATAGATCATCGAGTCCGACCCCCTGCATAAGCAGGAAAGAGTGCTGGGTCTAGATGACCCCAGCTAGATACTCATCTAACCTCCTCTTGAAGACCCCCAGGGTAGGGGAGAGCACCACCTCCCTTGGGAGCGCGTTCCAGACCTTGGCCACTCGAACTGTGAAGAAGTTCTTCCTAATGTCCAGTCTAAATCTGCTCTCTGCTAGCTTGTGGCCACTGTTTCTTGTAACCCCTGGGGGCGCCTTGGTGAATAAATACTCACCAATTCCCTTCTGTGCCCCCGTGATGAACTTAAAGGCAGCCACAAGGTCGGCTCTCAACCTTCTCTTGCGGAGGCTGAAAAGGTCCAGGTTCTCTAGTCTCTCCTCGTAGGGCTTGGTCTGCAGGCCCTTGACCATACGAGTTGCCCTTCTCTGGACCCTCTCCAGGTTATCTGCATCCTTCTTGAAGTGTGGCGCCCAGAATTGCACACAGTACTCCAACTGCGGTCTGACCAGTGCCCGATAGAGGGGAAGTATCACCTCCTTGGACCTATTCGTCATGCATCTGCTGATGCACGATAATGTGCCATTGGCTTTTTTGATGGCTTCGTAACATTGCCGGCTCATGTTCGTTTTGGAGTCCACTAGGACTCCAAGATCCCTTTCCACCTCTGTGCCACCCAGCAGGTCATTCCCTAGGCTGTAGGTGTGCTGGACATTTTTCCTCCCTAGATGCAGCACTTTGCATTTCTCCTTGTTGAAATGCATCCTGTTGTTTTCTGCCCACTTGTCCAACCTATCCAGGTCTGCCTGCAGCTGTTCCCTGCCCTCCAGCATGTCCACTTCTCCCCATAGCTTTGTGTCATCTGCAAACTTGGACAGAGTACATTTCACTCCCTCGTCCAAGTCACTGATGAAGACATTAAAGAGTATCGGTCCAAGGACCGAGCCCTGCGGGACCCCACTGCCCACACCCTTCCAGGTTGAGACCGACCCATCCACCACGACTCTCTGGGTGCGGCCCTCTAGCCAATTCGCCACCCACCGGACTGTGTAGTCATCCACGTCACAGCCTCTTAACTTGTTCACCAGTATGGGGTGGGATACCATATCGAAGACCTTCCTGAAGTCTAAGTATACGACATCCACCCCTCCTCCTGTGTCCAGGCATTTCGTAACCTGGTCATAGAAAGAGACTAGATTGGTCAGGCACGATCTGCCCGCCACAAACCCGTGCTGGTTTCCCCTCAGCATAATTTGCCCTGCTGGGCTCTCACAAATGTGAGCCTTGATAATTTTTTCAAAGACTTTACCAAGGATGGAGGTGAGACTGACTGGCCTATAGTTGCTCGGGTCCTCCTTCCTCCCCTTTTTGAAAATGGGGACCACGTTAGCCCTTTTCCAGTCCTCTGGGACTTGGCCCGTGCACCATGAGCGTTCGAATATTCCCGCCAGTGGCTCTGCAATGATGTCGGCCAGTGCCTTCAGCACCCTCGGATGGAGGTCATCCGGGCCTGCCGACTGGTTGAATTAGGCGAGTCTAGAATCTTTATTACAAGTGCTGGTATGAAGAACAGAAAGAACTGGGGCTTTGTTAAATATTTCACTGTGATATGTGATATTACACATCACAAATGTTGACTGGTGTTAGCGACTGCTAGCTCAAGTTTGGAGCAGTCACATGTTCAGACCAACAAGGACCTGGAGGACAAAAAGATAGGATTTCCCCCCTCCCCCCCCTCAAATTCTGGGCTTTACTTCTTCTCCTTGCCCCCAGAGCTCCTTTAGTTCTCCCCTCCCCTGCACCCAGGGTTCCCCTGTGCCCCTTAAAGTTCCCTCCTGCCTCCTGCTTTCCTGTGCTCCTGAGGAATTATTTACTTGTGGCTGCCCATGCTACCTGTCCCCAGGGAGCAAGCAGGGAAGGGTTAACCTGCCTGCCCAGCTGGTTCCCCTACTGCTGCTGGGCTGCTGTTCTTCTGGCCCAAAGAACAGTAGTGGCAGCAGGAGCCAGGCAGGCAGGTTAACTTTTCCCTGACTGTTGCCCTGGAGCAGATGGTGCAGGCAGTCACAAGTAAGTAGAGTGGGGAGCAGTGGGCCCAAACTGAGCCAGTGGGGAATAGAGGGGGTACGTAAATTGTTTACACTAAGGTGTATCCTAGACTGGCTTCACCTTAGTGTGTAACATGAGCTGTGTAACACAGATCAGAAATAATCCTTCCCTAGATGGTGTAACTTTTAGCCACCTAAGGAGCGCTTAAAACTAGTTTCACATGTTAATGTGCGAACAATCCAAGTGTTAAAAGCTTCAGGAGCGGCCCCAAATTAACATGTAACAAGGCCTGTGAGTTGAACCCTAAAAACAGGTTAAATTTAATCAACAGAAAGCTAAGAAAAGAAACTAGATGTAATCTGATAGTATTTGATATGGATGCTACTGAGACAAAACCTGGACCCTAACAAAGCCATTTTACAGTCAGTTTAGAAAAATATGAGACAAGCCACCAAAAACTTAACACCGAGATATATAAGCATTTACTAATCAATTATCCTAGATCCCTTTGGAATTAGTCTCAAAGTTATATAACATCAGGAGTTAAGATTACATTAAAAAATTTAAAACTCCTAAATCCATTCCCATTACTACAGACAAGATGCACTGAACATTTTTAGCAACAAGTGCCTCCCTCTGTGACTCTGTTCAGTCTGTAAACTGCTGATCAGCTGCAACAGAAAAGGGATGGCAGCTGTTCAGAGTGCTCCCAGCTTACAAGAGACCCCTTTGAGGGGTTGCAAAAGAAATAAAGAGGAAGAAGAGTTGGAAAGGAGATAATGACAGGGCTGATTCAAACACTTCAATTTAAATGTCACAGGACATAAGCTGTGACTGAATATTTTCAGTTCCCAATACAGCATACATTTTCTTCTTAAAGCACTCAGACTTATGGATTCAAAACAGACACCTCTGGTTTAAGTCTTGCTGCCATTCAGTTTTGCTAAAAAGGGGTCAAGTGGTTGTTGTTTTCTAGCAGTGACACTAGCATGCACAGCTGCTTTACACTAAAAAAGTAAAAATATATTCAGTGATGTTATTTGCACATGACTCTCTTCATTTCCTATTCAATGTCATTGTTTATATATTAGTATTACTGTATTACACATTCACCCCTTGTACATTATTATTTCTATATTTTTAAAGAACTCTTACCTTCTGTGTTAATTGCATGGAAAATGGATACTGGCCATTAAATATTAAATGCTAATTAAAAAGAAAAATTTAATTTAGTAAATCAGACCAGTGATTATGACGGCTGCCACCTGAACCCAGAAACAGAGTTTGACATGAAACACTAGAAATAATAGTCTACTTGTCTATAAGAAAAACCTCAGTCTCTTCAATTTATCTAAATTAAAATCCCTGATAAATATTACTGGATGCTTCAGTGATTACTGAAAACATTCACCACCTATGCACCTATAGCATCTGGCAAACATGTCCCTTCCATTTTTTTCCTCATAAGGTGTGTGTACAAGAGCAAGCAGCTTGTTGGGGAGATGTTCCATCAAGGTTTTACACAAAGTGCCATGAGTTAAACTGGCCTCTTGGATGGAGGGGCTTAGAGCCTGCCTGCACTGGCCCAGGCCACCAGGTTGGGGAGGTCCAGCAGCCTTCCAGGAGGCTGCCCTCTGTCTCTAGCCCTACCACCCCACACCAGCTGGCAACTGCTAACAGTGGCCGCAGGGTGGAGGGGGCGGGGGAGAGAGGAAAGGGATGAAGCCTTGGTCCACCCCAGCTGGAGTCTTGGGGGGCTGGGCCAGCAAGGTGTCCCCTGTTTCCTCCCCTGCCTCAGATCCAGGTGTGGCAGCCTCTACCATGGTCAAGATACTTGTGCAGGGGGTAGAGGGTGGAGGAAAGAATTCCAAGTCTGCCCCCTTCCCTACAGTTACTGCTTCTGGGGTCCTGGGGAGAATCTGGCTGGATCTGTGTGCGGTGGGGTGGAGGTTATTTTCCGCACCCTGCCCTGTGTGCAAGTATTTTGACAGTGACACAGGCTGCCATCCCCAGAGCTGGGGTGGGAAGAAAAAAATGAATCCTCCACACCTCTTGGGCCCAGCTGGGCTCCCCACAAGACTGCAGTAGTGGTAGCTGGGCCAGCTCTATGAGGCATGGGGGCTCTATTTACCTCCTCCCCTCACCCCAACTTCAGACGTGGGAGCCACAAGGCTACCATTTTCAAGAGCCTTGGGCAGGGATGGAATGGAGCACCCCCACTGCATGGGCCCATTCTGGCTACCACTGCTGTGTTCTTGGGGAGATCTGGACTGGGTCCATGTGGGTTCCTCCATTTCCCCTTCCCTTGCCCAAAATCTAGACACGGCGGCCTCCAGGCTGCCACTGTCAAGACGCTTGCACAGGCAGTATCAGGGGAAAGGGAGCCACTCCTGATGTGTATACTCAGCCCAGCTCCCTCCAAGGCCCCAGCAAAGGTAGCTTGGTGGGTTACCCATGGCAGAGGGGCTCCTTCCCCAACCCTCTTCCCCCTGCATGAGTGCCTTGACTATGGCAGAAGCTCCAGTGCCCAGAACTGGGGTAGGGGGGTGGAGCCCCTGACCATGTGCCTCCCCTACCAGCTACACCTGCTGGGGTCTTGAGGGGAGCCAGGTCAGGTCTACGAGGCAGGGGAGGGGGGGCTCCATTTCCCCCCCTACCCCAGCTCCAGGTGCATCAGCCTCTGCCACTGTCAATATGCTTGTATGAGCAGTGAGGGAGTAAAGAGAGCCCTTTCCACCCCCCCCCCCGCGCTGAATGTGCCAGGACCAGCTCCCCTCCAAGACCCAAGAAGAGATAGCTGCAGGGGGTATGCACAGTAGGGAGTATCCCTCCTCCCACCCCCAACAGAGATTTTCTGTCTCCTTTCTGTAATAACTTCAGTGACAGGGCTGGGCTGGTACACACCAGTGAGCACCAGCCCAGTCCTGCAAAGCCACATGGGATGTGGGCAGAGTTGCCCCAAATTAACCCTCACAGGTTCCCCAAGGTGCTGTGCCTTGTCTGATACTACATCAGACAAGGTTTATGTTTTCTCACGATCAGCCATTTGCTCTGCAGCTGTGAATGTTTGTTGTGTTACAGCTACAGTACACTTTGAGGGCCTCATTGCATGGAAAAATGTAGCTTCTGTGTACACGCATAGTCTTTCACCATATGATGAATACTTCCTTTCTACATAAACTGATGTCCTGCATGGCAAGTTAAAGGAACCTATTAAGTTGCATGTCTAAGACCCCTTCTCAGAAATCAATCTTTTCAAAAGCTGTGTGTCCATAGTTTGAGTTCCGGTCAGGAAAGTGAGTGTGACAAATTTACTAGTGAATTTTTATACCACACCTCACTGAATATATCCATATGGTTTATATATCTGTTACATATGTATAAAAAGGCCAATTTTATGCCACCTGGCAACAGTATGTACTGGACTATAGCTACATTACCAAAACAGAGGAGCAGGGAGGAATTAGATCTTTGAAAATAAGTCCAGTTTATTGAGCCATTAAATGTCGCAGGTATCATACTAGGAGTTGCACAAAAATGTGCCAGCTATGAGGAAAATTGTACTGAAATGCCTTGCCCTAGACTTTTTAAAAGGCTTAGTTAGAACTCCCAATGCACATAATTGTTCAGAGAGGGTTGTAATGGGTATGGGTTCCAAATATGTTATTTGTTAACAGCTGAATCCTCCCTCAGTCTCCAACAACTTGCAGCCAAATTACAGGTGGCTCCTGTCTTACTTGAGATAGAGAAAGTATTCTGCATCATATGCCACATGTGCACACACACAGAAACACACACACAGACACAGATGAGACTAGATTAGAAAAAGCCTAGCTCTAAATTAGACTAGTACCAGACTAGAAAAAAGCTAGTACTTCACCAAACATGTTACCTCAAATACTTGGATACGCTTTTTTCTTTGAATTGTGGCTTTAAGCTGAAGCCTGGGAACCAGAAGTCCATGCTAACAGGAAAGTAGGTTGATCTTGCTTCCTGTCTCATGAACCACATGAAAACACTGGTAGTCTCAAGGCACCACTGGTAGTGTCAATTAACTCAATAAAGAGCAAAGACTACCACACAGGTATTTATGGATGAAATCTAAGTTACAATCTCAGGAATATTTAAAAAAAAACAAAAAACCAAATCACAGGTAAATCCAATGCCCCAGCTAGACCTCACTGTAGGCAATAAGCATTCAAAAATTATTATCACAAATTCACCTATAACTTCTAATATTCATTTCTTTTCTAAACATTTATGAATTGTATCTCCCACTTTCCACTCCAGAGGTGGTACAATAGTGGGGGAATAAATCCTACATGGAGAGTTGCAATAAAGCAACTTGGCATCCCAGTTTTGAAGATGCTATAAGCAATAAATTACCCCTTGAATTAAATAGATGGAAAAATTACTGGGATGGGTTCATACCTCGCATACCTCACAGAGACTTTGATCACCCAAGGATGAAATTGGTCCATGATTATATCATCCGATGGAATGTTCAATCCACTATTTCTAGAACTTTGAAAAATTATAAGTATTTACTGTACAGACAATTTGTTTTTTCTTGAGAAGTAGAGATTTATATATAACTAGAGAGACTACTTGGAACATATTGGTAGCCACTAGGATACTAAATATTAAAACAAATCACATAAACAATTACACATTTTATCAAGTAAACTTTGATTTTGACTGCTTAGTTTTATTTAAGGCAAGTCAGGAAAGACTGGAGAGACAGGCTACATCTACAAGAGACACTGAGTGCACAGTTGTTACTGTGTAGGCATTTAGTACTTGTTTATACAAGTTCTTATATGTACAAGTACTAAATGCCTGCACAGTAACCAGAGTTACTGCACAGTAGTGCTGATGACCGGCTTTCTCGTAATGCTGACTGCTCTGTAGCTTGTGACTACTTGTCTTAGGGGCTATGTAGCATGGGCTACTGCATAGTCAGCATCTCATGTAGACACGGCTGGAGAGATACTAACCCTGGTCATTTTTAGATTCCCCTAGGTTTTGCTATTTCACAACAATGCACTGACTGTCATTCATATGGAAGCAAATTATCAATGCTTAAAGAAACACACAGCATGAGAAAAGTGTTTAAGTAAGGTCTTTAATAAATCAAACAATGTTTATTTATTTGATTCTGCAAATGAGAGAAATATTTCTTTTTTATTGGTAAACAGCTGCAGGCATGTTTTCTTCATGCTTCAGAAAAAATACACCCTGATGGAAATTTATCTCTTTTTTTTTTATCAACAGAAAGAAAGACAGATTTCTGCTATATGCACTTTCTAGCTTAATCATCAATTTGTTTTATAACTTTGGGTCATTATAAAAGCAAAGATGTGACTCTTTCCCCCATCTGTTTATCATAAATGTACTGCTCAGGAAAGAAGCCATAACTCAGGACTTTGGTCTTAGTTCTAAGGAATAAAGGTAACCTATAAAAAAACTGAAGACATCATCTGTTGGGTTTTGCAAACTGACGGGTTTTTACCCAGCATGTCTGCCTCCATAGAATATTTAATCTAATGAGCTTACTCTTAAAATACCCCTGTTGATTTTGCACTTAGTTTGACTTTATGGTAACTAAGGCAGATTTATCAAGCACTGAAGGCCAAATGCAAAAAAAAAAAAAGGGTTTAGGTGTTCAAAGCAGGATTCAAGGCTGCCTTTAGCTATCCATGTCTAAAGCTGTCATCTATAAAAGCTCTGCTCAATAGCCCCTATTCCTGCAAGCACTTAAACTCATTTTGTACCTCTCTGATCAGCTTGAATAACCTCCCATAGTTGCATTTCAGGGCATGCCCAGCATTGGCCCATCCTCTGCAGCTGGAAGTCCATCTCCTTTCTAAATCATAACTGCTGTCTTTATAAAAGATCATCACTGGAAGTGGTGGAGGTCTCTGTATTATTTTATGATATCTTAGTGGTCACAACTCACTAGAAAAATAGGGGACTGTTTTTAGACTCTCCTCAGCCAGAGAGGCCTCAGCACATATCTTCCACTTTCTAGAAGACTTCCCTCACCAACAGCCTGGAGGCTTTGGTGAATGGTGTATGTGGGTATGTATAGAAGGGATATGGATAAATTGGAGAGAGTCCAGCAATGGAACGGGCAATGGAAATGGTCAGAGGGCTCGGGCACATGACTTCTGAGGACAGGCTGAGGGAACTGGGCTTATTTAACCTGCAGAAGAAAAGACTGAAGTGGGATTTGATAGCAGACTAACTACCGGAAAGGTACTTACATTGAGGAAGGGGCTAGACTGTTCTCAGTGGTTAGATGACAGAACAAGGAGCAATGGCCTCAAGTTGCAGCAATGGAGGTTTAGGTTGGATATTAGGAAACATTTGCTCACTCAGAGGGTGGTGAAACACTGGAATGGGTTACTTAGAGAGGTGATGGAATCTCCATTATTGGAGGTTTTTAAGGCCCAGCTCAACAAAGCCCTGGCTGGGATGATCTAGCAGGACCTGGCCCTGCTTTGAGCAGGGGCTTGGACTAGATGACCTCCTGAGATCCTTCCCAACCCTAATTTTCTATGATTATATGAAGGAAGAGCAAATGGATTTTCAAAGCTGAAGTCAGGCAACATTAACTTAACACTGCAAAGAAGAAAGAAGCATTTCAAAGAGCCTGCCTTCCAACTTTTAAGTTTATTCACAGCTCTGAGGGCAGTGGGGTCATTTTAGACTCTACCACACTACTCAAAATTATAATAGCAAAGACAGAAAAAAATCCAATGATTTCTTTTTGTAAAGGATAGAAAATGGCAATCTGTCCTAGCATCCATAAATCTTACTCCAGGCAATGTATGCACTGGTGCATACATTACATCTCTAGACTTGATTATTGCAATCCATACCTAAGAATGAACACATATACATCAGAATGTCTCTTTCTTGCAGGCAGTGCAACAGTCTATGTATTTAGTAGCAGTCTGCCTAGCCCATGGTTGTGGGGCTTTGGCATTTGGCTGTGGGGTGCTTTGCCTGCAGGCACCCTCCCCATGCCACAGCCAGGTCAAATGGCAGCTCTGGGTGCTTCCCCCATCCCACGACAGAGACAAATGGTGGTGATGGCCCTAGCCCACCTATCTGCCTCTGACCCAGGGTGGGTCATTCTGCCCCCATGCTTTAGTTTAGTCACATTTAGGCATTAACAAAGCAAACAATAAGCTAATTAACTATGTCCTCTGTACATTGTGAAGGAAGATAAAGTTCTGTTTTTTTCTATTTTTAAATCCTTAGATGGTACTCAGATAACACATTGATAAAACCATATAATACATACCAAGGGAGGAGGAATATGTATACATTTTAATAACCAGAGCTACTCATTTGCTTCACTTTTTGACACCTCAGCATAATTAAATTTAAACTTTACCTAATAAGCTGGAAACTGATCAGTTTCCTTCTGAAAAAAGGCAACCCAAGCAATTGTAAGCTTTTCTTGATAGTCTCCAGAAAGTTGCACACAGAATGATTATTGTTTTCCAATGTAAAGATGGTCAGAACTTTAGTCAAATATTATGATTGATTCCCCCCCTCCCCCCAATGACATTTACTTTCATCATTTGGGCTCCAAGGATGCCAAAAGCAGTTCCTGACTTTTCAAGTTTTTGCAGAGGAAAAAAAGAAATTAAAATTCTTTGAGGCTGTGTGGTTCCCACAACTTGTCAAACAAAATATGCAGACCTACTCCATGTCACTGGAGAGTGGGCTGACACTATTACAAATTCAAGCTCTGTTCTTAATTGTTTCTAGGCAGAACTTATAAATGGCCTCAAAAGAGAGTGCTTTAATTAGCAGTGTCCTTTTAGCCCTTAGCCATATAAGACTCATTAATTCGTCACTTCATAGCCTTATTTAACCACTCCACTCCAAATTTCAATTATATAAAAAAAAAATAATGCATTTATTTTACCTAAAATTCTATCAGGAAAATCAAAATACACGTTTTACCTCTCACCTGGTTCTCTTTTTTATATGATGAAACATTTATATTTTTGCTCATCTCAACTTAAACTTTTGTCTGAGTATCACCACAGTAGTTACTGAGTTATAGCAGTCATGCTTTCAGCAATTTCAGCCTGTCTTTGGTTCTACTTGCTGCAAATTTAATCTTTTTTCTTTGTAAGAAGTTTTAACATAACAGTCCTTGCACACTGGTTTCTGTTGGTTCCCTTTGAAGCACCCTAAGTGTACAATTAAATTGAGATATCAATAACAAAGACATTCAAAGGGTTTGATTTCAATTTTCATCAATGGATCTGTTTTTAGGACCAAATCTTCTCTTATGAATAAAGCTGTGGGAAGAAAAGATGCAAAAAAACTCTAACATTGATCTCACAATGTTTTGTGAGATCAAGACTAACTATCGCCAGATATCTATCCATGGAGAAATTGGGGTTATTACTTTTGATCCACTGCTTCCACCAACCCAGCATCACAGTGTTTATTCAGCCAGTGGCTAAGTCCACTGAAGCCATACAGTAGCAGCCATGGAAAGGTTTAACTGTAAATTCAAATCCATTGAGTTTCACAAGACAATGCTGTCAAACGTGGTTGCCCACTGCTCCCACACTTTTTTAGATCAAAGAAATAGATTAGAACTAATATCTCATGGAACTTTAAGGAGAAGATTTTGCAGAAAGACAGGAGGCAAAAAGCTACATGTAGGCAACTGCACAGTTAATTCTGCCCATGTCAGACTAATACCTGAGGATTTAAAGGCCAAATTGAAAAAAAAAAAGGTTTAGGCAGCTAAAATGAAATTTAGACTGGACTAAATATATCTTATCATGCTAAGTCACAAAGTCTGGTCACTACTTGGACAGGTGACCATTTGGAATCCCAGATGCCATAGCTATAAACCAAGCAATTTTGGTGAAATGACATAGAAAACTATGATATTCACTTCATTCGGCTCCATTATTATGACTGACCTGACAGAACTAGAAGGAAGGAAGAAGGTTGAATTCTAGAAAACCTTGTCTTTGCTGGCACCCAACCTTGTAGCCTCCTAAACCTCCATAGGTTCTTTCTTTTCTTCCTCCCTTCCACTTGAAAGGATAAAGGTGCCTCTGTTTCTGTTAGTCTTGAGAGATCAGGGCAGCTTTATGTGCATTTCAGGCATAAGCCTGACTGAGATACAGAAACTAGGCATCCCTGTAAGTCCACAGGTGTTTTCGAAAAGGACCTAAATGCTAACAAGACTAACTCTATATAAAATACTGGGTAGCCAATGATTTCTTTTAAAACAGGCTGCGGGAGGAGAAACCTCCTTTTTATGTAATACAGTCTGCTGGCTTGGATACTCATACTAGTGGGGAGACCTTTGTTACAGCTCCAACTCCATAGCCTTTTATTCATTTTACATGAAACAATCACTGGTAAAAGTATAGAAATAGTTTTTGGGAGCAAAACCTTGGTCTTCTACTTCCAAATTCTCTCTCAACTACTAGGCTACAACATCATGCTTCATCTTGTTCTGGGCATACCTGTCAGGTGAAGTGGCCCTGGAATTAATTTCCAATGAAATTTAAGCTATAATGGCAATGTTTGATGTGCTTTTTCAGCATGCTGAAAGGCACCTTGTTTAACTAATGTTGTAAAAAGAGTTCATTTAATTTCTCAAAAGGTATATATTATAAATTTAACTGTTTCTTCATTGTTTATTTTTGCATATTCTTAGACTAGTGTAAAACTATTCTTAAAAATCTGTGGCTCTTTGGTGATTATGAGAACGATAAACAGACAGTGTTTGTAGCTGATTTGACCTTGAGGAAAAACGTGAATATTGTATACAGTGGACTAACTTTCATGAAACAATCAGTATCATATTGGATACGTTTCTTAGACAAAAATGTGTCTTTCACAGCTGAAAAATAGTGCTAAACTGATCATTTTAATGACCATTGCCACACAAGTTTCAAACAAAATTAATTTTAGAAAAGGCCCAGTAAGCAGTCCTTTTCAGCCACCTTCATATTTAAAAAATAAACCTTTTGAAAGGTCTCTAAGCTTTATTCTTTTCTTTGTGCACTCCCACTGACTTCAAAAGGAGTCCTCAATTTTCAGTCTACTGTATCAGTCTCTAAATATGCAACTACGTTGACAGTAAATATCTAAACCCCAATAGGATTCTAGCTGAAGAAGAAAAGTTGAACATCCCAAGACAACTTGCTGCCGTGTTGTGAAGACACTCACATGAGAAAATAAACGCAAAGAATTGGCAATCAGCAGAACAGTCAACTAACAAATCTGTGTACCACTACAAATGAAAAAGTACTGGAGATAGGGAGATTGGCATAGCATGAAAATGACAACATAAAAGCAACTTGTTATCTCAGTAGGCTCTATAAAATGCTACACCTGATCATTATTGCCTATTCCAATTAGTCATGAGTCCATCAATAGTAGCGGTAGAATTAACTTTCCTTCCTTTGAGGTGGAAAAGATTTTTACAGCATTTATTCAATCACTCCCAAATTAACCGATGAGGAGCAGTTTAATGACATGCCAGCTCTTTTGTGCCCGTGATAATGTGTTTTGTCCTTTTTGATAACGTCAGGTATCTATCATTATAAAGAGAAGAGGCATTGCAATTTCTTTAGGGGAAATTCTGAATTAACTCTTGGGTTACTTAACAGGTTATTCACAGAAGTGGAGAATAAAACCAGTGTTGGATCCATTGTAATCTGTGGTCACATACATAAATTTGTATGCTGTAACAAGATTAGCAATGGAAGATGATCACCTTAAACTCATCCTTTTTCTAGTTAAAATAATGCATATGTAAGCACCTCTATTTTAAGTTTCTTTAACTCTATAACTCTGATTCTAAATGCTCTACAAAGTGTTGCTAACAAGTATCAAATAATAATGTATTGCACTGATATAACTCCTTTTATCTGACAATCAAAAAGTGATTTGAGAATGTTAATGAATTCTCAGCACACCCTCATATGGTATTATCTTAACCATTTTACAACATTGACACATTTGCAAACTAAAATAATTCAAATAATCATTGCAGAACTACATCAGAGGGGACAAAGTAGATTATGATGCAGGATCTAGGACATACATACATAAGACTCATGCTACATTGTACAGTGATCTGTCATTCTTATTCTGTATTTTGCCCTTCCAGCATACATTTGTGAATAAGAACAACGATGCTTTTAGCTCTACTAACCAAATCATAAAAATGAACTACTCATTACCTTGTTTATTTGTATAGCTTTATCTATGATCATCTATAAGTACTGCATTGTGCAACACTGTCAGCTGATGAATATTGGCTGGTTTCTGTAGAAATATCTAGGACATAGCTCAAGAGATTTTTATCTAGTCAATGTACTAAATGATGAGGGCCTGTTTAGGTTTTGTTTTATGGAACAGAAGAAAAATCAAACAAAACTTGCAAGATAGGACCAAATCTTTAGCAATTAATCTTTCCAAATATAAAATAAAACAATATAATAAAATATATTAGATTGTCCCACTTTTCATACTCAATGCTAATTTACTTACTCATATAATTATATACCATAATCATTAGTTTACCCATCACCTACATTTTCTGCTATGTTTTCATGACTACATGGATATAGGCTAAACTGCCAGATCCACTGAGGGAGAGCAAGCAACTGATGCATTACAGTCCTTATTCAGCTTCAGTCTTGTAGAAACTGTCACTGAAGAGATTCAAGGTATCTAAATCTCCGTTAAGTCTCAGTGGGCGTGTCTACATGTGAAATTAATATGAATGAATAAACTCCAGTGCATAATCACACTGAAGTTTATTGCTCCCAGGCACAATATCTTCATGTGCCTGCTGGGTCAGAGCAGCCCGGCAGGCAGGGGCCCCAGGGGATCAGCCTGCCAGTCCAGGCCTGCTCTGACCCAGCTCAAAGTACTGTGAAAGGGCTGGCTGGGGCATGAGGATACTCTAGTGCAGGTCTAGAAGGTAGGCAGCTCCCACTCTGAAGCACCCTTGTGTCCCAGTTAGGGTTGCCAACCCTCCAGGATTGCTCTGGAGTCCCCAGGAATTAGATATAAATCTCCAGGAGACTGCTGAGAGTCACCCAGGAGATCGTTTATACAACATTCATTAAGAAAAATATTAAATGTGGAATCTGAAACGTGCAGTAGTCCACTGGGTTTTTAAAATGTCATAGTAATGTACATTTGCCTTTCTGACGTAATGCCATTTTGTAATGTGATGTACCCTAATTCAAACAGAGTTGGCAAACCTGGCCTCAGCAAGCCCTGTCAGTGTCTACACATGCGTTGCTGTGTACTAAAGAACATGGCCACAGGATAGTATTTCTATTTACAAGTACTAACTCAAAGCACAGTTAATTAGTTTCCTGTGGCCTAATAGGACCAGATGTGTAGACACTGAGACTTTACTGTGGGGTTAATAAGTCAGCTCTGCATTAAATGTCTTGTGTAGATGCGCCCAATTTCATGGATTATTCTGATCTACCTGTGCTTCCAAAGCTGACTTTCTTATTGGATTAAAGTCAAAGGCAACATTAAGGGAAATGTTCTGATTTTCAAGCTGAAAAATCAGCCAAAGGGAAACACAATGCTTTTGACACTATTTCATTTTTTAAAAGTACAAAAAATTTGATAACATTGAAACAGTCTACTTGATTTTATTTTAACATTTTCATTGTTCATTTTAAAACAAATTTCTTTCCAAATGTATTTTTATATAAATATAAAAGTATATGAGTGAAATTGAAAGAGAATACTTTTATTTTATTGGATAGGAAGGGGATTTGCGGTTGATATAAAACTTCTTTTCTTCATTAACTAAATATGTAAAAGTTCCTTGATTGTTTAAAAATTCCAAAATTTCAGAATTTCAGAAAGATTCTTCAATTCTTTATCACCTTCTGCTGCTTTCTTTCCTACCCTATGTCTTTTAGAGTCCTACTGCTCTATTAAAAAAATTCTGCTTCTGCAAATGATGCATAATTTCAAGACATTTTTCTTCAGATCTCTATCCCTCCCACTCTATCCGCAGGTTCTGTTTCTCTGCGTCTCTTTTTTCTTTCCTCACTTTTCTCTCTGCTTGTACTGTTCTTTTTCTTTCCTAATCCTTTACCTTTTCTCCCTAATTAGGGTGGTCAGTGATGTATCCCCAGAATACAGGACATACCCTTATTAGGGGTGGGCCCACCAGCCCCCTCGGGCAATCAGCGGTGAAAGGCAGGACCACCAGGTGCTTTGGCCAAACAGCAGCAAGGGGCAAGGCCATCACAAAAGGCCACCTCTCTCCTTTACTTCCCTCCTTGGCTGGCTCAGAACTGTGATCGTCCTGGCTGTGCACTGACATACCTCTAGGTACAGACAATAGAATAATGAGAGTAAATGGTTGACATGTATTTCTACCAATAAACTAAAAACCAGGTCTTTTGCAGTCTGTTGCTCATTTAGAAACAGACAGAAATGTGACCACACACTATGTATAGGAATATGTTGCTAAAAGAAAGGGCTTAAAAACAGGATGGTCCAGTATAAATCAGGACCAATGGCCACCCTATCCCTACTTTATTTTTTTCTGTGTCTGCTGTCTCACCCTTGGCTACATTAATTCATATTAACTCATGAATTCTTAAATCATGCTTTTTCCTGTGTGTGCATGGAAAAGAGCCAGACTATAGAACATCCCCTGAAAATAAGCACAATCCTAGCAAAGAGGAAACATGTCCTAGAGGTTTAGACACCAGTTTGGGGCTTAGGACACATTGGTCAAGTTTCTACTCTATCTGTAGGATTTTTAACAAGTCACAAGCCACTTGAGGCCTCCGTTTCCCATATGTACAATGGGATCACTACTAGTTTCACATGTGTTCTACTAAATAATACACCAAGAACTGTGAGATGTTAGATACTGTCATAATAGGGGCCACATATGGTAAGTGTCCTGCCTAAAAGAGATAGATGGTACAACGTGAATACTGTATCAAATTGTGTGTTCTATACAGTAGCTTTGCAAACTACTTTTGCTGCAGCAGCTATTTCGTAGGATTAGGAATCATTAAATAGTGCTGTTTTGTCATTGCTACTTTCAGTATTAATAAAGGTATATAAGGGTGCACATACATTAGATGCTTTACTCAAGATTAGAGCACATTACTGCTCAGTAAACATCACCATCTACACATACAGACACTGCACAATAATTTGCTCTAATCATGAGTAAATTTGCTACCTGTAAATATAAGTAGCAAATTTACTTGTGATTACTTACTGCACCATATGGCATGTATAGATGGCTGTGAGGGAGCAAATTTGCTCTTGGTCAGTCAGACAGCAGGGGTTGGGCTAATCGTAAAGCAGGGACTGGAGAGATTATTCCCAGCCTCTGCTCCACAATCACAGAGCAGGGACTGGGAACGCCCAGCTCCATGATCACAGAACAGGGCACAGAACATAATCCCAGCCTGTTCCCTGCCCACCTCTGCAATCATGAAGCTGGGCTGGAAACAGGATTCTTAGCCCCTGCGCTTGCAGATCAGGGGCTGGTTACTGTTCTACTCAGCAGCAAGTCCCAGTCCCATGTCCCAATTGGGTAATCAAGGCCCGGGGCTTGGAATGAACTTCATGGGAGGGGCAGGTCCCAGGCCCCTGCTCTGATCTGCCAGTGGAACAGCTAGCAGTGGGATTCCCTGCCCAGCTGGGGGGCTTGTTTCTAGTTGCTCCACTGGCAGATCAGGGCAGGGGGCTGGGACCTGCCCTTCCTCTGAAACTCGTTCCAACCCCCTTGGCACCTGTTGGAGAGCCAGGGCCAGGGACTCCCTTCTGCCAGGGCAGGGGGACAGTATCCCTGCCTGGGCTGTAGTGGCGGAGCCTGCCCTGGCAGAAGGCAGCCCTCCATGAGCAATCTCCTACCTTCTATCAGGAAACAGCTGCCTCCTGGCCCCATGCTCCCTGCCACCCCCTGAGATAGCACCAGTGAGAGCTTGAAGGGGTGGCTGCAGGGGACCAGTGCACGGTCAGAAGCGGTGGAAGCAGACTGCTGCCAGGAACAGTAAATCTGCTTCAGCATCTCTGCACATGTAGGTGCCTGCCCAGAGTGAGTTTACTCTAGAGTAATTTATTCTAGAGTAAACCCACACCACAGCATTTGCACATATATATATACACACCCTATGTATAGGAATATATTGCTAAAAGAGATCTCCTGGGCCAGGCCCCTGCATTTTCAGATTATCGTTTGGAATATTAGTCATTACTATATAGCAGCATTTAAGAGATTTTTCTTCTTTTGATTCCAAGATCAGGTGCTTTATCCTGAAACTGGGATACACAAAAGGATCTCTCAGAGGATTTACCTTTATGGTGTATGTGTTGCCTGTAAAAAACAGGCTGCTGTATATGCAACTAGTATGGTTTCATTATTACTATTACTCCACATAGCTTTCAGTTTTGCCTATTTGTTGTCTCTCAGATTTGTTAGCTCCTTGAATGGAGACTATTTTTCCATACAGTGTCTGTAACAGTGGGTTCCTGGTCTATAATTTGCACCTCAAGATGCTACTGCAATAAGAAATATTACTATATTACAACCGAAATACAAAGTGTTTCCTTAAACATAAAACACTTTTGATCATTCATTTTCAGAAAAAAAAAATATTGTAGAACTCTAACACATCTTCAAGCCTGTGTACAAATACTGAAGGAAGTGGTGACATGTTAGGAAAGATTTAAAAATATTGAAAATGAAAAGAAAGATTTGAAGCACTAATGATACAAGATCTACTACATTTTGTGTGTAAGTTTGTGGAAGGTGTGCATGCCCCATGTGTTGTACATGAAACTGAAGCTCTTAAGCACTTTTCAGAAATTCTTCTATTTACTGTAGCTGAAGCCACTCATTTTGAATATTGAAATTACTTGGGCCTGTATGATTTAAAAACCATTCTTTTACTGCAATACAATACGTACTTAGAAAGTAAAGTCATAAAACTTCATGAGTGACTATCTGCATATTTAGGCACTACACAAATTACTACATTGATAACAAGTCCAAAGGTGTGTGTAGGTCTTCAAAAGACTAAAGCTTAAAATCTAATTTGGCATCAAATTAATTTTCATATTTGTGTTCACACATTTGTACAAAATTATTCAGAATAAGAGGCTTTCAAGCTCAATGATATATAATAGATCTTACATTTCTAACCAGATACTCTACTTTCTGAAATAAGAAATCATTACATCTATGTAAAGACACAAGCATTTCTTTGAAGTAGAATTTGGCAGGGAGAACTGAGACTAGGACTATGTAAAATAGCAAGATAATTTTCAGTAAGGTTTTACTGAAAAACATGCCATCTAGTTTACAGAAACACAGCATTGATTCATACTTTTTCACGTTCAGGCTTGATCCAACATTTAATTTATCCCTTCTTTGAACTTAGACAGGTTATACAAGGTCAGAAAAATGCATTGTTCCTTTGATTTACTGCAATCTCAATGTCTACTCTATTTCAACCTTTGAAACAGTATGTCACACAACATTAAAGCCAATTTGACTTCATTCTGATTAAGTTAGATCATGAACAAAAGTAAATAGATGGGAACAAAACGAAATAATTTACTGACCAAGAAAGGATCACATGTATTTTCCCAGTGGATACAAGTACTGTTAGAATCAAACATAATCCCTGTAATAAGATACTGTTTATGGTATTAGGCTGCAGTAAGATGCCTTTCTGTCTGAATCTGAAAACACTTTGTACAAATGTGCAAATATTTGCAAACATATGATACGTTATTTCTTATGTATTTTAAGGTCCTATCCTGCTCCCACATAAGTTAAGTGACAAATTTGGCACTTAGAATTTAGCTGTAATGCATTCTTTGTGTTGTAAAAACAGAAGAAACTGTCATTTTTACAGGAGTCATATATAAGGTATGACATTATGGTAAATATGGCACGTATCTTGTTCAGAACACACCTTTCAGTTTTTCTACTATCAAAGCTACTGGGCAAATAACGGGGTTGTTTCCCTTGTGTAGACAGTCTTATGAGTCATTCAGCCTACAGCAATGGCAGACCAGGTTAGAGATTACTTAGAGAAGCTAGATGTTTTCAAGTCATCAGGGACAGATGGGAAGAACCCAAGGGTGCTAAAGGAATGAACTGGGGTAATTTTGGCTTTTTGTTGTTGTTGTTGAGAACTAGTGGAGATCAGGTGAGGTCCTGGATGGCTGGAATAGAGCTTATAGTTTAACATGACAAAACTGCAAAAGAGCAAAACATAAAAGAACTTGCCTATCCATGCTCAATATAATAATGCATTTACTCAAATATAAGATTACCTTGAATTTAAGACAATCCCCAAATAATTAGATTCTATACATGTTAAATGTCTTAGAATCTAGTAAATATAGTAATAGTATTAAAAATATCAGCTTTGCCAAAATAGTCACTGGAAAAGAATAAATTGTGTCTTTAATTCATAACCTGTCCCTCCCCAACAAGTTCAATGTTGTCCCACAAAAAAAGCTATGCTGAGCGGACAGTGCATTCAGTTTCTTAATAATATGGAGCTCTTTATCTGGGTGAGCCTAGGACACAGCAACATGAACCTTAATACATAAAAATGCCCCCTCTCCCCCCCTCCCCCCTCCGCCCAATGCTCTACCTGGTAACCATAAACTGAAGAATTAAGGTCACTGCAATGGGAGTCAGGAGATCTAATTTCCACTTCTGATCCATGGGCACAGGAAATCAGACTCCTGTTTCCTGTCTCTAATAAGGGAGTATCCTGCTTACTTTGATTTGTAAAATTCTCTGAAATTTACACATGAAAAGTCCATTCAAGAGTTAGGTTCAGTCCATTCAAGAGTCCATTCAAGAGTTATTATTAATAGTGCTTCTCTTTCACTTAAGCATAAAAGCTCCTGCTAGATACCTATACAATGCTTCTAAAAAAAGTGTAGTGTTACCTATGCATATTTCTATTGGAAAACAGAATTTGGCACTAGGATACTCTAATGACTTTAGTTGTAAAAGGGGGCCTGCTGGATCATGGTGTCCAGACTTCTGCCATTTTAGGCAACCATCTTATATAAACTTTTTTTTTTTTAAATGAAAAGGCTCTGTCTTAAAAATTAGTTATGTTTAATGGCCCCACTGTTTCTGTTAGGGTGAGATTACATGTTTACAATTAGCATGTACTAAGGAATGTTAGACTGTGTTCAAATTAACATGTGTTGTATTACCCTTTCTAACATGCACTGCTCAGACCTCCCACTAGACAGCTGGCAAGCAGGGGCATGACTAGGTGCTGTCAAATATGCTCTTTGCCTGAATCATGGCCCCTGCTCCCTGATTATCCTCTCCACTCACTTCACTCCCCATCATCCCCTGCCCCCTGAATTGCCAGCTCTCAATCTCTCTTTGGCCTGTGAATCATTCCCCAACCCTCATCAGCCACTCCACTCTGGGATCACATTCCTACCATCCCAATCCCCCCTGCCACTCTGATTATTGACCTGGTGCCTGAATCATCCCCTCTGCCACTCCTCTGTCACCTTGCTCCTCTCCAATTCCCTCCTCTCATGTAGATGCCAGGGAAGAAATTGTGTGGGGGTGAGAGCTTGGGGTGATTCGGGTGGCTGGGGGGCAATCCAGGGATGGAGGGCTCAATTGAGGGGGGTCAGATGGAACAGTAGCCAAGCAACTCCCTGTGCACCTGCTGTCCTCCCTCTTCCCCCTCTAATCCTGCCCCCCCCCCCCGCATGCTTCTCTCTTCTTGGTCCTCCTGCTGCTCTTCACCTGTTTCTCCTCCTCACTCCTCTACTCTCCACTAACATGCTGCTTGCTGTCCCCAGCTCTCAGTCCAACTCTGTAGAGTCCTGGAAGATAGTTTACCTGGAAACAGTGCCTCCCAGGAGGCACTGCTGCAGGATGGCAAATCGGTAACTTTTTCTGAGATGAACATCTGTAAGTTAACTGAACTCAGCCTGAGTAGCACAGTTCAAAGACAATCATCACCTGATGTGGTGTAACATTAAGATGCCTACAGGGCACTTGGCACTTATTAACAAGCCTTAATGTGTGATCGCTTATGTTTAAGTAGTCTTAACACTATCTAACTGTACTATGTAATCTTACCCTTAGAAACCTCTTCTGCAATTTCTCTTCTTATTTACAACTTAAATCATGGCTTGTTGGTTTGATCTTGTACCAACATCACCCCTTTTTTGAATAGTTGCTTTTTCCTCCTGGTTCTTGCCTCTTGATGTATTTGAATATCCCCTTGATGTATGGTTGTGTTGTAGGCAGGTTGCGTCAGACCAACCTTGTCTTCTTCTGTGATCAAGCAATGAACAGCTTGGATATGGGGGAGACAGTTGATGTCATATACTTGGATTTTTAAAAAGCCTTTGATAGGAACTCCCATGATGCTCTTTAAAAAAAAACTGGAGGATTATGGCCCAGCAGAGTCCATGGTCAGGTGGGTTGGGAACTGGCTAAGGGCTCAAATCCAGAGAGTGTTAGTGGACGGGTCTGTATTAACTTGGTGGGAGGTAGCCAGTGTTGTCTCACAGGATTTGGTCCTTGGCCCTCTGCTGTTCAACATCTTTATCAATGATTTAGATGAGGATATGGAAGGCACATTGGCCAAGTTTGTGGATGATACTAAGTTATGGGGAAAAGTGGTCATAATCAAAGATAGGATGCAGATCCAAGCAGACCTGGACAAGCTGGAAATGTGGATGGAATGAAACTGAATGCAGTTCAATAAGGATGAATGCAGAGTGCTTCATCTGAGGAGAAGTAACCAGTGACATGAATATAGGTTAGGAGAAGATGCCACGGCCATCATAATGGCTGAAAGGGACCTCAGGGTTATGAATGATCATAGGATGAACATGAGTCACCAGTGCAATACTGTAGTCAATAGAGCTAATAGCATACGGGGGTGCATTAGCCGATACTTCCTCTCTACTCAGTATTGGTGAAACCCCAAATGGAGTACTGTGTCCAGTTCTGGGAACCTGCACTTCAAAAAAGATATGGAAAATCTTGAAAGGGTCCAGGGAAGGGCCACAACATTGACTAAGGGTCTGAAGGACAAACCTTATGAAGAAAGACTAAGGGATCTGGGACTGTTCAGTCTGGGGAAGAGAAGACTGAGGGAGGACTTGGTGGTCATATTGGGAGCTGGGAGAAAAACTGTTCACCAGGGCACTGCAGGGGAGAACAAGGAACAATGGCCATAAACTGTTAGAGGATGGTTTCAGGTTGGATGTAAGGAAGAACTTCTTCATGGTAAAGGTGATCAGAATCTGGAACAGACTTCCCAAGTAGGTGGTGCGGTCCCCAACCTTGGAAGTCTTCAAGGGGAGACTAGATAGACACCTTTCTGGGATCACTTGATCTCAGCGATATTCCTGCCCAGGGTAGGGAGGTTGGACTCAATGATCTTTTGCGGTCCTTCCAGCCCTTAATTTCTATAATTTCAATGATTACAGACTTTGCTTGGCCATGTACAGTCATTATATTTCTACTGGGATAATGGTCACTTTCCCAGAGGAAACTATGAACCTACAAATGTTCTTTTTTTTTTTTTTTCTTGGGGGAAGCATCCCTTCCAGCAGAAACCAGGAAGATCTCCCCTGCAAGACTAACTCTCTCACAAGAATAAATGCTTGTATGTTCCCCTCAAGCTGTGGTCTGCAAGGGTACTGGATCAGCAGGGCAAACTCACCAAACCCACTGTCTAGTCCAGGGTCCAAGCAGAGAAGTAGGTGATGATTGCTCTCCACATGCTCCTCAGGCCAGATTTCTCAATCTGAAAGGTGAGAGGGGGGCTTTCCTCCAAATCTCCATTTACTTCCCAGATAGCAGAGGAGAGCAACTGCTGCTGCTCCCTGCCTCTTTCCCAAACCACAGGCTACCTTGGTTTGGGGAATGGCTTGAAGCTTTGCTCCCTCTACATTTGGACTGGTCCAGATGGGAGGGGATCTTTGGGGCATTCTTCCCAGATTAGGGACTGCCTGGTCTAGGAAATGGGCTGAAAGATTTCCTCCAATGCTCTCTCCACTCCACTTTTAGAGGGAGAGAAATTAAGGAGGCTGCTCCCCACCTATTCTCCAAACCCTGATCTAGGAAGTCATATGGCATCTCTCCCCAACATTCCTCCTAGTTACTCACAAGCACAGAGAAGCTGCTACTCTCCATAGCTTCTCTAGACCAGAATCACCCCAGTCTGGTGAAGGCATGGAAAGCAGAGGAGAGGAGGCAGTTGCAAGCTGAATACCTGTATGCTCCCTCTACCAGAAAGATTTCTAGCAGTATAAGTTTCTCAGAAATTTCCACCAATAAAAATGAACACTTATTTGTGGCCCTTCTGTGCTCCTATCCCAGTTTAAATTCAACTTTTTTTTTAGCATTGGTGACAATAATTAAGTACAGCATTCTAAATGAGGCCTTATTAGTGCCCTCCACAATGAGCTAGCATTATTTTTTTCTTGTTTCAACTGTAAATTCTTTGCTCAATGCTTATTAGCACCTGGAGGGGGAGTAGGGGGTTCTTGAATCACCACGACCACCGTTGATGCTGTAACCAATAACAGGTAGGGCAAAGAAGTGTTAATTATTTCAGCTTTACTTCTTAACCTGCATATAAGCTGATTTTATGGAACCAAAAAAACCCACATTCTGGGTGCGTCTACATGAGACACTTTAATGCATGGTGGACTGTTTTAATGCATATTAGCGTGTCATGGCAAAAATCGTGCTAATGCACAGTAAATTCAATATACTTTATCTAGTAAACTTATATTAGAGCTACTAAACTTAATGCACAGAGGCAAAGCCAAGTAATGAATGTGTAGACACACCCTCTTTTGCTAATTAGCTCTGTACCTATAGATCTCTGACATGTGCTTAGTAGAATCCATAGAAAACACATAATTTCCTGAGCCAACATAATACTGGATTTCTATGCTTTTGCCAAACATCTTTTTTATGAAGCTATCTGTTATCTAGCATCAAATATACTTTTTTTCCCCCCAAAATGTGGCATAAGTAATACAAATCACATTGATGGCTGGCTAAGATGCTATTGTAGAAAGAAAAATATTAATAATAAACAGCAGCAATACAGTCACAGAGCCTTGCATCAGTAAAAAATCTTGTAAGAAATGCTGTCCCAAATAAGACAACCACTTTAAGGAAGAAAATACAATACAGATGGCAGTAAAAAAACAAGACTTTTAACACCAATATTGAACAGAAATTGTTTATCTTTTATTCAGATTTACACCCAAGAATATTAACATGATGGATTCTTAACACTGTCTTGCAAAACACTTATTATTAATGTATTAGTACAACATTTGAGATCAGCCACATCAAACAAAGCCATTCATCTGAAGTTAGAAAAAACGTTATTTAAAACTATCTTAGCTGAACACAAAGAACTTGGATTCTGATCTCAATTACATCTGGGCAACTTATGAATAATACTATTGCAGGCAATGACATTAGACCAGCACAGAATTCATTTTAAGATGATCAGGATCTGCCATTAGAATTCAGTCCAAGAAAAGAATCAAACACTGGAGACCTGTCATAGCGTTTCAAATCCACTAATATCTGAATTGGATATTACCCTTGTACCTCTGATCTCCTTCAGCAATGAAGACAGAAAAAAAATTAACAAATTACACACTGTCAGGATTATTGATTACTTCCATGTACATTTATTCTAATACAACCAAACAGAACAGTTGCCTTATGCTGTAAATGTAAGCAATGACACCAGTGGCAAAAGAAAATTCCTCCTCTGCTCCTTCCCTAGGCTACCACTTGTCTGTAAGTTTGTTAACCTTTACCAGCAGCCACCCTCTGCTACAATTCGGGTTTCTTTTGCTTTGTGTGGTTCTGATTGTTTTTGTCTGTTTTGCTTTGCTTTGCTTTACTTTGTTTTTTGGAAAGGAACTAAGCAAAAGTGTGTTGATGATGATGACGAACTTAGAGAGAGAACTTCATAGGAGATAAAGTCCTCAGATCTAAAACTATTTAAGCACATACTTAACTGCTTTCTATGGCATTAAAAACACTTCATTACCATTTGAATTGAGAAGCTTCCTTGGGCTGGAGTCCAAGTGAAAACTGCAATTGTGAAGGGAAAGAATTTGTGTCAATTAGTTTAAAACTTTGGCCTTGGTTAATTGTTGTTAACACCTATTTCAGCTCAACAGCTAATTCACATTTTATGATATAGGGCATCTTTGTTAAAGATTCATTCAATACTTCTTTCTCCTAAAGTAAGATGAGAGTTGTCACAATAAAAAGACTCCAGGTTTCTCAACAAATCTTTCAGGAAAATTAGGAAAGCTCCACTGCAATATTTTATATTCCAATTGAACCATATGTGTGTTAACCACTGCTTTAACATACATGGAGTTTTACACAATAATACCAAATAAAGTCATCTACAGCTGTCAAAATTATTATTATTTTCCCCATTACAATGGTGTCTAAGATATAATCAGTTTTCCCCTATACATGAAACAAAAGGCTACATAGTTAAATGCCATTGTATGAAAAAGATATGAAAATACTGTTAGGCTAGCATTCACCAATACATGAGGTTTAGGGGCAGGGACAGGGAAAACGAATCTCAGGGAGTTTTCTATTAAACATTTACCCTGCTGGCTCTGATCAGATTGACCAGTTTCTTTAGTAGCTTGCTTTTCACCCTTGCATTTCATTTTTAGTTACACATTTTTTTTCTTAAACACTGCAACACAAGTCTGTAACATTTGCTTGGTACAGTAATTTATATACCAGAAATATTTTCTCCTCCATTTTTTTAATCCCTAACCTAAATTTTGAAAACAATTTGAACATATTGGGATGGACTTTATGCTCTGGTTTACACTTTTTCCCTTTTACAAGTTAAAGTACGAATAAGTAAAGAAACATGTAAGTACTCCCCTCATGTTCTAACCCTAGTTTAAAAGGTCTTGAGTCACAGCCTAAATATGGATAGATCTTTATATCAGGACCTAACTTAAACATGTCTGTCTCATTTGGGTTGTTTTTTTATTAAGTTTTCTTCTCAAAACTGATTTTTGGATTACTCATGAAAGGTTTAAACATGTTCTTTAGTCAGAAACTCACATTGGGACCAATATAGCAAAAGTGCCAAAAGGCACTGGGGCCTCACTGAGCCATAACACTTGAGTTTCCCTGAGTCAGTAGACAGGATGTCCATTTTTCCATCTTTATTTGTACAGCATCTGGTCCACAACTGCCAATTACCTCTGCTATTGGTTCAGCTAAAGTGCAGACAAGACAAGTTTAAAAGGGGGTGGTCTAGCATTCAGAACAGCAAAGGGACTAATGCTATAGTCAGTTGAACAAAGTGACAAGTGAGAAGGCTTCTTGTGTCCTCCTTCACTTCAAACACCTGCAGGGTCAGAAACCAACTTGACCAAACTTTTATTTTTTTCCCCTTGTTTAGTGTAATTGTTTCTACAGAATAAAAGGCTTTTAGAGAGTTTGTTCCAAATTGTGTTTTTGCTGTTTCTCAAAACTCAGCTACCTGTAGATCATCTTGTACCTTTCTTTTAAATAACTGATGTAGGACAATGTTGGAAACAGGATATAAACTAATGATTCAGTAAGGTAATTCCTATGTTCCCATTTAAGAGCAAAGGTTTCATTATTTCAAAGTTATTTCTTTCTCTCATACCTTTGACTGTGAAAATATATTCTGGGAAGGACAATATTTAATTCTGAAGTGCCCTGGATTTCCTGTTGGCTCTATTTAAATTGTATTCTGTCAAAAAGGTCACAGTTGTTTATCCTTCCTTTTTGTTTTCTGATGAGTGCAAACATGAGAAATGAAGGTCTTGCCATATTTCTTTGTGTGACTTGTGAATAGATGAGTTTCTGAAGATTCTTTCATGCATTAATGTGAAACTAGAACAATTAGAGCCCCACATGTACTACATTTCTGACAGAAATGTCTCATTCGCCTGCAGAATTAGCGTTCCAATTGAAATATCTGGAGGTTGGGATTGGATGCCTAATTTACTCTGACAGAGTTGTTGATTTATCTGAAAACGAATTCTATCGAACCTTCAGACTTTTCTCCTTAATTACATTTTAGCAAACAGGCTCAACAAGATCCCATGAATACTAAACGCTTTAAAGATATTCTATAGAGAGTTTCTCAAAGAACAATAATAAATTACTTTCCCAAAACCCAGGGAGGTGAAATTATCTATGAGAGTCAAATAGATAGATAGATAGATAGATAGATAGATAGATAGATAGATAGATAGATAGAATAAAATGAAAGAGTAAATCTTGCTCTTACTTTCACTCTTTAAGTTAGTAAAGAGGACAATTGAAACTAAAAGGCTTCCTGGCACTACAATATTTAGGTACAGTTTCAATGGGATCATTCACATACTTGAAGTTAAACATACTCTTTGTTTTAGTAGACCACAAATACCATCTAGCAGGACTGAAACTTAAGTAAATGCTCACTTTCCTTCTGAATTCACTTAATATGTTACACTTTATATCAAGGCTAAAATTACAGATATCTTATAAAGAATGGATAAATTCTGGTTCAAGGCATATCAGCCACAGGTATTCTACATGGTTATATACCATTCACCTGGGCTCTAATGATTAGCCATTTATTAAAATATTATGGATCCTTTAGCATCAATGATATATTCCATTAATGTAAAGTGTGACTCATTGACATTTAATAAAGAGAGGTCAAGTTCTGAAGTCAATGGAAGAGTTGTCTGAATAATGAAACTAAGATTGTAAATTAATTAGACTTTAGCATATTTTTTTTCAGATTTTATGATGAAGATGTCCTGAAAAGGCTTTTTCTTTTGGTACACTGAAAATAGAATGTAGGACATAAGCAGAGAGAAGTAGCAGAAGACCGTATGGGATAGCTGTAGAGAAAAAGAGATGGCAGTAGCAGTGTGAAATTCCAAACATATCAGTAAGGTATTTAAGCAAAATAAATAAGTTATGCATGGAGCAATTAAATTATTTAGCTAATAAAAAAAATCCTTTCACTAGTGATAGGAGCAGTTTTCTGGCACTTAACCTATATTAGGACTCTGAACATACAGTTGTAACCTATGAGTGGGCTGACAAAACTAAAAACTAAACATTAGCGTTTGTGCAGTTACAAGGAAGATTTTTATTCAGCATTTTTAAGTGTGTTTTTATTTCTTTGCTGAGTATCATGAAGTCCCAGCTGCATGATGCATTTGTCTATATTCATATGAAGTCCTCAAACACAAGGTTTATCAAATATGATAACTATCATATGAGTCTATAATCTACCTTTGCTATCAAAAGGAATCATAGTACTAAGGTATTTGCAGAGCCAAATTATGTTGACAGATTTTTCTCTTCAATAGACTATTTATTTGTTTGATCTGAAGTCCTTTTTTAAAATAGTGCAAAATATTGGATTATTAGACAATCTAGTTCATTATCCATTTGATCTGTACAACTACAGTATCTGACTTAAGACCTAGAAAACAGTTTACTGAACTATTGTTTAGTTGCATATAAACAAGTCTGTTTCTCTTAAGAAATGATCTTGCATTGTAATACCTTCATGACATCTGTTTCCCCTAGTTGCCATTCATCTTCCTGAAATGCTTTCAGCTAGATCAAAGTACAAGATAAAACTGCAATTACATCAATGAAATGAACTATTCATATGGAACTAATCTTTCTATAAAAACCTTCAAAAATAAAACATCTCTTTGAAAAGCCCATAAACAAAAAATATTGAATTTGTTATGAACTTTGTCAGGTTTATGCTCTCAATATGTGTAGCCTTTGCCTGTAAATAATGATTAATGTAAAAATGGTGCCAAAAAAAAAAAAAAAAATAAGAAAGAAAGAGCGACAAATACATCTTTATACATAGTACCAACTCTGGAGACCTGAAAAGTTGCTGCACTACATAATTATTTGTAAGTCCCAGGAGTGCAATTGTGGTGTAGCCTCTGTGTGCAAGCTCAGTGAAAGTAAACACAACTCAGTGAGAAAAGATTGATCGAACTATTGATTGTTGTCTCAATTGTTTAGGCTATATGCTCTTACACATTTCAGCCTTTCAACATCAAATGAAACTATTTATGGAGTGCTACAGCATAGTAAACAAAGACTTTCCACAAGTTTAATTTTATTGTTTACAACTTGCTAATGAACCATATGGTACAATACAGGAACAGAAAGAAGTAAAATATAGGAACAGAAAGAGGCACAAGGGCAGGATTTGTGGGCAAACCCTGTGTTTGAACAGGAAAGTAAGGCGATGGTGCAGGGGAGCCTCTGAGCTCTGGAGGGATGGGGTTTTCAAAACTGGAGGGTGGAGGGGTGCTGGTGTACAGGAATGTTACATAGGGACTCAAACAGCATGGTCTCCCCTCCCTAGCTGTTGCTCCTATAGCAGCAACAGGGAGTCTCTGCAGTGCACCAAGCTACTGCTCCAAGAGCAATGCTGTAGGTCTGCTTCTACTGCCAGAGTGGGGACTCAGTGGAGGTGGGGGGTGTGATTCTGGTGCCCCTACTACGTTGATGCCTGGGACTGGTGCCCTGCTTGCACTTCTCAAGTTATGCTATTTCATAGGAAGTTCTAAATTGTCAGTGCTACAAAATTTACATGACACGTTGACTTTAATCAAGACAGTTTCACAGTGCTGACATTAGTTACCAAGGACATTTCTGCTTTCATGAAAAATAAAATGTCCTCAACACTGTAGTTATATTTCACAATGAATGCTTTGCCATTTTGAAGGTTAACACCTTCACAATTGTTTTTACAATAACAGTACTCCATACAATTGTCCTAGTAAAAATGTCAGCAATTGTTTCTATTGCAAGCCCCATGAGTCAATGTAAAAAGTAACCCAAAACATAGCATGCAAGTAGTCAGCTCAGCTATGAAAAGTATATGTTACTTACACTCCTAGTTAGGATTAGCAAAGACTAGTAGAAGTTTGCTTATTGATAGTGGCAAAAATATTTTTGATGACTTTTCACAGAATAGTTATTCTTTCTGGAAGGACCTGATTGTTATCAACTATCATTCTTCAAATAACTGCCTGAATAGCTTTATGTACACAAGTACTTTGATTAAATTCAAGGTTTTTCTTATGTGTATAAATTATTCAAATGCAAAAGAGCTTTGAAGGATTTTATTTCACTAATTCAATTTAAGATTATCAAAGAATCTCTTGCTTATGTCCAAAATTATGTACGACACATTTCCACAAAAGAAACTATGAAAAAAGTATCCTAGACTGACTCTACAAATCAAATTCATTTTAGCACATAATATGCTGTCAGCATTTGAGAACAATATGAGAAACTTAAAGCACATCTATTCCCAAATTATAATAAATTGAATTATTATATTTATACATTTTATGCACATTAATATGGAGTAACAGAAAGCATATATGCCAGATATGCCAAAAAGTTTTACATACAGTCCTTTTCTGTGCTAGGAAAGTGGGCAGATGAAGTATGTAAATTTGAAATAGTGACATATTTACTTTTATCATACTGAGCAAATAAGTATAACATGAAATAGTAAGTACATTGTTCTTTCTAAATATTTATAATAAAGGAAAGGTATTAATTAAGATTTTCATCCCAGTGCACAATGAAGAAGTGGTTAAGAAAGACACATTTCAGAAGTAGCAAGAGGAAATGTGGAGTAAGTTTAAAAAGCTATCTGAATATTGCAGTACTAACCATTTTGCTTCCTCATTATATACCAAAAGCTTTATTATGCTTTTCTGGATATTTTCAAAAACTAAATTTATTTATACAAAGTGTTAAGACTATACAGTATGCACATAGTGAACCATCCTCACAAGTATTGGTTGTCCTGGATAAAAGCTTTGTTTTCACTCTCCTCAAATGTCCTCTCTTTTTTTGTTTTAGCTTTCCTAACATTCTTTTTCTAACTTTCCTGGCTATGACAAAGTAATAATAGTTTGCCCCAACATGCCCTGACCTCATCATCACCAACAAGGAGGCCAAGAAAATTGTGATCATGGACGTCACCATCCCCTTCGAGAACTGGTGCCAAGCATTCGCTGATGCCCAGGCTCGCAAGCAGGAGAAGTACGGCCAATTGGCCAACATCCTGAGGAACTGCAGCAATGATGCAATGGTCAACACACTCGTCGTGGGAGTGCTCAGAGCCTGGGACCCCAGCAACGAGAGCATCCTGTGTGCCTGCCACGTCTCCTGCCACTACACCAAGCTGATGTGGCACCTCATGGTGTCCCGCAATGTCTACATCAATCACATCATGGGCCAGCACCAGTACATCGACCTTGCGAGAACAACTGCCATCGGACCAGACACAGAGAAGACTGCCTGAACCCCGCTCTGCACCTGGTGGACTCTGAGAACTACTCCCCACCACAGACCACTCCACTCCACCGGACAAGGATCCTCCGTGTTAGGACTCTATAGACTGAGTAACTTCTTGTTCAACCTTCCCCCTCCACGACTGCAGAATTTTGTTACGGGTTTGTTTGTATCTATCTTCTTTCTCTCTTAGCATCACAACCCCTTCCCTCCCCTTCCCCGCCTCCCCAAACTTAGATGGCTAACACTGTAGTTATATAACCTAGTTGCATTCCCCTCCTCACCCCCATCCCTCTTATATTAGTCCCTCACTTGGGCACTCTGTATTTCTGTTATGGGTTGGTCGTCTTTTTCTATGATCCTTAACATTTTCTAATATATAATGCTAGAGGTGCCATCCAGGGAACCTGGATTTTTACTGATCAGCAGTAAAAAGCAGCAGTTCCTCTCTGTAGTGTAGCCACTGAGACATGTCTATACTACTATTGGGAAATATGTTTATAACATATATGTTTACCGGTGTTACCTTACATCTTGCTAGCATGGGTAACAAGAACAAGGAAGATGTGACAACACAGTCCTCAGCATGAGTTGTAATCCTATGCTTCCATATCACCACTGTTGCTGTTCTTCAATTTAGCTCAATTAATGCCACTGTAGGTATGTCAGTATATGCACAGAAGGGGCAGATGCAGACATAACAACTGTACAGGAATGAGGAGTATAAACATATTACCAGAATGTCCAAACTCTTGTGTCTACATTACTCCCCTCCTAGAAACCTCTTCTAGCTCTTCACACCTATAGAGTTATAGAGAAAATTCTTCTCACCTGAAGACTCAGAGAGGTCTACCTTTGTGGTAGTCACTAATGTGGGAGCCAAGTCAATGCATATCACCTTCGGGCTTTTACCCCACCACGCTGCTCCTTTTATTTTCTGCCCACACTATTTTTTGTGCTTGTTTTCTTCTATGTCATGTTCCAAGCTTGGAATTATGCACATATCCATGCCATGATTAAGCAGTTATAATGGCTTCATGCAAGCCACTCATGTCCACCAATATGCCTTGTAATGCCTATAATCATTAGCTGATAGCTTACCATTACTACTAGAAGTTGTTAGATTGGATGCCTATAATCATTAGCTGATAGCTTACTATTACTACTAGTTGTTAGATTGGGTTATAAGGGTAGAGGGGTGCTTATTGGTGTTACTCTGGAAGGTAAGACAAGGTCATACTTGAGACACTGGTTCAGAGAGATGTGAGCTTTGATAAGCAACAACCTACTGGGATGGATCCAGGATTTCCTAAAAAGAGATGCAGAAGGAGCAACCAAGAAGGGCAGGGGAGAAAGATCAGCAAGGCCCCTTTTAAAGCCAGAACTTTTGCAGTCCAAGGGGGGGGGGGGGGCGGTGATCACCTGCAGCAGAAGCAAAATTTCAGGTGCTGATTCAATTCAGAGGAGATTTGGCTCTATTCAGTGACCAAATCTCTAAATACAAATCGAATCAGGGGACCAATTAAAAGGTTCAAATTGACTCAATGCTCTCCAAATCAATTTAGAAAACATTCAGAGAGCTTTGATGATTTGGGAAGTCCCCACCCGCTGCAGCAGGGAGCTGGACCCAAACTCAGAGCTGGTAAGTAGGGGGCAGGGGAGGAGGGGCTGGAGGAGTGGGGAGGAGACCATGGGGGGACCCCTGCCAAGTCCCATCCCCTGCCTGCTCTCCTAGCCCCTCCGATCCCTGCCCACTCCCTCAGCCCCCCCCTTTGGCTGCCCTGCCTGGTGCCAACTCCTGGCCCTTTAAAAAAAGGCCCTGCTGGGCAGAGGGGTTATCCCTGCTGCCCCCCACTGCCCCATGCTTCATGGGGGGGGGCTCTTCCATGAGCCCCTAACCCAGCCATACATGCAGTATGGCTGGGTTAGGGGCAGTGCAGGGCATACTAACACAGTGCAAGGCATACTAACCCAGCATACTGTATAGTCTTAACACTTTGTATAAATAAATTTAGTTTTTGAAAATATCCAGAAAAGCATAATAAAGCTTTTGGTATATAATGAGGAAGCAAAATGGTTAGTACTGCAATATTCAGATAGCTTTTTAAACTTACTCCACATTTCCTCTTGCTACTTCTGAAATGTGTCTTTCTTAACCACTTCTTCATTGTGCACTGGGATGAAAATCTTAATTAATACCTTTCCTTTATTATAAATATTTAGAAAGAACAATGTACTTACTATTTCATATGCCCCACCCACCCAGCCTTTAACAGAAAAAAAAAATAACAACCCCCCTCCAGACTCACCAGCTTCTGCAGCAGCCACAGGGCTTCAGTGGGCTCATGGAGAGCCCGCCCCCCCCCCCCACACAGTGCAGGGCAGTCGGGAGCGAAAGGGATTGCCCCCCCCCCTCCTGGTAGCAGCTGGTGAGTCTGTTTTTTGGGGTGGGGTTTAACAGGCCAGAGCTGGCTCAGGTGGGAAAGCCACGGGGGTGGGAGGCTGGGATAGTGGGAAGGGGTCAGGGGGTTCATGAGGGGGATTGCCCCTCTCACCCGGCAGCAGCTGCTGAGTGGGGGCTTTTTTTTAATGAGCTGGGAGCTGGGGTGGGAGGGGCAGCCATTACCGGGGTAGGAGAGTGGGCAGGGGATGGGGCCTGTGTGATTTGGAGATTCAGCTGATTCGGCAGCAGCCAAATATCCAATCAGATTCAGCCAAATCAATTCAGGACAGTGATTCAAATCACCGAATCTAATCACTGTCCCCCAATCATTTGAATCCGAAGCAAATACTAGCCACTTTGCACAGGCCTACTAAGTAGGAGGAACAAGTTGCCTGCTGTTGGTGAGAACAGGAAGTTTTGGAGATGAGATGATTGACACTGGTCTAGGGACTCACCCCTATAGAAGAGCCTAGCTTGCAAACCGCTAACTGCAAAACAAAGCCATGAGAGGGAAGGGGGGGATTAGCTATACTTGGCCCAGGTGAACAGAAAGCCTGGCCAGCTGACAAAGGAGGCAAGGTTGACTAGGATATAAACTCCCCTCCAGAGCAGAGAGTACTGGTCCCTAGGGCTGAGAAGGATAGATTCCTTCAGAGTGACAGTAATGAATACAAGCCTGACAAGAAGAGCTGTCGCCGGAGAGGAGGAGACTCTGTCAAGGAAGAAAGAGTAAATGAGTGGATGGGAAGCACTGGGGGGACTCTTAAAGTGCCTGTACAAAAGTGCAGAGCCTGCTCCAATATGCTGTAATTAAAATATGTCAGAGCAGACTCGATTATTTGAGTCTGCTGGAGTGTGGCAATTACTGCACTCTATCAGTCTCCCATATCTCATGTATCAACATTCATGCACTTCAAAATGTCAGTGGGGGCACTTGAACCAAAGCTCATTTGGCAATCTTTAGTTTAAGTGCCCCTGCCACCATTTTCAAGCATGGGGCTGGTGATACAAGAGATACTGTGGCACTTTAATTACAGTGGCTCTCTGGACCAGTTGGTTTCTAAGGTACCACCTCTAAGATAGCTCACATCTCTCTGAACCAGTGTCTCAGGTATGACCCTGCCTTACCTTCCAGAATAACACCGATAATCAATCCTCTACCCTTAGAACCCAATCTAACAACTTCTGGGTGGCACCCATATATATACTGGGCCAGTATACATACACACACACACACATTAGGGGTGTATGAAGCTTTGGTCTGTGATTCAATTTGGAGAAGATTTGGCCTGATTCAGAGGCTGAATCACTGAATCTGAATCAAATCGGGAGAAGGAAAAAACCCTCCAAATCAATTCAGAGCCTCCGAATCGATTCAGAAAAGATTCAGAAGGCAGTCTTTCAGGGGAAGAGAAACTGAGAAGAGGGAGGGGAAGCGGAGCTGAGGGAAGACTGACATCTGTAGCTGGCTAGTGACCGTGAACTTTTCCTGAGTTCCCTTCCAACCACAGTGCTCTGGGGGAGGGACATAGAAACAGCACATAAGCTTATGTCTTCAGGCTTTCTGTGCTTTTCATGAGCTTTTTCTGCCTGAGCAACAGCATGTGAAAGGTACTTAACTGGCTTATCTTCCTATCTAGTAAGTCTTCTGTTCTTTTCTGTTCTTGGAAAGGATTGGATATAGCTTACTAACTAGAATCCTTCTATGTATCCCTATCTATTCCATTTCTTTCAATTTATATTTGTTCTTGTTTTTTTATTTTTCTCACACTTCTTAAAAAGAAAACTGTTTTCCCTGGCAGTGAAACCCCTACAACTATCTCCTTGAAACTTGGCAGGCCTCATGTCCTCAGAAGGGGCTACCATCCCTGCTTTTTCATCCAAATCTGCTTTAACACACACATGACATGAGTTTAGCTTTTAGCCATTTGAGGTACAGTTTCCTAGAAACCCCTGCACTTATCTCCTTGAAACCTGACATGCTTCATGCCCTCAGAAGAGGCTACCATCCCTAAAATTTTTATCTGACTCAGCCAAAAAATGACACAGTTATAGGTATTTCAGTGATTCCCCATTATAGTCTATAGCTGAACCTCCAAATCTCTCCGAATTAACGCCGAATCTTCCAAAGCCAATTCAGCCAAATTGATTCAGGACAGTGATCTGAATCAAATCACTGTCCTCCAAATTGGCTGAATCCGAATCAAATACTTCCCTATTTGCACAGGCCTTATATCTATATAGATATAGATATATATACACACATAATTATATATAATTTATACTTTCCAAATTGCTCAGGGCAGGAATTGAGCTAGAACTATAAGAGTGACTTGTAAGAATATGAAACTTTACCCAGCATACCAAGATAGGGAAAGCTAGCTTTCAGAGAAGCTTTGGCTGAGGAGTTACTGGAACTTTCTTCAGCTTGTCAAGTATTCAGGATAGATTCACATGTTTGTACCCTTCTTGAAAACATATTTAGAATCTTATTAAGCTTTCTAAAAAATTACATTATGCTTTTATAAGATCCTCTTGGTCCCTTTTGGGGCTATTTGCATTCTAAACTCCATGCTGAGTAAGTGTTACTTAGCAGGCTTGAACAGAAAAGTATTTTAAAAAAATGAATCCTCTACCCCAGCTGCTAACTAATGTTCACTGACATCATTTGATTGATGCTTATTATACATAAAAATGATCTCAAGCTGCAAAGTTTGGATTGCAGCCCAGACTTTTGCAAAAGATTGAATGGCCACTGAAAAAAAGTGTGATAATATGTCATGGTTGTACAGCTAGCTGCACCTTTGACCCCTCTATGGCCTCCTCAGTCATGATTAATTGTGCCTTTCCCTCCATGCAATGGAATCTCATGAATCTCTCACTCTTAGAGCAGATCCTATGCCACTGCATTCTGTGGATTATGCTGTTCCAAACATGTTTGCCTGTGTCACCCTTTTAGAGCTCCTAAACAACAGTTAGCAGAGGTGACCAAAAGAGCTTTTACACACTGAAGCATTGCTTAATCAGTCTGGTATGCTTACTAACCCACTGTAAGCTTATGAAGGTCAAACTTCCTCAGAACTACAAGCAGGTATCTGTGCTAGTCTGGTTTTGCTATACAGTTTCCTGACAACTTTCTGACCTCTGTTCAGAAAGGCTATTTTTAATTCCTTTTATCCTTTTTTATATTTCTGCACTAGAAAAAGTAGTCTTGAAAATGGATTGAACTGGAACTAGCATCTCAACAAATAAAGGCAAAGGATCAGTTCCAAACAAAATTATCAGGAGGTTTCTTATCTGAAATTATTCACCACTCTGCTTATTTCTCCAAAAGCCTAGCTACTAAACTAAACCATATGTGTACCATAAACCTTTCAAAAGCCCATAAAACCATACAGTAATTATTCCAGTTACTAGGGGTTCTGCAATAATTCTACATGAATTATTGCAGAACCCCTCCCCCGCCATCGGTGTTCAAAGGCATAATACAGTGCATGGGAATTGAATGCAGGTCATAGTTCCTTTACCAAAAATAGGTAACCTTCCAAATTCTCATTGGAGGACTTAAAAGGAGGAACTGTGAAACAATGAGTGTATATAGATGTTCAGATTCTTTCCCCACAGCAAAAATGGCTATTTCAGGAGAAAAATATCTATGCATGTATTACCGTATCATTAAACTTTAAAATATTGGGGGTGGAGCTGGGGGGAGGTTTTGTAACTTGAAGTCACTAATTGCTTTTGTGGTAGGTTCTCTGGATTGAATTCAGTAAACAAGCAGGACAGACTATGAAATGGATGCATTATACACTTTTACATAGCTGTGGCTGACATTGCTCTCCTTAAAAATTAAAGATTCTACTTTTAAATAAACACTGTGAATGGTTTTAAAATATTTCTTACTTTCAAATCCGAATATTTTACTCTGACAAGCACTGGCCCCACACAGACATTCAGTTTCTCCTGGAAGAGTTGCTGTTCTCAGGAGAAACTATGAGTATATAGATATTCAGGATTTTTCTCCTGCAGCAAAAATGGCCCATCCAGGTGAAAAATAACCTGGGGACAATCAGGGTTAAAATCACTCCTGGAAGAGTTTCTCCTGAGAGAGTATGAGAGTCTGTACAAGCTCCCTCTGAGAGAAACTATAACACAGTCCTCCAGCATCCCAGGGTACTTCATCCCTCCTCCCCACTCCAAGGACACAGTGTCACTCCCTAGACTGCTGCCCCAGCAAAACAGGGAGCAGAATATGCTGTTTTCACAACCCCACACTGCTGTAGGGACAAAAAGGCTGACTTTAAGCACTTTGCTGCCCTGTGTACTGCTGCCATCCCGTCCCTAGCAGACTGAGGGAACCTGCAGAGCACTCTGAGATATGTGCACAGGGGTCCTGTATGCAGCATCAGCACTTCAAGCTCTGCTTTTTGCTCTTCAAGTGCTCAGCCATCAAATATCTATTCAGAAATTTGTTGGTAATTTGATGTTGTTGTTTTAACCAGGAGAACAATCCCAGGAGAAATCTCCTAAAGCCACCCATTGAAACAACTTCTTTTCTTCTCAGTCCATGCACTAACTCTGCTTTATTCTGTGAACTTACCACCACACATATAACTTTTTGGGGTTTTTTGTTCAGTTTTTTTTTTCCCCCTAAACATACAATATAATTTTTTGTATTCCCTTTCCCCATACTACCTAGTGAAAAACAAATATTTTCTCTTCAATGCTGCATCATATTGGGTTTGTAAAATTATTATTATTATATTCTGATAACACTCTCATTCTTTAGTTGTCCATTTGTATTTTTTCCCCAATTTGGCAGCAGATTTGAGTTTATTGAGGTGCCTTGGTGGTCATCTGCAACAGTGCTATTGGTAAATTCTTTTTCTTAGCATGCTAAGCTCTTATCCCTTTGAAAACAGTGTAGTTGCTTGTTGCAGGTTATGCCCATTTTTGTAGAGGTAAGTGCCTGTGAAAACAGACTGTGTAATCAGTAGGGGAATTGGCTTTCTGTCTTGCAGTCCAGGTTAGGGTAAATTCTTGATACAAAGAACTGGGGTGGAAGAAGCGGTTATCCTGCTTAGAGTTGCGCCCTCTGGTTTCTCAAGTTTTTGCAAACAAGGGAAGTTACTTATATGCAGCTCCCACATTAGTGATTTATTGCCCACTGCAGTAGTCAGTTAGCAAGCTATGACTCAGTAAGAGGGTATACAGGTGTCAGAAAATAATTAACATTTTTCTAATATATTCTTTGCCTCCATCCCCTGTTTATAGTGCTGTAGTTTACTGTGATTATATTTCTATATCTGATGATTTTATTGATGTCACATACATACTTTGTCAGGGGATAACACTTTTCCCTCCCTTGGTCTGTAACAGATCAATGGATTTTCTAACTCTAGTTAGTCAATCTAAATGTGAAAACTGGATGTACCCCTTGTGAGGTCCCAGCCCTATTTTTCTATGATCCTATGATAGCAAGATGAATGATTTTGCAGGCACCGCATAATCCAACTCTGTCACAGTTGGATTAGAACTGGGAAGTTTTTCTCTTTCATGCATAAATAATAGTTCTCTCACACTTTCAAATATTTACATTTCTTTAAACTGATTTTCAGCTTGTGATGTCTCCTTCCTCTTCATCACTTGCTTATTTAACATCTTTTTACATACATTTGTCTTATTCAGTTTAGCTTTCTTTTCCTACCTTGCAACTTTTAAGACAAAGGAATCTTAGCTGGAAGAAAACAAAGACAGCATGCAAAGTAACTCAAAGAAACCTCAAAGTACTTCAAAGGAAAATGAGAATCAAGGACCTAACAGGTTCCAGTCCTAAATACATTTTTCATAAACAACTAATGGCACTAGCACATGCACAGCCTTCTGTTGTCACACACATGTTGTTGTTTCTGGACTTCCTTTGCATTCAGATTAAAATAATATTGTCATTACAGATAATGGCTTAATGTCATGAAGGAATAATTATTTACTACTGGTGCATAGGCAAGTAAAGCATAAGACAGAGAATGTCATGTACAGGAATTAAAATTACAAAAGAAATGCTCTTCCGTGTGTGTATGTGTGTGTGTGTGTGTGTGTGTGTGCGCGCGCGCACGCGCATGCAGAAGAGGGATTAGTAGCAGTCAGGAATACTGAGCAAACGTTTTTTCTATACACTCTCTCACACACACTTCTCTCTCTTCTCCCCCTCTTTCCCCCCAACCTCTGTTCTGGAGACTGTAAAAAAAACACTTGCCCTGAAAATACTTTAGGGTTCCCTTCAAGTTTCCAAGGCAAGCAGCTGGTAAAGGAGAGGAAATGTCCAGAAAACAAAATTGCCCACAATAGCAAGAGAATTTTAATACTGTTTCTTTGAACAGACTCTGAATAGACTCCCAGCATGGGTGGTTCAGACACAGGTTCAGGCCTGTTTAGATTTTCACCCTGGAGATTTTCAAAAGGAGACTGGATGCACACTTTGCTGGGGTTATTTGACCCCAGCAGTCTTTCCTGCCCAGAGCAGGGGGCCTGGACCCAATCATCTCATGAGGTCTCTTCCAGCCCTAAACTTCTGTGAATCTATGAAAAGGTTCCAAAAAGTATCAAAAATGGATCATTTACTTGGTCTACTATCTGCAAACTGTGAGTGAATGAACACTCTTCTCCCTTTTTTCATTGCTGTATGCACTTTTCAAGGTTGAACACTACTATCTGTAGCAGTAGTGGTTTATTTATAATGTTACCTAAAATGATACAATAGAATTAATAATAAAATTATATAGAGTAAAAAAAAGATGATTTGTCGTTATTTGTGGTAAAAGCATACAATATTATACATGCTAGTAATTTAAACAAAAACAAAACTGAACACTGAAATTTGTAACAGTAAATAAATTGAAGCAGTATAAAATACTGGAATAAAAAATTTAAAACAGCAATTCTTTTTGATTTTGTCCCATATTCTTTGTGCAAGTAGTACCAATATATCTATGGAATATAGGACATGCTGTAGGCTTCATTAGCCAATACTTATGATTTTCCACTAATGCAGAGATCCATTTCCCTTATTTATTCAAAAAACAAACAAGACTACAAATTATGATTTAGGTCATCTATAGTATTCTTCCTGCAAGCACATACCCTGTCTGAATATGGGGTCCAACACCATCTTTCCATAACAACTGCAGATCTCAGAGTGAATTGCGATCTCATAATGGTCTCTCTCTTTATTTGTGGTTTTGTACTTCACATAGAGAGGTTTCTCGGCCAAAAGAGTGCTGTATTAATTTCAAAGAAGGGTAAGTCTGAGAAAATCTCATTACCTGCATATCTATCTGCATGCTGGCATCTTTTATTCTTAAATGTATATCTAATTTTAAATATAATGCAGATATTGTAACCAAATATTTCCTAAGCCATGTGCCTTGGAGGACAGTATAAATGTTTAACCATCTGAATAAGGGTTTATTTGGAACAAAAGAGCTTTTTAAATGCACTTCCTAAGGCATCTGATAGGGGTACAAGCTATTTTAACCAATAATTTAGAGTTCTTAATTGAGCTAAAGTGCTCACAGTAAGCAGGCCTGTTTCAGATTGCATGAGTCATACATTTTATTAGAGAAAAAAGTGCCTTAGAAAGTCATTAGAAACGTTTTCTATTTTGGAATGAACCATGGAGTCAGCACCCTTTATTTCTACTCCATACACCAAATGTACTCTGCTCTACATCCGCAGACCTTTCGTGCTGCCAGTACCTTCTTTCTACCAGCTTAATTGTAAAAGGATAAAACTCTACCCAAGGCTAGCCTTGCTTTAATGCTTACATTTTCAATGTGCTTATGCCAGCTCAGCTTTTTATTAAAATAAAGTCTGAGGTATTTAAATGTTATTATTAATTCTACTAGATCATTTTAGCAAAAGCTAAGCATTTTAGCCAAAGCTGTAAATAAGCCGGTACTATAACCGTATTTCTATCAATACTGAGGAAAACATTTTGATGGAGTCATAAAACCTCACCATTTTTAAAGGGTATTTCAAATATTAAAATAATTCCCAGTACCAATACTGCTTTATTAAATGGTGCCTCAATGCATTAAATAAGGATTCATTTCAGCAAAGTCTTGGTAAGCTGGAAGAGGCAGCATCCCTTTATTGTATATTTGTACAGGCATTGTTGATCTAAAGGACTCACAAAACATTGAAGTACTTCTTATACTGATGGGCTGGAACACTTTTAAAGTGTTTTATTCCCACATGTACACTTTCTTCCCACCTTTCCACTTGACAACTATTCCCTTTGCATTGAATATAGTTGAAGTTGAGTCAAAGTTTCACATCAGCTTCAACCTATGAAATGCATTGTTATAACAAATACATCTTCCTTTGTATACTAGCTTATGAACTGACAAAAACCAAGAGATTCCTGACAACAAATCTGTTAAATACTGCTAATCCAAAGGGAACAGAGAGCTGTTTTGTTGTGTCTATTTGTTTTGAATCCAAAGCCACTCCCTTTTTTGTATAACAATATTAAATGAAGGAGAGCTGAAATGTGGTGCACAGCATGTCAAATTTTATTTCAATTATTCATTACCCATTGCTGTATTCTAGTTTTTAATTTTTTTCTTGCTAACATTAAAACTAATATTAAATACTACCTGATTTTGGCAGTTAGTACAAGTGCTCTCTCATAAATGCCCTAACTTCAGGCTAAATTCTCTCCACTCGGTCCTGACATACAATTCCCACTGAAGTAAAAAGGTTCCCAAATCAAGGCTAAGATACAGGATGAAGGATCTCCCATTACTTTTAATAATTTGTGTCCTCACACTAAATGTAGACATTATTTCATAGGAACCTGGAAAGTAATGGATACATATTTTTCAACTCATCAAACCAATACCTATTAGTAGCACACAGCTGGGTATTGGTTTTGATAATCATCCCAGTAGGAAGGAGTATGGGAATATGGCTTCATTCTGACATGTTTCTCCAGGCCACTAACACAACCCTAACCCTCAGACCTCCTCTACTATATCTTGAACAGACAGCTAAATTAAAGCTGCCCTCTGGTTGGGCATACTGTACAGGAAAGAATGTTGTCACCTATTCCCCCCTGTGTGTACACTAATGCACAAAAAGTTGGCCTGTAAGAGAGAATTCCTTGGAATATGTGTTATATAGTTTGACAGCATTGGCAATTGAGTATAACAAGAAAATTGGGGAAGATATTTTAAGAGTCTCATGCCTCTCAGGTTTCTTTTCAATACTTTCGGGTTTTTTGCCATATTAATTACTACTGGTTGTTCACAAATTGGCTAGTTATAATTTATTGTTTAAATTAACATATGAGTGCTCTTACTTTGTTTTCCTTTTATTAGGTTAGAGTATTTACATTTTCATCCTTATGCAATACTGAATACAGCATCTTTTATTCATTCCTTGTTATCCATATTATTCTCTTCTCTGTTATTTTCTTATCTGTTTATTTAAATAAAAGTATTTGGATTAATAAAGATGTTCATCTTCATTTTATGAAATCATATACACAATTAACACAACGCTTTCATTTAACCTGGCTATAAATCTCAGGTATATTACTGAATAGGATCTTTTGTATTTGATAGAATCATTGACACTAACATGGCAAGCAGTATGCTATCTAAAAAACAAAACAAAACAAGAATGGATCACAAAAACAGAATCAAATTTTCACTGGCGAAGAAGCATTCTCTTAAAAACAGGTTGATAGATTATGATTCTTGAAAAAGATATGATATGAATAACAATTGTAACCCTTCTGTTGAGCACCTGTCAGCTGCAACAAGGGCTGTGTTCAATTTTGGGGTACTAAATATATTTTACTTTGGCTTGAGCCCCCACCCAGTCTACCTGGGAAGCACTAAATGAATCATTAGGGTGTCCAATAGAACCAAGAATCCTTTTCTCTCAAGCAGTTTAAACACAAAATCCAAATTTATTACAAACTATAAAGAAAAAACAAAAGTAAACATTAACTTTAATTTTAAAACGCTATGAACTACAAAACAAAATCTATAGGTGTTGCCCTCTTGGGAATGCTTTACCCATACCCAGGCTGTCTGGCACTTGGGACTCCCCAAAGGGTAGTTCTGGGGGCCTCACCCCTATAGCTGCCCTTCAGCAATGGGCTGGAGAGGGGGGCCCACACCAGAGAGTTAAATGAGCTACTCCATCAGTCCACTGTGCTGCAGGAAGCTGATGGAGAGTATAGGTCCTTCTGCATTGCAAAGGACCCCTCGCTCCATGTGAAGTTGTAGCACTGAATATCACTTCCACATGATGGTGGCTTTGAAGGGTTAACTGCAGTTCTCATCAGCATCTCATCCTCATATTCTTAGTCCTAATCCCAGCTCTGCTGGGGCAGGAAATTGCAAGAGAATTCAAAGGAAAAGCCAGCCAGAAGAAAACAAAAGAGCCTGAACTGCAACCAGCACCAACCACACTGCTTGGTAAGGACACAAAACCACAACAGCAACAGCACATGCCAAGCCCAAAATGTGCTAAGCCCTTAGCCAGGCCCAGCCATGCAGCAAATGAACAGTGGGGCTCAGCGATACAGCTATGCGGAGACACAACAGGTGTAAAATAATTGAAGAGAGACTCAGGCCTGTCCGGCACCAGGGCCTGAACAAACAACAAAAGGGGGTGGGGGGGCAGGCCTATCTTGGCTTGGGCCCAAACTACAATTACTGCTCAACATGAGGCATAAACTGCAAAAGGGACAAAAGAAGGCCCAGGCCTATTTCACTGGGCCTGGACTGGGCAGCAAAATGCCAGCCAGTCCTATGCACCACTGAGGCCTGGCTAAACAACAAGAAGTGTCAGGGCTTCACTCCTGCCCAAATCTGCCAGCTTAATATATGGCCCCACACAGGTGGGCTGAAATGATGTAAAAGAGCAAAAAGGGCCCAGGTTTATGGCTGTAATCTCAGCTGTACGACTGTGCTGAGACACTACCACTCCCAATACAGGGGCCAGTGAACTACCAGGACCCCATTTCCTGGTCAGTCTACATTAGGGAATAATACATTCATGGCATCATCCCACTTAATGCCTGTGTGGCCAAAGCTGCCAGCAAGACATGCAGCTGGGGTTCAGTGACACAGTTATGCTGAACCCAAAAGAAGTTGCAACAGCAACTAAAACATGCCAGGTTCTCAGTCCCGGCCCATGGTGTGCCAGCATCCAACTCTGGCTAGTTTGCTGCAGGGACTGTTGCCCCCCTCCCAGCCCCGCCTTGGCATCATCCCACTCAAAACTCAGAAAAACAAAAGGGGGAAGAAAACAGACAGAACAGAGGTCTCAAGCCCTAAGACAAACTTTCTCTTCACATACCATCAGTTTTCTGCTTCAGTGAAGAGTGGGAGGAGACCTCCCCCATGGGCTTTTCTGGCTCACAATTCAGTTTTGGTTTTTTTTAAGGCAATTTTTTCATGCCCCAAGTCATATCAGCTAAATCAATTCCAAATCTGTGTAAGTCATTCAAGAACCATATATGGACCTGCTAACAGCAAGCATCCTCCACCCCTCCCCAGGGCTTCAGATACTTCCAAATCCTTTGGCGGGCATCCTACTTGCTGGCCCAAGCCCAAAGGCTTGGGGTTCGGATACTCCTAAGTTTCTCTTCCCCTCAGCCATGTGGCCACAGGGGCAAGCTAGGGAGAAGTCTCCCATTTCTATAAAGTCAGCATAAAGCTGAGATCTTTCCACTGGAAGTGAAAGTAGAAGGCTAACTATGCATGACCTTGGTCAGGATACTACCCTTTGCCACGTTCATGGTTTTCCACAGCCAGCAGGAAAACCACCTTGGTGGTCATGGTATTTCCCCCGCCAAGTAAGTATTTTTTCGCTTCAGCAGCCCCAGGAGAAAGGAGCAAGGCCAGGTAGCCTGACCCTTAAATAACTTTCCTGACATCACTACAGGGCCCCAATCAAGAAGCAGCACTATTTGGACACTACTGATGCAGACCAATTAATTGAAAGGTGGTCACCACTCTTGGTGAAGTGGCCAGAGTCACCAAACTGGCTCCACAGGTTTCTTGCAGGGAATCTTAAGACAAAGGGCCTGTACACAAGGTGAGGGATGAGAGACAGTTCTCTTTTACTCCTAGAGGATACAAGATATACAGCCATAAAACCAGAACACACTATCACACACAACCCCAAATGTGCGTATGTGTTACACAATATTTGAAATAGCAAAAGTCCAATATGGCTTTCTAAATCAGGGTACTTTGAAAATTAATCAGTGGTCACCTAAAACTCAATGGTTTCTAATACCCTGTATGTCATGGCAGCTCAGAACTGCACAGCAACCAAGGGACAGAACAGAAAAACAAATGAAGCAAAAGACACCTTTTTACTGTGATTAAATACTTCCTTGTGTACAACTATGCTACTATCTTATTAATATATGATTTATATTTGTGATTACAGGATGACATGGAATGGTGGGGGGATTTTCTAAAATGTTAACACTTTTTATCTATTGATTCTTTAAAATTCCTTGACTTCAGACACTTTTGCCTTTCATAATCTGTTGATTCAAATAAGCACCTTCCAGTCTGTCTCTGCTGCATCATTTTCCAGTAACAAAGGTGTCACTTGCATTTTTCAGTCTGCTCTCTACTCTCCCCTCTCCAATTGACTAACAAGCCAATGAAGCCTCCCAACCTTTCAGCAATAATAGGCTAGGTTATTCAAAATCCCTAACTCTCACCCTTTCAGAACATTATAACAGTCTCAGGAATTATCAATATGCACTCTCTTTACATAGGATTGAATAATCTGCTCCCTTGATACAATGAAGGAACTCAGGCAAACTATAATGATATGAAAAAGTAGCTGTATCAGTGTGCTAATTTAGTTCACCTGCAATTCCAGCACCTGATGGTTAATTGCATCCACCTTTGTCTTCATGGAGAGATTAATATCTTTTCATTCCTTATCTGGGACACCTTGTCTCTAGAGTAATGTCTGCTTCTTTCCACTGGCTTTCTACTAACTTCAGCTACCTGTTATCCATTAACTGTGATGTGTGACATACTTCCAGGACTAAGTCTTCCAGGGACTTCAGCTAGTGTGAGATAAAACCAGCCCAGGATGGATATCTTGCAGTTTTTATTTCTAGATTTTCACAAACACTCTAATCTTTCATTACCGTAGGCATCAAAAAACTTTAGAACATTTCCCAAATCAGATAACAATAAGATTAATCTTAGGAATCTTAGACTTCCTGAAATTAACCCTTTATTGAGTAATATATAGCCCTGTCTCCCCTCCCCGCCCCCGCCCCCCCCCAGCCCCACCCAAATGTCTATTTTATACCACTTTTCCTTTGGAGAATGTTCCCAAAGCAATCAGTCTCCATGGAAAATTTAATTTTCTCCCCTCTGATATAGCTACAATTCTGATTTTTTTTTTCTGGATTAAAATTCATCAAGGAAACAGCCTGAAAATGCAGATATATGTTATCACACCACCAATCAGCTGTCACTGTTCCATCTCCTCTTAAAACTCATGACATTCCTGATTAAAATAAATACATCCATTTCACTTTGCCTATATACTACCTTTGCTTTCTCATCTGGTCAAGGAAGATCAGATGCTTGTCTTACCAGAACATTAAATATAAGGATTTTTTTTCCTCTGTTGTACCAACCCCCCCCCCCCCCCCCCGTTTTGAGTGATTGAAAGAAAAGGCAAATATGATGTCAATTAAGACATAAGGAATGTAGAGGTCTTGTGCTTAAAATGTTTTTCAATATCTCTCAGTTCACATTTTGAGGTTGCTATGGTGAATGCTCATCTGAAATTCAAGTGAGAGAAACAGCATTCAGAACTCCTCCCTGTTTGAGAAATAATGTATTTTATAGTGGAGGTGACATTATTTGCCACTTGATTTTCAATGACTCTTAGATAAATTCTTTTCCTGTTACATTTGCAAAGTTATCACAGGCTTCAATATAATTTAGCACTTACAACAAAAACAATTCTGTAAGTTTAAATATTTAAAATTGGAGAAATAATAGGTGAAGTTTTAAAACTCTTATAAATCATACTTCTTAGATCTTTTGTTTCTGTTCCTGGTTTTTATTTATTTATTTATTTATTGGTTTTGCTTTGGGTTTTTTTAAGTATCTACATTGGCTGAATTAAAAGAAACCAACATTTTAGAGTACTGCATTTACTTTTCCTGATTTATTATTATTGCACAAGACAAGCAAAACACATAATAATACAGCATAATATATTACCTACATTGCTTTTTTGTGTACCAGTTATATCGGTTTGTATAAAGACCAAGGCCTAAACCCAGAAAGCATTTGGGTTCCTCGACTCCCATTGATTTAACTGAAGGATTATAAAACTGGCTTACGGTGGTTATTAACATAACAAATAAATTAATTCCAATGGTGACTGAACAAAAAAAACCCCAAGAAAAATCCAGGACAAACCAAAACTAATTTCAGTGGTAAGAGGGAAAAGCACAGGGAAGATAAGAACAATGGCACAGGATGGATAAAGGATCTTTAGATTGATCTGACGGTTTTAAAATTATTAAAAAAAAATTAAATCTATTTCAAAACAAGCCATGCTGTTTAGAAACAAAAAAGTAAAATGCTTCATTGTAATATGTAAAAAAGAAATATTTCAAAATCCTTCCCCCCCTCTTTTCCAGCTAAAATATTTGCTGAATAGAGCATGACTTTGCAGATAGTTTGGGTCTAGCAGGGTACAGGCATCCCACATCTTATGTGGGGGTTATGTTCTAAAGGCAGCGCGTAAAGGCAAAAATCATGTATAGTGAAATTGCATATTACCGTGCCAGCGGTGACTGCCTCTGCCTCCAAAACCTCCCGCTGCCGCTGCAGAGCCACACTTAGAGCTGTGTGGCTGGCGGCAGCGGCGCAGCATGGGGTGGTGGTGGGGATGGCTGCATGCCGCCCAGCCATCACCACGCCCGGCGGCCAGCCACACAGCTCCAGGCACAGCTCCATGGCAGCAATGGGAGGTTTTGGAGGCAGAGGCAGTCACCGCTGGCAGCGTGGTGGTGGCCGGACCTCCAGGTAAGTGGCAGCGCCACGTGCAGACTCAAGCCCGGCCCCCCCCCCCTCCCCACCTGCATATAGTTGAATTTGCACAAGTTAAATGCATGTAAGATGCGGGATGCCTGTACTTGTAGTTTCTTGTCAAACCATCCGAACAATATGAATGAGATTTTCATGAGCCTCTGACAGACATTACAGTAAAGACTTGATGGAAACTGATGTGGGAGCCCAACAATCATGCTTCCTGCCATGATACACATGAAGAAATTGCAATTATGGGATCCTGCCTCACATCCTATAGCACCATGTTACTGGTCACCCAGCTGAGGCTCCCAGTCCTAGGAGCATATGGTATGCTCCCTCAGCTGAAAACTGTGATCAGTTGCAGGGTCCATGATGCAGGAGTGCATGATGAGCTGGGAACTAGGATCAGCTGCAGGGTGCTCACAGTCTCTGGAGCACATGGGAGTGCTCCCATGAAAGGCTCCTGTGTGCTCCAGAGGTTGGGCACTGGCTACATGTTCAGTTAAAGGTATGATAAGAACCAGGCACAGAGTTATTACCCATATTTTTTGTAATAACTTTGTGTCTTATTCCTTTTATCACACCATGAATTGGTTGAACTTGTGGCCAGGTCACTAGATAATGAGTTAATCACATCTCAATTTAATGTCTGCCAGGGGCCATGGTGTCATCCGATTCTCAATTCCAGGTCCACTTTCATCACAGCTTTCCTTTATAATCCCAAGGATAGTATACTGAAAAGCAGGGCAAGGACTTGTCATAATAATTTTTAGTAAATGTCATGGCAGTGGTACCAAAAAATACCATAGAAACAACTAAACAATTAAGCATCTCAGTATGTTTCCTACTTGTGGAACACTAGAGACTACTGTCCTCATTCTTTCCTATAGGCTTAACTGCACCTTCAATGCATTCAACTCTCTAAACCAATGATTCTCAACTAGCTCTGGGGTGCCATGAGATACTTTTAAGTGTACCACAGAACATTAGCACCATGAGGTGTGCCAACACCTACATGTGATTTACAAGATAAACCCAGAGATTTCAAATAGAAATCCATAGTGTCAAAAACATTTTGAACTGTTGTGGTCTTTCTGAGTTCTTTGCAATATAATGAATGTCTTATTATTTTTACATTGTCAAAAATGAGTGATAGCCAAGCGCTACCATTTTCCAAGGGGTGTCTTGAGTCCATCAAGTGGTACCTTGAGTCTAAAAGGGTTGAGAACCACTGCTCTAAATGACTTGTGGAATTCTTCATGTTATCACAAATATATGTTTTTTTTCAAATTCCCATTATAATGCCTTCTGTAACCACCATGACAAATTCATAACCTTACTGATAAAGGTAATCATAACAAATGTATTCATATCTGTAAGGCATGTTGGGGCCATAAGAGTAAATACTTATGTTCCATACATCAAATGCAATTAGTAACTTCTCTGAAAATAGAAGAAAACTATGATCACAATATAACTGCTAAATCACAGATCCTATTCAAGTGTTTTCAGTATACTTCATAATAATATAATTCATACTCATAATAATAGTATTTATAACTTCCAGGATACTACATAATAATCACAATAATGTATTTCCAATTTTGTTTATGGTGAGTAAATATATGGATACCCATCTAGTTTTCACAGAAGTAAAATTTCAAGCATGATGAAAAAACCCACTAAGTTTCCTTACTCATATTTGAGAGGTCTTTTATAATTGTACTCTTATTTTTGATTGGATTTGTTAGACTGCCATTTTTATTGAAGTCTATCTCTGCTGCTATCCACTGATTTTCTGTAGAATTCCTTCAGCATAAGATTCCTGTTGCTATTACTCTCTCTCTCTCTCCAAACATTTTCTGTATGCCTACTTGTAACAGGGAACCCCAGCCCTGTTAGGCCCAATCCAAGTTCCAATGACCCCCAAATGTTCTTCTCAAGAAATTTCACAGAAAGATGTTTGGAGGTGGACAGAAGGAAAATTCTATGATCCCCTCTATAGTATTTCATCCAATTATCTCTTTATGATATAGCGCCAGGTCATTCTATGCATTTCCACCTATCAGAACATCACTTTAATAGAGGGCAAAATATTAATGAACTATAACAAGCATTTGAGCACTTTTAACAAGTCAGGGGATGCATAATGCATCTTGTCCCATTCTGGCCTGCACTGCTCATCTTCTTCCTACATTTGAGAATTTGGTTCTTTCAGGTTCCACCATGGCATTCAGGACAAAACTGCCCACTGCCTTCACACAAAATGTGCAGGAGCTTCAATATACAGTAAAATGTTGGTAAAATATGACTGTCTTCATAAAAACTAATTATAGAAAAAGTATGTATTTGGGGTGAGGTGGGGGAAGGAAGGGAAGGGCTGAGCACAAATTAAAAGAGCTAAAATTGATAGCATACTATTATCTGGATAAAATTATTTCAGAGATAAGGCACTGGTCTTCTGCCTTTGTTGGAGAGGAGTATTAAATAATAATTTAAAATTGCTCACAATAAATGTTTAGCAGATAAGAGAAGATAAGGATAAGAAAGTATTACTTGAAACTTAAAATTTCCATAGCACTTTAATATAAAGTATAATAGATTAAATTACTTCAATACAATCTGCTAGAATTTATAAAACCTCTAGAACCCACTGTCGCAGGGCATTAAGGTGCCCTGCTCCTTTAAAGAGCTGACACTGCTAGGGGAAGAGCCCTAGCAGTGAGTTGGAAGCCGCAGCTGCTGGTTACCATGGCAGCCAGAATGAGCTAGTGGCCCATACCTGCCAGCATTCAGCTGACTGGAAAGGGAAGGGCCTAGCTCATATATAAACCCCAGGGCTGACGCCAGGAAGGCAGTTCCCTGCCAGCAGCCAAGGGAGAAGGAGCTCTCCCAGAGCAAGCAACGGGGAAAGGCCTGACTGCAGGAGCAGCTTCTGATACTGTTGAGGGATGGAATATCCCCCGGTATGGTTTGAATGATGTTGTAGCTGGATGGCTTGAATTTATGTTACAGCCCAGGGGCTTGTGTTTTGTTTACTGTTGTATAACACCGGTGGTTTGGGTGAGGCTACTAGGGGAAGGAGGCAGCCTCATAGGGGGCCCACGGCAGCATGGGGACCCCGGCACCAGAGAGGGCATGGCATTTGGGGTGCACAGACCCTAGTGCCAGAGGAGGCGCAACACTTGAGGTGCATGGACCCCAGAACCAGTGAGGTGCAGAGTGAGACGGGGCTGCAGAGGGCCAAGGGAGGACAAGGAGGTCAAATTACAACAAGGCCCAGACCAAACAATGTCGGTACCATCTGTGAGGCTTGGGATGTGGTAAAGGGGTGGTTGGAGCCATGCATAGCCCATAAGGCTAGGGTGCCCCGAAACACCCATTGTGACATCTATCTTGGAGTAGGATCTACCAGGGGTCCGGAAACCCATGGGGTCAAGGGAATCAATCAAGACCATGTCCAAGAGGACTTAAAGGCAGCCTCCCTATCAATCATTCAATCGAAGATGTGGCAGATGAGAATAGAGGGTGCTGACTGGGCCAACTTGCAGGACCCCATCCCATGACACCCACATATAATAAATATATTGCTCAAAAAACAATCACCAGGTCAGACAAAGACCTATATGTAACATGATAATCAGATATAAGTGTAAGCTCTGAATTTGTTATTAATCTAATTAATTACTGTATGTTTATGAAAATAAACTATTCAAAAGACTTTCAAAAATGATAGTTAACTTATTCCATTTCACACATATGGCTCCTAAGAAGTAAATCTCAATTAAAGACACATTGTATACATCTAATTTCAAAGGAATATATCACAAGACCATGAAACTAGCTGCTTGCTGTATTAGAAAACACTGTTTCACCTATTTCAAAGTATAAAGATGAAATCGTTTGAGTTGATATATGTGCAGAAAGAAATATATAAGAAACAGGTGTTTACATATAGAGAAATATGTATATCCATTTAATTCTGAAATCCTATAACTCAGGATTGCTGAAAATAAGGTATAATTCAAGTAACTTTATAATGGTCCTAATAATGGACTAAGTTTATAAACAAAGGAGAAAATGAAGAGACTATGGATTAAAAATTGCAATAAATATTTGTAAAAACACTGATTAGAGAGGGAGGAAGACAGGGAAGGAAGGAAGACAGGGAAGGAAGGACTTTGACTTTTGTACCTCAAACCCCTGAATAAAGTAGTTAAAAAAGTTGGCCCCTCCGGGGTCCAGGTCCAATATACAAAGCAAAGACTAACACATTACCATCAAAACAAGAGCACCATGTAATTACATTCATAACATCACACCGTGACAGACACCTTCACTTTATTACACGTCATGCCTAACATGCCATTATGCAGTCAGGACACTGGCCACATGGTCATATAGACCAAAGCCCTCTATAAACAAATGACTCTCACCCTGCTTTATCCAATCATACATGTGACAACACTTTCACTTCCCACACAAAGAAAAAGAGAATGAGGGCAGTGGGGGGGGGGGGGGGGAATAAGAGCATACCTTGAAAGGCAAAAGATAAAATAAGATAATTCCCCACGGCAGACAAGCAAGCAAGCAAGCAAGCAAGTCAAACAGTAAGAGAGAAGCTGCAAAGTAGACAAATGCAACTTGCAGATGGAGAAACTGGAAGTAGAAAGGGAAGGGGACAGAGAACAGAGAAAAAGAAAAAAAAAACATTGTGAAAATGCAAGAAAAAAATCAGAAAGGGAGGTAGACAAAAGCAAGAGACCTTTAGACAGGTGGGAGTCAGAAAAACAAAAAGATTGGAAGCCAAGGAGTCTTATGCTGAGGATCAACCCATGCACCTCCAAGAGACCATGGTCTGAGGCATCCAAAGCAGAAGAAAGGATGGAAGGAAGGAAGGTCTTACATCCAAAGCTCAAATAGCCCACTTCCCTGAAACCAGTGCACTTGGTACTGCTTCAACAGTAGGGATTGCTTTGCTTAAAATAATTCACTTTTCAGTGGACCAGAGAAAGTAAAAAGACTCTATGACCCTAGTAGTTATGCTACAAAACAAGTCTTGCTAGATTTGATCTATGATTGTTTTATGTGTAATAATCATTGGAGGAACCTAGGGTTCTGTTTTCTCAAGTGAATACTACACAGGCCACAGTTGCACACTTCTTGTGCCCTCTGCCTGTATTAATAAAACTGATTTTTTTCTGCACATGACAGAGCTTCAAAATAAAGGTAGCTGGTAGGAAAGCACCTCTCTTCTCTTAGACAACATGATCAGCAGAAAAATAGTGAATTATATCAACAATCAAATCTTTATCAATGAATTTCTGAGGTCATACACCCTAGAAAAACACCTTACAAAGATATATAGCTTTCTGCACACTACGGTTATACAAAAATTTTACATTTGATCTATCTAAGTTAACTTTGATTTATCCTTAAAACAGTAGGCCTACAGGTATTAATTGAGCTTAGGTCAGGCTAAAAATTATGCACTTGACTTGGTCGTGTCTGAAGTGTACTAAGTCTAGATCCACAGGGGGTTGACCAGTCTACAAAACACCTGCATGGTTTCCCTATTGATTCAAGTTAGCCTGTCTTTTCCAGGTTTGTGGCTCCCCCAACACTCTTCCAAGGGGAAGCATACTAGTACTCAGGCTGGCCAAGCATCCAGTAACCATGCCCCCAGGCTGTCCCAAGCCCTGTCTCCAGTCCTGCCTTGAGCTTTGAACCACAAGCAAACACAGGGGGACCAAGGCAGCTATGTCCCCCACATTCTCCCCAGGTCCTGGGCCTCAGAGACCACAGACCATAACCCAGACCCCCAAGATACTGTCGCAAACCACCCCAAGACCTACAGGCAGGTCCAAAGTATGAGGACAAGAGAACTCCAAGACTCGGGCACAGCTCCTGAATTCTAGACCTTGACACACACACCAAGGCAGAAACCCCGTGCCCTAAGATTCAGACACAGCCCCATGGACCCCATATTTCAAAAGCCATTCTCAGTTACCCCATGAACCACACCCCGGCATGCACCTATCCACTGTGAGTGGGTTGCTGGTGTGGATGGTCCAACTATGGTGGGAGGTGTGGGAGATAGAACCTTGAGAGTGGGCTGGCACAGATGTGACCCTGCTGCATCGAAGGCTTGGCCACTACTGTCAGATACCTGGGCCAGGTTAACTTGGGGTATTGGGGAGGGTAGGGGGGAGTCATTTCTGCTCTCAGATACATGTCCCTGGAGAAGTCATGACTGGTGCAAGCCATAAGTATATAAGATAGGCAGATGGGTGTATACCTCTGGAAAGTTCAGAAACTGGTGGGGCATGGCCAGTCACCTTAGGGTTGGCATGTAGAAGCCTCTGGAAAGTTTGATTTGCGGGGAGGGGCAGTATGCCTCAGGATCTTGGGGGCATCAGGTAGAAGCTCCTTGAAAGTTCAAGGCCAGTGGAACCATGTTCATTCTGAAAAGAGGGCCACACCCAGTTGAAGTGAGAGAAAGAACCATACACCAGGACCTACACCCATGTGCACCCACCAAAGCTTAGCATTCATAACCTCACCCACCCATGGACATCAAGACCTCACAGGCACCCCTACACACCATGGCATAGCCCATCCCATCCTCCTGTGCTACCCAACCCCAGGCACAGAACTGGGTAGTCTCAGAGATTAGGAATAATGTCTTCACCTGGGGTCTAGTGCTGGTCTCCAGGGAAAAAGGGGAACCAGGGCCAGAGGTATTATTGGAGCTGTACTTCAGCTTCTTTGGACCTGCCACAGAGGACCAAGGTACAGCTCAGACAGCAAGGTCATTGAGGCCTAGAACTTGGACCCCAACGTCATGTCATAGGTAGGCCTAGCAAAAACATTTGTGCCCCACCCTTCCCCCAGGGACATCATTTCATGTACTAGGGCCATGGGTATTCTACTCCCACTCTCTCATGACTCCTTGGTGTCCCTCTCACAGATATCCTGCTAGTCTTCCTGGTCCCAGTGTGGAGAGCCATGGAGCATACACCCTCACCCCTCCTCCAAATTCCTATAATTCTGAGATTGAGCAACAAGAGCCCACTGCCTAGACAGGTATTGCTGTACCCCATACCAACCATGTGGTCATCACACGGAACCAGGCACCAAGGTAAATTCAAAGCCCCTGGGGTAGAGGACAGTGATTAAGGGTGAGCTGCACCCATGGCAGCAAGATGGGGAGGTCATGGAACGATGATGCCCCATCAGCCCCAAGTCCTATGTGCAAGCTTGTCTCCTGAAGATGCTTACCAGGCCCAACCTCCCCCAGTATGGACCACTCCTATGGTCAGAACCTGTGACCAGGCCCTTATGGAAAAAACAAACAAACAAACCCCAAACTAGGTCCTGGTGCATGGACAGAGAGAGGTGGGGGCAGTGTAATGCCCCAGCCCCACCTGCTCAAAGCACAGGGCATAGGGTGCTAGTTGCCCAGTTTATTTTTTAGCACTTGGCTTATATAAATCCCTCTTCTCCCCTCCCTTGCTTGTGCACAGACCAAACGCGACCAGTCCACAGCTTTGTGCATTTCACACCCCATCAGTCAATAAGGGGGAGCATAAATCTGTCCTAGCCATGCTGCCCTCTTTATTTCTCAAAGCCATTCTCAGCTACTGAAAGTAGATCACTCCGCACTCCCAAAAGAAAGTAGGTGATCACTCCTCGTTCCCAATCATAGAACAAGGCCCACCCCAGTCCCCCCAAGTTTTAAGCTGGGAGCCACAGCTACCCACCTCCCGTCCCACCTCAGCAAGGGTAATAGGCAACCTCCCTGTCTCCTCCATCACCCCAACATCTCACAGAACCCACTGCCTTGATGTCCTTGTCAGAACCCTGATTTCAGGGCCAGCCCCACTACCTGTTCTGGAGCCAGGCAGCCACAAAACTAACAAATCCCCGGGTGTGACTTGCATAAAATAACTAAAAAGGTTTATTTAACTCTGCAGGAAATGTGTAAGAAACAGTTACAGATGTTGGAGTTCCATGCACCAAGCCTTGCCACACCCCATTCTACAGAACCCCAGGGCCAGGTGACAAATAAGATGTTCAGGTTGGGAACACATGAAAAACACAGTTCTCAGAACTGCCAGAATTATGTTATGTCAGGAACCAAAAAGGATTTCCTCTTGCAACCTCCTTCCCCAAGACAGTCACCGATGAGAATGCAGGAGTCCCATAGGAAACAGTTAAGCACGGGTCACTATGAGGGGAACTCTCTGGAGTGGGGATTGGGGTATTGGTTTCCTGTGGCAGCCAGCCAATTGGTTAACTCTAAGTTAATCACTGTCACACATGGTTCACATATTAATAGATTTCTTCACAACTATAAATGCCAAGGAGTCTCTCTCTCTCTCTCTCTCTCTCTCAATAAAATGTGACTAGAGTTTGAGAGAAGTAGTCCCATGCCATCCCAGTGATACAATCACCCAATCTGAGTCCTGGAACTCCTAATACAAAGATAATTTTGTAGCAATGTCTTTCCTGGCTTCTGAATATACATAATCCAAGGAACAATACTTTTTCCAAATATTTTCAGTGGCCTCCACATATTTTAGAAAACTCTTTAAAACTAAGAGAAAGTTACTGTTTTGTGCGTGCTGCATTAAACTACAATCCACATAAGTACACAATTGGGATTTACAACAAAAACAAATGCCACCACTGTATCTTGGATCTAGGCAATATATTACATATTCCAGGGGACTGTCCTAACCTTAAGCAATTTCTGGGAGGACAAACTCAATAGCATTACATTAATTATTGTCTTATTACCTTAAGTTCCATTCTGTTCAACTGTGATCCTTTTAGTTGGCCTTTCCCACCAATATCAAGTATTTAAGAAAAAAAATCTGTACTCCTTCCTCACTGCTAAAATGTAACTATGGAATAATCTGCTCCTTGGATAAATCAATAGCATATAAACATCAGAATTTGAAAAACATGTGCAATGAATTAGGCTCATGGGCAAGAAATTAGGCTCATGGGCCTGTATTATTTGTTAGGAGGCCCTCTACATACAGTTCTTAACACACCATCACATATATTTTTTGGTCTTCCTTTACCTGGAAAAAGGATCTGTGGATTTCATATCTAGAATCATAGAATCATTGTAAAGTAGGACTGGAAGGGACCTCTAGAGGTTATCTAGTTCAACTCCTGCCTGAGGCAGAATCATCCCTTTCCAATCCTTACTATACAATCCATAATTTACACCCTACATAAGACTAGAGTCAACCTGGACAAAGTGCAGACCTAACACCCTAACCTGCTTCAAGTAAAGCAGGGGAAACATGGCAGCCAATGTCCTGTTTCTATGAAATGTCATCAATATATGCTCAAGAGATCCCAGGTGGCGGGCCACATCCCCCACTACAGAGCAAGGTAACCCTCCCCATCCCCACCCTCCCGCACACACACACAAAGTCCATAGCAATCTAACCATGGGGTAAAATTCCTTCCTGACCCCAAATTTGGTAATCTATCTGAGCCTGGGTGGATAGGCAAACCACCCAGGAAACTCCAGCTTTGGTCCCAGTAGAAGCACTGGTGCACCCCAGTCAAAGTTCCCAGCCCTGGCTGCAGCAAACACCCAGTGCTCCTATGAGGAAGTTTAAAAACATCCTGATACATGCAGCAGAAAGGTAGAGTCAGGGCAAATAGTAAAGCCCAGAAGCATGGGAAATACCCATAGAACAACACAGGCATGGCTACACTTAGATCATCCCCAACCAGTAACTGTCCAACCACTTCTTGAACACCTCCAGTGATGGAGACTCCACAGTTTCCCTAGGCAATCTATCCCACTGCTTCACTGTTCTAACAGTGAAGATTTTTTCTGAAAATCCAATTGAAACCTACTTGCTGCAACTTCAAGACATTGATTCACATCCTGCACTCTGTAGCAAGAGAGAAAAGGTGCTTTCTCTCTTCTTTATGGCAGCCCTTCAAATATTTGAAGACTGCTAGTATGTCCCCTCTTAAGCAACATTTCTGCAAGCTGAATATATCTAGCTCCTTCATCCTCTCCTTATATGACTTGCTTTCTAATTCCTTTATCATCTTTGTTGCCCACCTCTGGACTCTTTCTAACTTCTCCACATCCTTTTAAAAATGTGGAGTCCAGAACTGCACACACTACTCCAGATGAGGCCTAACCAGTACCAAGCAGAGGGACACTATCATGTCCTCCATCTTGTGCCCAATGCTTGTATTGATGTAGTCTAAAACCACAGTTGCCTTTTGTGTGGCTTCATCACACTGCAGACTCATACTGTACTGAGACTCCCAAGTTCTTTTGCATAATGCTTCCATCCAACCAGGTGTCACCCATTTTATATTAGTTTTTTTTTTATTATTATTATTGTTTCTCCTGAGGTGTAGCACCTTGCATTTGTATGGATTGAACGTCCTTGTGTTATCTCTAGTCCATCTTTTGAATTTGACAGTCCTTCTGAATTGCACTCACATCCTCCAAAGTGTTCACAGTACTTTCCAGTTTTGTCTTGTCTACAAACTTGCTCAAGAATCTTGCTATGCTTGCATCCAAATCATGAATAACATGTTGACCGGCACTGGGCTATGGATAGCAGAAAGAGAGATGGTCTAAGATACTCTACTGTCTTGTGTGCTTGAACTTTCACAGAATAATTTAAAAGAAACAAAATGCAGCTATGACTGTGGACTCCTCTTCACAGCTATTACTCAGCAGTCACACACAAAAACCCTAGCTAAGAGATGCATGTGTTGAGTAGAAGTTACAGTGCTAGGAAAACTGGAAGCATCAGAACAGCATCTCCCCTCCCCCACTCTGAACATGGAATAACGTCCCTTTTTTACAATTCTTTGATATCCATAGGGTTAAAAATGGATACATTATTCAAAATTTACACTTTGTACATGTTTATACTGCTGTAGTATCTGATCCCATAAGGATAGGTCTGGCCAAGCTCATATCCACTCACTTAAATCCACTAATGCCTTCCAGACCTGAAAGTTCATTGGCAAGGTTGCTCTGAGACCATCCTCATCAGTTGCTCTTATGCCTAACATAGATCAAGAGCTCAGAAGTAGGCCTCCCTGTCAATCTTCCAGGTCTTTCTACAGAAGGGGGAGACATTATTTTGGCTGGTGGACCACTTAATGAGTTATATCATATACTAAACATCAAACATCTGTTATGACATATTTTAATTTTTTTGAAAAAAATATTTTTTGTCCTGATTTATCTGTTTTTGAGGAGTATGTATAGAGGCAATTGCATAATAGATCAAAATAAAGCCTTAATCTTGTATTTTGTCTGTGTCGGGGAGTGTGGGGTGTGTGTGTATGGGGGTGCACGTGTGTGTGTGGGGTGACTGCATGCTAGGTCCTTGGAGCTGGCCAGGGAGGAGGAGAGAAAAGGGGGGGCAGGGATTGCGTGCAGCAGAGCTTCAATCAGGCAGGGAGGAAGTTGCAGCTGGGTGGCTCCTGTTGCAGTTAAAAGGGAGCCAGTTCCCAGCTGCCTTCCACCCACTCAGCTGCCCCCAGGTGGCTGCTCATCACATTCGGGAGGTGGAGTGGATGAAAAGTGGCCAGGAGCTTCCTGGCTGCAGCTTCCTCCTACATTGCTGGGCATATGGTGCCTAGCACATTTTCCCCATGGTCACTGTCACTTCCCCATGCTAACTGCTTCCCAAAGCAGAGTATCAGGGTCATAAGGAGAAAAGGGAGCTGCTGGAGGTGGAGGTCACCAAGCAGTACCTGGGCAACTGCAGCTGCACTGGGAGCAGCATCAGAAGGAAACTGTGCAAGCTGGCCAGGGCCAGGGCCAGGGCTGTTGAGGGGTGTGGGTGGGTGTTGAGTAAGGCATAGGCTGCTTCAGGTGAGAGTGAGGGGGCTCAGCCCCATGCAGTGCACCATGGAGGCAGCTGCAGGCCAGATGTACTAAATTGGCAGGCATATGCCTGCAGGCTGAATTCAACCAGTTGTTCGGCCAAATCTGGCCTGTGGGGAATATTTTGCCCACTCCTGGTCTACAGATTTGGTTGAGACATAATGACATTGACCTTGTCCTCACCAGCAGTGGCAACCCGTAGGGGGTGCACGTGCACCCCCTGCTAGGCCATGCTCCCTGTTTAGGTGATGGACAGGGAGGCAGGTAAAAGTGCTGGTGCCCCCCCCCCCCCCCGTGAGCACCAGTCAGGGAGCGGGGCTGCCAGCAAAAGCGGGACTTCTGGAAGTGGTGCAGCTGCTTTTTGGTGAGTGAGGGGGGACTCCCACCCCCCCCCCCCCAGTCAGAGTGATCATCTGACGCGGGATCCCCCCTAGCTGCTGACTGGTGTTGGGGGCGGGGTGGGGAACATGTCCCCCCTGACTCAAGAGGCACCAGTCACCCACACTCACCAGCATGTTTCCACTACAGTAGACAAGTTATTTTTCTCTTCTTGTAAAAGGAGATCCTTGTAGATTAACCATATGAGAGTTGTGCCACTTAGACTTCATATAGACATAAAGTTTGAGGGGAAAGATTGGGTTAAAAATGGTCCTGAATCTAAGGTAGGTTGGGGTAGGGGAAGGATGGGTAGGATGGGGGGACTAGCAGGGGCTTTGGAGGATCAGGGGGCTAGTGGGGGTTTATGGGAGGGATTAAGGGGATCAGAGGGCTAGCAGTGTCCACGGGGGGGGGTGGGTGGGCGTTGGGGGAACTAGCAGGTCTGTGGGGAGGATTGGAGGGATGAGTGGGGTTGGCAGGATAAGAGAGGCACTCTAATCCTGCCAAATGCCACACAGACCACCCCCCTTCCCGCAACTCCACCTGATGCCTCTGCACTACCCCCATTTCTACAAATCACTCTGGGGGCTGGTTTTGCCAGCATTGACCAGTACTGGGAGCCTAACTGAAGTAAGCTGGGATGGGAGAGGGGGACAGGCAGATCAGGGGGCTGGTGGCTTCACAGAGAGAGTTAGCAGGATCTGTGGGGTTGGTGGGATCAGAGAGGCTCCCTGATTCTGTCAAGCCCCCGACCCCACAGAACTTCCCAGTGCCCCTGATGCCAATGCACTACCCCGATCCTGCAAACCACTCCTGGGGCTGGTTTTCCAGTGTTCATCAGTCCCAGGAGCCTGATTGAAGTAGTGGGAAGAGGGGTGAGCAGATCAGGGGGCTGGTGCTTTACAGAGGGAGTTTGCAGGGTTGGGAGGGGGGTTGAAGTTCCATGTGGGGGATTTGTTGGGATCAGGCAGGCTCTCCCCCCCACAAAAAAGGGGGGGGGGGCTATTTTTAGCCTCCAACTCCCCTGACACCCAGATGAACAAACCCCTACTCTGGCAAACCAACCCTGGCCAATCCCACCCACTATTCCATTGGCTCTTAGCACTGCCAAACACCAGTAAAACTAGCACCGGGACTGAAGCACCGGGGTTTGGCAAGCTCGGAGGAGCAGGGCTGGTCCATGGAGGCAAGGGAGGTTTGTCATTCTGCAGGTGGGCAGAGGGGCCAGGGGGCTAAAAATAACCCAGTGTCAGGGGGGATAGGGAAAATGCAGCCCCAGTACTGGTGTCAGCAGCTGGGCTTGCTGAAAGCCAGGGCTCTCACTGGGAATGTATACAGAAGTTCAGTTAGATTAGTCTAGGCATACCCAACCTAACTTAGTGCATCTCTGAGGTGCATCTCTAATTTAACTGTTTAAATTAAATTGGATCAGCTATTTTTTGATCAATCTAATCTTCCTGAGCTTCTGTACAGTTTGCACTTAGATAAACCTAACTAGGGATCTAGGTGTAAGGTCCACAATTAGATGAAATAAGTTAAATCAGTAGGCCATTGTTAATGTGATCTAACCTCCTCCTAACTGTCCTGAATGCCTGTACATACCCCTAGTCCCCCTAGGTGGGTGCTTCCTCAGGACCACTGCAAGCTTGTATAGCCTCAGTGCCGCTGACTGTGACTCCCTGAAGTCAGCCCACGAGTAGCTTCAAGTGTGGGGGTGAGAAGCCATTGCACCTACCCTGTCAGTACCTGTCCATTCTGTGGCTCTGAGTCAAGGAGCTACTTTCCAGTTCAGACATCATCTTTTTGGGGGAGACCAAGTGCAACCCAAAATTCCAAGCAACTAGGCAAGCAATCTCTTCAGTAAAGGCATTTACTGGGGCAAAGGCTAAAAAGCAAGAAGACCCTGCCCCCTCCAAAAAAATAAAGCAGTCCCTCTGCCCCAATCCATCCTACACAGCCTCAAGCATCATAAAGCATCATAAAGTTGACTCAGGTTTCCTGTCTTCTGTCTAAATAGTGTAGGAGCATCAAAGATTGCACTCTTCTCTCTTTCTCTCTCTCTCCCCACAAACTGCCTCCTTCAGACAACATCCTGCTCATTGCTCCCTGCTACATAGTCATTGTTTTTCTAAGGACATCAAGTCTTCTTGGTTGATATTTACACTCATTTTTATAAACATTTTAAAATATAATATCTATGACTTCACATCTCCTCTTTAGTAGTTGTTGCAAAAACCCCAAACATATTTATCTTGCAATTTAGATACAACCTCAGTTCAACCAAACTTTGTTGGCTGAACACAAGAAACAAATGAAATCCTATGCCCTGCATTGTACAAGTAGTCAGACTAAAAGATCATAATAGCTGTGGAAGACTGAGTCATCATGTCTTGATACCAATGCCTAGAGAGTAACCCAAAAATATGGAGAAGGGAAGAGACTTTCTATTAAGTGTTTTTGTTTAAAAATAGGCAGGAAGATTTAACCAAAAAATCCCAAACTGTTATGGGCCTTTTTTTTTTTTTAAGCATCAACATTCACTGCTGAAAGATGTCAGATTCTCTGCATCTCATCTAACAATATCCCTAGTTTATTTCACATTTCTTTCCCACCTGAATACCCATTTTGAAGAGAAAAATATTCACATATATTTGACAATAAAGGATCTACGAAGAAAAACTATAAAAATCCTACTATAGTATGTTTCAAAACAGATTTCAGTGCTATCTTGAAGCATTACTGCAGTAATTTTACACTATACATATATGTGCATAAGAAATCACCATTCCAGAAAATGAAGAGAGATTCTTAGCCTTAGAGGACATGCAAAAGAAGTAACAGTCCCATCTGAGAACTAATCCTACTTTCAAATATATTATTACCTAGAAATGATATGTATGAAAATATAAAGATGAGGCTATGAAGATATGAGTATCTTCTCTCCTGAAACATGGACCATAATAAACTTGAAAAACAGTTGGCAGAAGAAAAGGTAAAACAGATCTGCTGTGGCAATTTAAATTTCTTGGGTAGGCATCATCTGCAGTAGATTCATTTTTTCACATGAGAGCTGTTGTAGAATGTCTCCTGAAAACAATTTATAAAATCATTTAAATGTTTGTTTCAGAGAGCTAATAATAGTTTGCACACTAGGACAGCAATTGAAGAGTTACATCTACATTTGAAGAATAGGAAAGGATATTCCTATTCAGTGTTGTCATCCTCAACAAAATCATTCCTGTATAAGAAAGCATAATTTTAATAAAGCTTGTTCACATTATGGAACTGCTGCACAAGAGAAGCTGAAGCTGGCATAGTGGTTGCGTGGCAAATCATGATTCAGCTGCAATAGCAATATTGTATTGTGAAGCTTGCCTAGTAGAAGTCAAACCTACAAGTATCTGGGATTCATTCCCTTATTATTATTCTCTAATTTGTTCTAGTTTGGTATAGCATTCTAAGGTCTACTTCCTCAGCAGGCAAAGCAAACCCATCACATTGGCTCAGCTTGAGCTGCAGTGGCCCCCTGTTTATTTCAGAGAGCTTGTCAAATCTTACTTCTAAACTACAACATGCTGATATGTAGAGATATCCAAACAATCTTAAATACTGAAATGAATAAAATTAGAATATTACTACCCAGGTTAATTTCCCCTGCTGAATGTGTGCAGCTATACTGCTTCCAGTACTTCAGCTGGCTTGGATATTTCAACATGGCCCTGCAGTCATAACATCGTAGAAAATTAGGGTTGGAAGGGACCACAGGAGGTCATCTAATCCAACCCCCTGCTCAAAGCAGGGACAGCCTCAACTAGATCATCCCAGTCAAGGCTTTGTTTAGCCAGAGCTTAGAAAACTCTAAGGATGCTGATTCCACAACATCTCTGGATAGCCTGTTCCAGTGCTCTACTACCCTCATTGTGAGAAAGTTTCTCCTAATATCTAACCTAAACTTCCTGTGCTGCAACTTGAGACCATTGTTTCTTGTTCTGTCATCTGCTACCACTAAGAACAGTCTAGCTTCATCCTCTTTGAAACCACCCTTCAGGTAGTTAAAAGATGCTATCAAATCCCCTCTCAGTCTTCTCCTCTCCAGACTAAGTCCAGTTTCCTCAACCTCTCCTCATCAGTCATGTGCCCTAGCCCCCTAATCATTTTCATTGCCCTCTGTCCACTGGACTTTCCAATTTGTCCACATCCTTTCTGTAGTGGGAGGCCCATAACTGGATACAGTACTCCAGATGCAGCCTCACCAGTGCAGAATAGAGGGGAAGAATCACTTCCCTCAATCTGCTGGCAACACTGCTGCTATTGCAGCCCCATATGCTGTTAGTTTTCTTGGCAACAAAGGCACACTGTTGGCTCATATTCAGCTAATTGTTCACGGTACCCCTTAGGTCCCTTTCTGCAGAGCTGCTGCATAGCTAGCTAGTCTTCAGGCTGTACCAGTGCATGGGATTTTTCTGCCCTAAGTGTAGGACTTTGCACTTGTTTTTATTGAACCTCATGAGATTTATTTTGGCCCAATCATCCAATTTCTCTACATCCCTCTGAATCCTAGCCCTATTCCCCAGTTTGGTGTCATCTGTAAACTTGCTCAGGGTGCAGTCCTCATCTTCTAGGTCATTGATTAAGTTATTGACCAAAACTGGCCCCAGAACCTGGGGTACTCCACTTGATACCAGCTGCCAACTAGATATTGAGCCATTGATTACTACCCTTTGAGTCCAATGATCCAGCCAGTTTTCTATCTACCTTACAGTTCATTCATCCAGCCTGTACTGCCTTAGCTTGCTGGTGAGAATGTTGTGAGAAACCATGTCAAAAGCCTTGCTAATGTCCAGGTATATCATGTCCACTGGTCTCTTAGTATCCACCAAGCCAGTCAGCTCATCACAGAAGACAATCAGGTTGGTCAGCATGACTTGCCCTTGACAAATCCATACCGACTGTTCCTAGTCACCTTCTTCTCCTCCAACTGCTTAGAAATGGCTTCCTTAAGGACCTGCTCCATAATTTTTCCAGGGATTGAGGTGAGGCTGCCCAGTCTATAAGTCCCTAGATCCTCATTCTTCCCTTTCATAAAGATAGGCCTTATATTTGCCCTTTTTCAATGGTCTGGGACCTCTCCTAATTGGCATGTGTTTTCAAAGATAATAGCCAGTGGCTCTGCAATCAGATCAACTGGCTCCCTCAACACCCTTGGTTGCCCCATGGACTTGTACACATCCAGCTCTTCTAAATAGTCCCTGACTTCTTCTGTCACTACTATCACTGCTCATTCAGGGGCTTAATACATATGTCCAGGAACCACTCTAGGGCCTTAGCAATGTCTCTCTATGGTGATGTGTAGACGCAAGACACACCCATTGTGAAGTTTCTAGGCATGTTCAGAATGTAGATAATTTTGGTTCCTCTAGATTCTTGGGTTGTCAAGCTCAAATCAGGTGGTGGGCCATATTCCCGTTAGCATCCAGGGTGTTAACACCACCTCTTACCCCCGTTGCTGATGTTTGCTGCCAGGGGTGCCTGAAAATAGTAAATTCAGCGGTGGAAAAAGACGACCCGAGAGGGTACCTAGCTCGAGTGTTTATTCTTTTAACTCACTGGTTGCAGGCTGTGCTTGTAGAGTGACTCTGGCAGCTTCAGTGAGAAACTCTGTAGGCTGGATGAGACATCTCCATTGATTGGATCCTTCCTGTGGGCTGTACATTTGATACTCCTGCTCTAGAAGGAAACGTTTTCTCCATTTTCTTCTCATCTTCTCCTGTTAAACTGCAGCCTTTATCACAGCTTGAAAGAATCAGGTGATTTCAGGAGAGATATTATGAAAGGGTAATTCAAGGAAATGTCAAGTTAAATCTACAGGATTTGCAGTAAATCTTAAAGGTGGTGAAACTCAAGTAGAGCTTCATCTCCTGGTAGTACTATTATAATTACATGGCCTATATTAAAATAGTACTGTTTTAGTACAGCTAACCAGGAAGAAAATCTTCTGTTTAGTGGGGAAGTTCTCATGTTTATTTTTTCCATCCAAAACAGAATGAAAATAAATGTTTTGAAGTCTTCCTCAGAATGACAAAACTACATTTTAAGTTGATTTTCTATATTCTCCTATGTCATTTTGTCTATGCCTTAATTTTTAATAGAATATATATTTCTAAATAAAAATAACTTTGAAATAAAAGTTAGGCAGGACAAATTATGCTGAGGGGAAACCAGCATGGGTTCGTAGCAGGTAGATCATGCCTGACTAATCTAGTCTCTTTTTATGACCAGGTTACAAAACGCCTGGACGCAGGAGTAGGGGTTGATGTCGTATACTTAGACTTCAAGAAGGCCTTCGATACGGTATCCCACACCATACTGGTGAACAAGTTAAGAGGCTGCGACTTGGATGACTACACAGTCCGGTGGGTGGCAAATTGGCTAGAGGGTCACACCCAGAGAGTCGTAGTGGATGGGTCGGTATCGACCTGGAAGGGTGTGGGCAGTGGGGTCCCGCAGGGCTCGGTCCTTGGACCGATACTCTTCAATATCTTCATGAGCGACTTGGACTAGGGAGTGAAGTGTATTCTGTCCAAGTCTGTGGATGACACAAAAATGTGGGGTGAAGTGGACATGCCAGAGGGCAGGGAACAACTACAAGCAGACCTGGACAGGTTGGACATATGGGCAGAAAACAACAGAATGCAATTCAACAAGGAGAAATGCAAAGTGCTGCACCTAGGGAGGAAATTGTCCAGCATACCTACTGCCTAGGAAATGACCTGCTTGGTGGAACGGAAGCAGAAAGGGATCTTGGAGTCCTAGTGGACTCCAAGATGAACATGAGTCAGCAATGTGACGAAGCCATCAGAAAAGCTAATGGCACTTTATCGTGCATCAGCAGATGCATGACGAACAGATCCAAGGAGGTGATCATTCCCCTCTATCGGGCGCTGGTCAGACCGCAGTTGGAATACTACGTGCAGTTTTGGGTGCCGCACTTCAAGAGGGATGTGGATAACCTGGAGAGGGCCCAGAGAAGGGCCACTCATATGGTTAAGGGCTTGCAGGCCAAGGCCTGTGAGGAGAGACTGGGGTACCTGGACCTCTTCAGCCTCTGCAAGAGAAGGTTCAGAGGTGACCTTGTGGCTGCCTATAAGTTCATCATGGGGGCACAGAAGGGGATTGGTGAGGTTTTATTCACCAAGGTGCCCCCAGGGGTTACAAGAAATAATGGCCACAAGCTAGCAGAGATCAGATTTAGACTAGACATTAGGAAGAACTTCTTCACAGATAGAGTGGCCAAGGTCTGGAATGGGCTCCCAAGGGAGGTGGTGCTCTCCCCTACCCTGGGGGTCTTCAAGAGGAGGTTAGATAAGCATCTAGCTGGGGTCATCTGAACCCAACACTCTTTCCTGCCTGTACAGGGGGTCGGACTCGATGATCTATTGAGGTCCCTTCCGACCCTAGCATCTATGAATCTATGAAAAAAATCAAAAGGTTCAGGCCTAAAGTAAGTTAAAATAGTTTGTGGATTTTCTTTAAGAATATTTTCAAAATTCCGTGTTCTGTAAAACATTTCATTTTTACTTACTGGAAAAATGCCCTTGTCACAGGTTTGAGCCACAGGGGCAGTCATAATGCCCCTTGTGACCCTGTGATCCCTGCTCAGCTCCATCTATATTATGGCCCTCCATTGAGTGCTCATCCACCATGCCTTGTTTTTATTATAGATTAAATAAGGGAGCCTACCCACAGGCCTTAAAGTGAGCCTTAGCCCACTTGTCATATTCCTGGGTCCCTCCTGGACCCTGTCACCTGGATTCTACCATTAATGCTAATAGCCCTTCTCAGTTCACCTGTATCCCTGGCAGGCCCCTATAGCTTTAAGGACTATATCCATATCTATGCTCCTCCAGGTCATCTGTAGCCTTAAGGGCTCAATGTGTGGCTCTGTTTTCCTCTACTACACCATGCCTCAAGCCTTGTGAGTGTTCTCTCTCTTCAATATTAACTATTTGTACACATGTTCCCCTTTGGGCTCTCGCATGCCCTGGTTCCCTACACAGTCTCCCTCTGTGCTCTCAGGCCCCTTGCCCCATGAGCAGCCCCTCCTCTGGGCTCTTAGACCTGCCTGGTCCCACAAGCAGCCTCTCCTCCAGTAGTGTAACTTAAATAAATACCAAGCATCTCTGCCCCTTGGAAGACACCTCAACTGTGGGAAGGGAAAGGGTTGTCACCCAGGGATACACATACCCCCAGGGATAAATGGAAAGGCCCTAGACAGGAGCCCATGTGTACCAGGCCCTGGGGGGGGGGGGCAGGGGGGTACACATGGACCGGTGGGGATGGAGCAGCAGCACCCACCACCCCACACCACTGACACCCAGGAGTAGGGCTGGGGAGGAGGGGTGAGGGGAGCAGTGCCCCTCTATGGGCCATACAGGCACCGCCTGGTTAGCTGGACATTGGGGGAGGGGGGAGAAGCTTGCAGGTGGCAGCATCAGCCACCACCCACCACCCCACACTACTGCTGCTCTGCGTCTGGCCATGCACCACCCCCCCCCCACACACATACTCTACGCATCCCCCCCCACCCCCCGCTTCACATCTGGCTGCCGGGGGGGTACACTTATTAAAAAAGGTTGAAAACCCCAGCTCTAGGGGCTTAACATAAGCAAAGGCCACTTGCCTGTAAAAGCCTGCTCTTTCTCAATCCAAGGAACTTGCCTCAATTCCCAGGCCTGCAGAGTTATTCAGTATAATCCAGGTCTCTTCAGGGACATGAATGCCCTGCAGCCAGGAGCTTCTCACTGCATGGTGGCTGGGGGGAAACTATCTGACCAGTGCAGACTCTGGGCTTATATATCTCCAGTCTGAGCCTTCTTCCAGTCAAGTAGGTTTCTCATTAGCCCCCCCATCACCACCACCTGCAAGCAGTAGGGCACATTGAACTAAAGCTCATTGAACACATTTTAGTTTAGAGTGCCATGCTGACATTTTTCAGTCTGGGGGAGGATGATACATGTTATGCTGGAGGCTGCTGGAGCATGTTAATTTTCGCGCTCCAGGAGACTACTAATTGAGTCTGCTCCAATCTGCTGAGTTTACAGCATGTCAGAGCAGCCTTGCTGCACCTCTATAGGAGCCCCAAATGTCTATCTATGTCCTTCCTAACTATACAAATTGATCCAATAGAAGATATCTTCTACAAAAATTCTTGCCTCCCTTAATTTATCTATTACTTTTAAACCAGACTATTCTTTGCTGGTGGGAGGCTACAATGAAAATAAAGAAGTGTAGCAATATGAATCACACTAGTGGTTTAGGTGTGCTGAAAAGTCCAACAGGTCAAAGCTCTTTACCCTACTTCCTTTTTGGGTTTTTTTGGAACATCTAGTCATATATCTTTTCTTAAAGTATATATCTTACTGAGCCAGATCCCTTTCCATTGCTTATACTCTGAAGAGTGCTACACGTATTCACCTCTATACTTAGGAAAAAATATTGTCAATTGCTAATAGTGTTTTCATATCAGGACAAAAAAAAATGCTAGATCCTGTCAGCCTTTTATTATGGAAAAAGCACTGCTATATTGTAACTCATATGTTTATGGAAGGCCAGGGCAGCTACTGACATTCTGTTAGTAGAAGCACTTTCAATACCTTTCTCTTCACTGAGAATGCCATGACATACATAGACTATTTTAAAAAAATGAAAGTGGTGTTGACATATTTTCTCCCAGAGTTGGTAAGAAGAGAGAGAAAAAAAAAAAGAAAATCAGCAATTAGTAACTTTATTCAGTCTTTCTTAAAAAGTACCATGTGGGATCTTCTGCTAATATGGTTTAGGGGAATGCAGTACTATTTACCATCATTTTTGACAAGTGGGGAAAATAGTCACATGGTTTCCAGATTATTAACCTAAAAAAACAGTAGTGTGAGCATATTCAAAAACTCAAAACAAAGAGACCATTTCCAAACTTTTTTTTGTAAAACCAAAGGAATGAATAAATAAATAAATAAATAACATTTAGCCATGAATATTCACATTTAGCCATGTATAACTGCTAAGCTCCACCTTCATTAATAAAAGAAATTCCTTGACTTCAATAAGGGTGAATCCTCCACGCCCCCAATTGGCTTCCACCCCAGAGCCTGATCTTCATCAGAAAACTTACCAACTTCCTTTGCTTTCTATGAGGGATATTTTTATCCTTCCCGTTTCTAGTATAAATATGCAGCAAAGTGTGTGTGTAATGTGTGCGTGGTTGTGATGTTTTTGTATCTGCTTTGAAAATTGTTTCTACAGCGTAGAATCTTTGGAAACACATGGCAATGGAAGAAGTTACAAGCTATTGATTTTCCACAGCTTCCATGATAATTTACACTTTGGCAGTGTAAAATATAAGTGTAAGCTCAATTTAATGAGACTCAAGAGAATGGATATTACTGACGTTTACTAACAACAATGATTTCTACCTCACTTTTACTTTTGAAGATGTGCCATAAGATACAAAATGTTCCAGGTAACACTTTTGATTTTTTTTTTTTTTTAACTGAAATAATTGTGCTAAACATTCCACATTTGCTACTAGTTCTCTTACTGCTGTATCTGAGGGGTGGAAGTTATTTTCATATGGAAACAGTTTGGCAGATTCCCCGCTGTTCATCTCAGGAAGCACAGCACAGAAGGGCAGCTTAAATCAAAGTCTTGTCTTCTCCAGGGAAAATGATGCCCTCTTCCCAAACCCCAAAACATGTTACAGAACTCCAAGGCCACTGCAACTTCCAGTATATTTAAGGAATATCTTTATAATATTTAGGATATCTTTTTAATATTCAATGTGACTTAAAATCTAAATTCAATAAAGAAATCTACCCTTTACATTATGTGGATACTTCTATATCTCTACAGATGTGTATGTGTAATATACATGCACAACCATGTACACACATGGATAAATAATTTAACACACAAATCCATATTTTTTAAATATTTTAATACATTTTCCTCATTTTCTCTCTATTTTGGCATGTAAATATATACACATACAACATCCCATTTTGATAAATATCTGTTAATATGACCTCAATCACTATAGACTGATTTGTAGTCATTAATGTCTTATCCTCACATTATCCCTTTAGGGTAGACAACCAGCATTTCTACTTTAAAGATTGTGAGCTGAAACACATAACTATTTAGTGAAGCACAGAGAATCTAATTCTCATGAGTCTTACTACAATGTCTTGAATTCATATATTCTGGTTTCTTCCTCTTCTACCCTTTCTTCATCCCTTCTCCTTAATCTCACTTTCTGGAATTCCTGGCCCCTTCCTTCTCATCTCTTCTATATCCCATCCTTCCCCTGTATGGTTTTAAATACCCTGATACTAATTTATACATTTCAGTACTCATTATTATTCACCAACATTTACTCCAGAAAATATTATTTATCATCCTTCCATCCATCCATCTGAAGAGCAAAAACCATACAAAATGATTTAAATGGTCAGTCTCACACTACAAACTTGACAGTGAACCACTCAATACCAATTTCTATTAGTCTGTATAACACATTCTGCAAATATTTATGAATGATTAATATATTTACTTGAATCAAAAGCCATCCTTAAGTAGTTCACACAGAAGAAAAACGAAGTTGTATTCATAATGAATATTACTCACAATGAATAATTCAATATGTTTTATGAACAACTGTGGCAGATGAAACTTTGAAACAGCAGGAAAACAGAGCAAACCCTTGAAATTTATTATAAACAGAGGTAAAATCTTCCTGTGCCTGTCAGGAATGGTGTAATGGGCAACATGATATGGCACTGACAATTGATCCATGCATGAGAAAACATTCTTTACAAACAAAAGCTGAATACATGAAAAAATATCACTCAGCTAAGCAGAGCAATTTTTCCAATTAAAATTATTCTGCTGAATTTTTGTCAGTCAGATCGTATTATACTCAAAACAATAAAAAGGAAAGGCACAGTGTGGCATACAACAGCATCCCTCCTATTTTTCAAGTATAAACAGATAGGAATAAGAGCCAGAAAAAAAAACTGAAATTGAGGCATGTATTTTGGGGAGGGTTCCAAATGTGTATCTGATAATCTGCTAATAAATGTCACATGCTCCCACTTAAAGTCAGTGCAGGAGAAAATTTTTAGAAAATGGAACGCCTATTTCTGAGCAGCAGCTAGCATCAGGGAAGTACATATGTACATGCTGTATTTGTGGATCAGGGCAGCTTTTCACCAAACATGAACAACATGTATATCTTTCTGGCTATAGTTTCCCTTAACAATTTAAATAATCTGTTTTCTAACAAGAGGCTTCTCCTATGTCATCTAGCAGCATAAGGTCATTGATGGGGTGGAACAGCATGGAAAAACCAAATGAAAAGCAGACATAAAAGAGAAACATAAAAAATAAAGACAATGTGCTTTACAACATGCAATTGTCTGTGTGTGTGCATATAACTGGATATATGCTCAATGTAGAAAAGCTTATATGGATCTCAAGCCCTAAACCTCTGAGCAGCCCTAAGAAGTGGTGAGTCCTTCACTCTAACAGACTTCAACAGGAGTGAAACTTGACCAGCTTTTTGCAGGAATAGGGTCTTAGATTTAAGCTTTTCAAAAAATATGTATTATTTGAACAGGGAATGGAAAAAATGTGTACAGAACACAGAAAAAGACAATATTATTACTGTCTGGTGTTTGAGCTTGATTTAAAAGAGTAAATATATAATATATACACAGAAAAGATATGTCCCTAAAGTGCAGACATTTCACCAATGCAAGACATTAATGGATCAATTTGTTTGTGTGTTCACTGACAAAAGAATATGGGATTTCTCTATTTAGAATCTGTTATTGTAGCATGATATCATGGGACTACTGAAGAGTGAAGCTGTAACATATCCCAGAGCTAGCCAGAGGCACACCATATGGAATGGCAAGTTATTGCTACTGCGATTTCAGTAAAGGAAGCAAAACAAAAAAATCAGTTTACACTAGACGCTACAATACATTACTTCTTTGTCTCTCAAAGTTAAAATTTGCCCTATGAATGGAATAAAATGATTAGTAAATCCTGTTTAAGAGGTGCAAAGATTCAGTTGAGGTAATGATCAAAAAGATCATCTGTGCATTCAAATCTCTTCCATTTAATAAAGTGTGTGAATCCTTCTAGACAGGACATGCTGATAAAATGTCTTGGCTTTTCTTGGCTTTGTTAAGATTAATTCTCATTCTGAAACCAGCGAGAAAAACTGTTGCCAGCTACAATTAGAAAAAATGTTAAAGCTGTTTTATCCTTTTATCTTTATTTTAAGAGAAATCCTAAATATTGAAATAAAAATATGTATATAACTTAGCTTTCCCACAAATTTTCTAATTCACCAAAAAAATCTAAACTTCTTATTGCAAGTTACATTAAGCCAACTTTTTTTTAATTGCTAGCAAACAAAATCCATTGTTTTCACAGCTCCATTAGCAACCCCAAGTGCAGACAAAGTAAGCTACAATTTTCTCTGTTTGATATCAAGCTAAACCCAGATGATGCAATCCACCACTTGTGTACTTGTAGTTGTGCTGCAGCAACATCACTGGTTGCTGAGTCCCAAGATAACAAGACCATTATAGCCTGTTCTTCAAACAAGTTCTATTGGCCACACTTATTTCCAGTCAGCTCCCCACTCTCCACTATGCTTGTAAACAGTGTAAAGTGAGCCAAAATTACCCAAGATTTTTTAAATCTAAGGTATGAAGGGATTTAACTGTCAAGATTTATTTTATTGCCCGGTTGACATCAGGAAGAAAAATCCCTTACTACACAGAGGGAGAATAAGTAAGTTTTGTTTTCACCATCCTTTAAGCATGTGGTAGGCTTAGCCCCATGGTACTGGATGGTTTGCAAAAGAGGGGAATCTCCTTTAACACTAAGTTTACACACCTGCAAGCACTGCACGCTAGGTGTGAGAAATCATCCTACAGGACCATGCAAGCTTATCTTCAATACCAAATGGCCCCTCATGCCACCAGACATACAAATAACATTCTTTTTCTGCAATTGCTCCTCTCAGCTGCCAGGGGATACTGTCTTGCTGATATGAAGGCAAACCAGCTGCCTTTCTGCCTTTTGTCCAGCTGATAGCTAACTTTCCTCCTGGTTCCTAAACAGCCTCAGGGAGTAGGTGCCTCATTGAGAGGTGAATGGGAAAAAGGGATCCAACAGTGACTAAGGGCAGAGACAGAAGTGACAATTTTCACCCAATCTGGCTACAGAAAACAGTTTATAGCCATGACCAAACACAAGGGCACAGCTGCAGACTACTTCAAAAATAGCTAAGCAGGTGAAAATCTGACCTCTCATTCCATGAATGGTTAGATGAAGATGTTTCAAGACAATGTGCCTTCTGTAACTTGTGTCTGCGCTGCCTCCCAGCCTGTTACTGTTTTCAGAACAGGAGGGGGAAAGAAGAATGGAGGGGATTTGATCTGGGGGGTTTTCAGCCCCTCCTGAAGGGTAGGGAGGGTGTATTAGAACCCCCTACCCAAGGTGGTGGAGCTCCAACACACCCACCCCACCCTCCAACAGTGGCTGGGGAACCCCTAAAATGAGCTCCCTTTCCCCTCTCCCATTCTGAAACAGGGACAGGCTGAGAGAGAGGAGGAGCCATTGCTAGAGGAAACTGGATGCAAGGTCCCAGACAGCAGCTAGATTTCCACCGCCCCCCCCCCCCCCCCCCCCGGCAGCAACTACAAACATCTGTTTGGTTCAGGGCATCACTGTAAATCAGAATGCTTCCTGCAAATGTCCTCAGTTACAGTAGGGAGCTGCACTTCTGTCTGCATCCTAAAGGCTAAAAGCTGAGAATAGGATCACATCAGAGATAGAACATGTTTGGCCAAGTAGGCAACCTAGTGGGAGGTGGGAACAGCCTGACCCCTGCTTCCTTCATCTACTCTAAATAAATCCATTCTCCACATCTATATCCAACATTCTTCTTAGTGTTTTTCTATTCAAGTTCAACATCCCATTGCAATCCCTTCAATCCCTTCTCCAAATTGACCCCAGTAACTACCAGATTCTCTCTCACTTCACGCTCCTCCAGTTCATACTACCTCAGGCTCTCAAGTCCTCACACTTCTGCTCCACCACTTCTTAGGAATTCAGGGAAATAATTCAGAAGTCAGAGACTGTGCCCATAAGAAGTAAAGAAGACCAAAGCATGAGAGTGGAAAGTTTAATCCTGAGTCTGACCTAAAACTGCCATCCTCCTATGTGTAGTTAGTGTAGTAGAGCTACCTGTAGCAGGGTGGGCTCTGCAGAATGCTGTATAATAGCCACCCTAGGAAATAGGCAAAGGCAAATATAAGGTGCCTCAAAACCCTAGCTCCCACCTCTTTGTGAGTTATCCTTCATTAAAAAAAGACTAAGGGGAGCATACTGCTGTAAAAGTAGCCTCTGCAAAGTGCAAGGAGGGGAAATTTTTGAATAAGTGTCAGCCTGGCTATGACCCAAGCATAGCCAGCCACAAGTGTATGAAAAACTAACCAAAAGAGATAAAAGGAACAAAAGCCCCTTTCTTTTTGTCCTTGTGTTTTATAGGATTAAAACACCATTCAAGTATTATGAAGTTTGCTGAGTACGAGAAAGAAATCAAGCTTAACTGTTATGTGTAGCGATTGTGTTTTACTAAGTCTGTAAAATGCTATTACTATAAGTAATTGTGATGTCAACTATGCTGGACTATAAAATGTAGGGCAACACTTCGTGATAAGCTATAAAATACCCAAAAAGTTGTTACAAAAATAATACATCATACAGAGTATCACTTTCATAACCTCGCAGAGTTCAGCCATGTGAAAGATCAAGAAGACTGACTAAATTGTTTGTTTTATTGTCATTCTTTGTTTCCTTTTTTCCCCTTGTTTTTGTTTTGTTTGTGCTCAAATTAATCTATTTTTGTTTGTATAGTAAAAATAGTAATGTAATGAAGTTTTATTAATTTCCAGAATTTACGTAATGGTTAGGAACAAAAACTAAAATGATACAATCCTAATGAAAACCAAGACCTTCCTGTGCAAACCGCATACCTAATTTCCATGGCAAGTTAATAAAAAGTCCTAACTTTGACATTTATCCAAACTTTTACAGGATGGAAAGGCACTAGTTGTGCTACAATAGCACCAAGCATCCAGCAAATCAATTCAGCTGCATATTCATGCCAATCAAAAAGCAGAAATGGTCGTATGGTACCATCATCTCAGTTCCTAGCTCAGTCCCAGGCTGGAAAGCAAGTAACCTAAGCACTCTCTCACTCCTCATCAACAATAGGCAAAAGGTCAATCCTCTGTCTGAGTAACACTAAAACAATATCTACCTTGCCAGGACCAAGGGCTGTGTTGTGTGGAAAAAGTGATGACCTCTGGAGAATCGGATGGGTTTCTCTTTTGCTGCCTATACTAATTCTGTGAGGGAGTGTTAGGATGACAATAATTTGCATTTTCAGGGAGCATAGGATCTGCAGCTGGAATAAAGGCTTTTTCCTGTGTTTCAGCAAAATTGCTAGCCACAAGGCAGGATAATATATTAAGACTAACCTTGCAAATGCTTAGACAAGCAGTTTTCTAAACTAAGTCGTAATGTTAGGGCCCATTGTGTAAGAAGAACAAGATGCAGCCCACCAGCTATCGTCAGGAGATAAAGCAGAAGCAAGACCTTGGAGATGAAGGAGTCAGCAAGAAACCAGAAAAAAACAGTGATTGACTGAGAGTACCCAAGTTCATGGCCTTATGCATACACTCTTAGCAGAGAGGCATGTAAATAAAGGAAGTGCATAGGCAATTCTATGCTAATGAAGTAAACAGTAAACCGAGGTGGAACTTGAGATGGGAGGAGAAATGGGTGGAACAGGAGGAGGGATGAAGGCAGGAGAATGTTAATGAGTATGAACCAAGTTGTATAAAATGTGAAAAGAACTATTGTTCAGTGCAGGTCCCTGGTTTGTTGGTTTTTTGGGACCTTTCCCAAAGCTGTCTCCCTTCTGAATAAAGCCGTTGCAAGCAATGTATGCAAGTAGTGTTTGCCCCCTGCTTACTCTGGCTAATGAGTAACAGGATCCATGAGCAATTGGATCGTTGTCTTCCTAGTCATTGGGTGCCACATGGAGTCAGGGTCTAACATAGATGTGCTTCAGGGTAGACTTATTGCACAGTATTTTTACTGTGTAATAAGTCTACTTTGAATGAATAGCGTGTGTAGATGTGTCATTAAGAAATAACTTGGTAGAAATTTGCAGTGTTTTGTTTAAAACATGGCATCTTTATCAGCTATTTCTAATTACTGTGACACCCTAAAATCAGTTTTATCTAAAACTATTAAAATAACTCTCCAAGACAAATAGACTCACCTAGGGGGAAACAAATCACAAACTGTATTTGCTATTTTATATATAATTTACAGTAAATCATCTTGAAATTTGTAGAGCAGCTGACAGTTCACAAAGACAAAAAAAAAAGAAAAGAAAAATCAATGGACTATGGGATTTCATTATGAAAAAAGCATGCACATGGAAAGTATGTGTCTAATGAACAGATGAAGTTAAAATACTACTAAAATGTTCAGACTTCTTTAGGAAATAATTTTAATGGGTGATTTTAACAATTGGTTACTGGCTGAAAATGACAGCAGACAATCCTTATCCAGCTTAACTGGTATTTCATTGTTTTGTATTGAGGAAACAAGGTATACAGCTGTTCATAGCAATTATGCAAATCAAAAAAAATTTTTTCAGCTGTGATCTTTAGACCCCTTCTCACCAAGAATTAACATATATAATAACATTAATTAAGAAATGTCAGGCTGTTTTAATGCTAACAAAGATGAAATCATATAACAGGATTATACCTTACTATAAATAATCTTTACTAGAGCAACTTCATTTTTGTTTATGTTTTGAAAGGTTATAAAGCTTATAGAGCCAATGTTTACCTGACCATCATTGTCTGTTGATTCTGGTTCTCCAAGACCACAAAACTTTATTAACACCTAATGGCCAAATAAATACTTAGGGTCTTGTTGCACCTTAAGCCATGAGCTGTACAAATGCTGATTGGTCTTAGGGCAAACTTGAGTTTGCAGCAGTTGCATCTTCAGGTCAACAGGATCCTAGAGGACTGAAAGGTATGAATCCCTTCCACCCTCCCATTCCAGGCTTTCCCCTTACCTCCCAGGGCTGTCTAAGCTCCTTCCTGCTCCCCGCTGCCCCTTAGGGTTCCCCCCTGTTCCCTTCCTGCCCCTGTCCTCCCACAACTTACTTGTGATTGCCTCCTCTGTCTCTCCCAGGGAGAAATCAGGGAAAGTTTAACCTGCCTGCCCAACCATCACCACTGCTGCTGCCAGGCTACAGCTCTTATCTGAGCTGATCATGGCCCAAAGAGCAGCAGCTGTGGTGGCATCAGCTGCACAAACAGGTTATCCCTTACCTGTATGCTCCTTAGGACACATACCACGGGTAGCCACAACTAAGCAAAGAGGGGCAGTGAGCAGGAGGGGCAGGGGATCTAAGGTGCTGGGGAAGGCAGGAGCACTGAGCCTGGTCCTGGTTAGCAGGAGTGGCTGGGTGAGTGGGGTATTAACACTAAGGTGTACTCTAGTGTGGCTACATATTAGTGTAACATAAAATGGGTAACAGATCAGAGATAATCCTGCCCTGGACACCATCACTTTGAGCTACATAATAAGTGCTTAAATCTAGTTTCAGGTGTTAACGTGCAGAAAATCCAGGTGTTAAGAATTCCAGGAGATACCTAAAATTACCGTGCAAGAAGGCCCTTACACACCACCTAAAGAAGTAAAGGCAAGAGCACATATAATAAAGCATATCCTTCCCTTGAATCTTATGCTACTTTTGTTCCATCATTCCAGATGAAAACGGCAGCAATTACTATGCTGTTATATAGTTTTATGGATCATATAAGAACTATTCTTAAGTATCTAGTCCCATGGAAATAACTCTGAATTTTGAGAAGAAGAACATGCATATATATAAGAGTATTTAAGCATTGAATAAGCTATCCAGAGTGGTTGTCGAATCTCCATTCTTGAAATCTTTGAAGAGCCGCTTAGAACAACACTTGTTGAGGATGGTTTAGATTGGGATGATGCTACCTTAAAGCAGTGGGTTGGCCTAGTTGATCTCCTGAGGTCCCTTCCAAGCCCTACTTCTCAGTGATCCTATGATTCTTTATGTATGCAACCTTATGTTAAAGAGACTAAAACAAGAAAATAAATAAATAAATAAAGCCCTTTAGATATTTTAACTTGTTTAATAAAATTGAAGATGTAATACATTTTACTAATTCAGGCTTCCTTCTCTCTAAACTCACCTGTTTGGAAATACAACAATACCTGTTTGTTGCCCAAAAGGGCTGAATACAGATTGATATGTGGCCTCTTTTTCAAAGGATATATTGCTAATGCTCATCAAGCGGCTGTATATACAAATAATACTTGAGAGTTGTGTCCACATTAAATTGAGGGATTGGGAAAACTAAACACGCCTCTCCCCCCCATGCCCTCTGGCTCACCAATCGGTGACTTCTGATGTGATTTGGAGAGATTAATGGGTCTCCTGATTCGATTCAGATTTGGAGATTCAGTCACTAAATTGAGCTGAATCTCCTCTGCATTGAATCAGCGACTGAAGGTTCGCATAACCCTAATATATATATGCCCTGTTTCTTTACCACACTGAAACCCATGTGTCTGGAAGGTTAGGTTTTATTTAGGGAGAAAAGAAAAAGAGAAATAACAGTACTTTTAGCTCATAATTAGTAGAAGGTCTAGAGGTAGTCAGTGGCCATAAATGGTAATAAATTGTAGGTTATGACTTGGGATCCAGGTTTTCTGTTTCCCATGAAAAAAATGGAGAAAACCATGGATTTCCCAGTTTAATGGAGAAAAAGTGGATTTTTCCCTTTTAGCAGGGAAACCCATGGATTTCCCCCTTTTGCAAAGAGCTTTGTAGGCTGGCTGAATTCCAGCCTGCAAGAGCTGTTTGCAAAAGGGGCAGGAATGCCCCAGCTATTCCAAAAGGGGGAGGGAGAGGGGGAAAGGGTGGGACCCAATGCAATCACTCACCAGAGGCTGCCTCAGGAGAAGGATCAGTCTTCTTCATTTCTGGAGGTAAGTGGGCTTGGGGGTTGTGGGACAGGGCGGAGGGGAAAGCTGGCTAGGGGCTGAGGGAGTGAGGATGTGTTGGGGAAAGATATGGAGTGCCTGCCATTCTCAATCTGCCCCGCCAATCCCTTCCTTTCCCCCTGTCCCCCCCCCCCCCCAAACACCTACCTGCTGGGGTGTATGTCTGTTTGTATGGGTTTGTCTGTGTGTCTGTGCCTGTGCTTGCATGTATGAGCCTGGGGGGCTGTTGTGGAGGGAGTAAGGGGCATGAGCAGGACTGGGGAGGCTGGGGAGCCTTTAATTTTCAATACTGATTTTGGAAATTTTTATCAGAGAATTTGTGATTTTTTTAATTTTTTTTTTTATCAGGGAAGACCAGGATACCTGGCTATGACAATTTAGATTCCATATGTCACATTAATGCAAAAAGTAACTCTCCTTTGTCTGAACACTTATAAACATTAATGTGAAGTGAAAACTTAATAAAGGTGTTTATATGTTAATGTACATTAAGTGTAGCATATTTGTTATTAAGCCATATTATTAAATTATAAGTATTCACAACAGTACAGCCCATATATATGTATATAATATTATATGCATATACATAATATATATATATAATATATTATCACATATATTTGATGTTATATTATCACATATATTTTATGTAATTATATATATTTTTGCACACATATAATATTACATATATTATATATATACATGCATGTGTATATTTGTATAATGATATCAATATATTGATGTGTCCCACTGCATATAAACTGTAGATTTGCCATAACAAATGTACACAGTCCCTAATGATGTTCCACATGGCCTTTAAGTTGTTTAAGGTTTTTGTTCATTGTATCATTTAAATCTGTCACTTCATTGCTGATTTTAAAATACATTTGGCATTTGTAATCCAAATGAAAGTACTTAACACCTGTATAAATGGCTTGTGGAAATTTAAAGGGCAGGAATCACAATAAATTATCTGTCCATCTGGATTGCCAGAGAGCACTCATGCTAAGTGGATGTTGATCTGTGAAATGACTGTATAAAAATAAGAATTAGAACTCTTAAAACAGTAGTAAGAAATTATTTTTATTGGATTATTTGTATTATAAATGCATATTAATTGCTTGATTTAAGATTCTATTTTAGTTTCCATCTGCTTTGCATGCTAAAAGCATCGCGAAATGTCAATTGGAATTAGCTTGTTATAATAAACGTGGAATTGAACATTAAACTCTGTGCTTTCAGAACAATAATAGTTCAAAGAAAATTATCTTAAACAATTATGATGAGGTTAATACTTTAAATTATTTTCTTATTTTAGTACACAATTATGACCTGTGAGAGACCACACAGGCACTACATAGTTTTAAGTGAAAAAAGGGTTAACTCTACTTCCATTTTACTATATTGTTCAAGGTTTAAAGTGCAGCTTCTTTGTCCATAAAGGACTAAATTCTACTTTAAACCCTACTTTCTATATCCTAGATGTCTTCAGCTAATAGAGAAGTAACTTCCTACCTGCCATTCCCTTTATCTTTAAACTAGAGGGGGAGTAGAGAGTATGCCTAGAGAAAACAGGTCTAGTTTGAGTGTGGTGGTCTAGCTTTCAATGTTTGCATGAGTTACTCATAAAAATATAAGATAATACAGAACTGGAGGGCATGTACTGCACACCAAGCCCAGTCCCTTGATACTTCTCAAACTGATCAACATTCCATACTTAATTGTATAAATCACACTCTGTAATATAATATGCACTTTGTCTTTGAAAGACAAAATGACAAAAATGAAGTTTTTACCAAAGTTATAGCTGCACAGAGCAGGGACAGAGCCTAATCTTCAACTGACTCACCCTTCCTTCCCTGAGTAACTAAAGCTGAAAACATAGCTGCTCCTGAAAATTGGACTCTATGGGTGTATCCAGGACCAGATTAACCCGTTAGTAGGTCCTAGGAAAATAAACTTGGGGACCCCTCCTTTTTTCATTCAATAATTATAATATGTGAAATAAGCACAACAAGGCATCTTCTTCACTTAGGGCCCTAGGAATGTGCCTATTTTGCCTATGCATTAATCCAGCCCTGGGTGAATCTATGATTCTGAAAAGAGCTAAAGCATCTCCAAGGTTGTGAAATAGAAAGAAAGGCCAAGAGGAGCAAGAAGAGAGCAGAATTACCTTAAGGAAGGCTAGCTTGATTAGTGGAACATCAAGACCATTACAAAGGAGAGATGATCATTAACTCCTCTGGAGTGAAGAACAATGAGCAATTAAGTCAACTGACTTCCTTAGCTGCCAGAATAATGCAGAAAACAGCTGCAGCACTGCGAAGCAGAAATCAAAACAGGGTGTTTTTATCCTGGGCAGCCTCCACACTGGCTGATTGTTTTGGGAAAGATATGTGTTGTATGTGAGAAAATATGGTACATTGTAAAATTTGCTAATGTTTTCCCCATGTGCTTCACTACTAGTATTGTGAAGCTGTTCCAGAACATCCTTATCCAGGCCAGGTAAAGACATTATACTTTTATCGGTATAAATAATTAGAAACTGGTCTATACCCATAACAGAGCAGAAGTTCAACACACAAAAACAGTTTAAAAATGGCAGAACCTGGTCTGAAATTTGCACCCCACCCCACCTCCCCGCACACCCCCACTCCTCACCAAAGGGAAAATGCGTGTTCTGTTCACTACAAATCTAAATGATGCTGCTCCCAGAAAACTGTGTAGCAGACTGATTCTATCTCAGGCTTTTTTGAATTTCTTTACCTAAACCCATTAATTTAGAAACCTCCTTCTATTTTCTAGCTTAAACTGAATCATGGCCCACTCATGTCTACTTATTCTTGTTACAACCATTTTCAAAAGCTGCATTGCTCTGGTTGGGCTGCCTCCTAAATTAGAAGTATTCCTTTTGTTTAGGCAATTAGTTTAGTTATTAAAGTTACAACATGTTAGAACTGTGTGATCTACCTTTGGTAAAGCCAAGTAATTTTTTTTTCTATCAATCTCCATGTACTTTATTCTTCCTTTCCTCCATTTTTCCCTCTAAACCTTTCACAGTATTAAAGTCAGGCAAATTATCATGTAGTTGCTTGGCTCACACTTTTCCCCTCTCTTCTTAAATCTAGGTATCAAATGTACTTTTCTTTAATTGTATGGTATTATCCCTCAGTGACCAGATTATTTTAAAAACTTGCTAGTAGATATGAGATTTCATGTGATAGCTATTTCAGAGTTTTGGAATGGAAATTATCTGATCCCTATCCTTGTTGGGCTCTGAGTTTTGCTTCCATTATCAGAAAGGTGATTTCCATATCCCCATTTCCATTAGCCATTCTGCCTCTACCACAAGTTCATCATATATTTTTCAGATTCAGTGAAGGCAACATATTCATTTAATTTTGGTTGCATGTATTTTATCTTTAATCTTGTTTTTCTTCTTTTTTATATATAGCTAAAGAACCTTTTAGTATTTGTTTTTTATCTTTTTCATGTTTGAACTCAGCTTGATTTTTGACAGTTCTTGATGTATACAATTTCTGCTTTCTAAGATATAGCTTGATGCAATGGACAGTTAAGGGTGCCTCTAACCTTTGTTGGAAACCTCTTAAAAATTAGACTAAATTCAAATAGTTTTTTTGCTTTTCTGTTTCTTAAAGAATTATAGTTGACAGAAACCAAGGATTCGTCCATTTCTTGAAGGAAGTGGGAAGAAAAAGTTTTACAACCCTCCATCATAGTTTGGTAGTCACTGTTTTCTTTCCAAACAATTACATTCTTTTGCTTTGTTTTAATAAATATTTAATATCACTGAAAAAGAGACTTTGCTGATGAACATAGCAGATTTTTAGTGGGTTTGTTAGTGATGATTATTTTTTAATATTATTCAGTGTATTTTAGAGAAAAGATAGAATCATAATAAATATCTTATTTTTCAAGTTGGTTATCTTGTGTACCTAGTACCTTTTTGTGGTGGATAATTTCAGAACAATAAATCATGTAAATGATCAAAGGACTAATTTATAAACCCTTGGTTTGTGACTCCTAAATTTAGCAGGTGTTACACTGGGGAAAGATTTAGTGTCAATCTGCTAGTCAATAAAATTGTTTAGATCTCAATATTGCAATGAAATTTATAGAGGGTAAATTCTACTGAATCCCACTTGGCAAAGCCACCTAGATTAGGATTATAATATGAAAATGAATTCAACTTTAAAGGAATAAAAATTATTATGTGGGTTTTTTTCTTTTATTGTTGCTGGATTTATTATTATTATTATTATTATTATTATTATTATTATTATTATTTGCCTCCATCATCAAAGCATCTGCAGCATTTTTCAAAGAAAATCTGGGTCTTGAATTTCAAGTGATTGCCTGAAACGGTATTGCATTAACAGTGTACATATAATTGTCTCCATCAATGCTTTGGATTTTTTTCCCCCTTGTAAGAAGGCAAAATAAGAAATTGCATGTATGCACAACTGGATTGGGAAAATTCCTGGAAGATGCAAATTAAATTTCAGAGGATCTGATTTTATTTTATTTTTTAATGGAGCAGTTTAGATTGATAGGTATACAGGAACTCATCCAATAATAAGTGGAAACAGATTAGACTTTATCCCAGGGTTAATAAAACAGCATTGCACCATGAAAAAAATCAGTTGTAACTTTATCTGCATAGTGCTACTACCATCCTATTTATCAGCTGCATGATCTCAAAATGTGTCTTTATTATTTTGAGTACAATGTGCACCCTCATGTCCAATCCAAATAGTTCACAGCTACTAATCTAAGCAATTTTAATAGACAAGTAGAAAAGGCTACTCAACCAAAACAAAGGGGTTTGTCCCTCCTTTACTCTTCCCCCTACCACAATTTATAATGAACTCTTATCATGAATCGAAACATGTATTTCAGCAGTTATTCATCTTTACAAAGACCTATTCATTTGACCCATTCTTGCATCCCTATACTAGCGAATAATTCAATGATTTTTTGCCTCAGCAAACAAATTAGCAGTGCAACCTAACACTTCAACTTAACTCATTTGTAGCTCTAAAGCAAAAAATATATATCTTTAAAGCAAAAGAAATGTTGTTCTTCTATAGTAAGTGGCAGAGGAATGAACAAACATGGACAGTATTTTTTTTTAATGTATTTTTAGTTTTTGTCTGCAATGATTTCTATGATAGAATACAAGTCAAATCGGGGGGGGGGGGGGGAAGTATCTCTGGGTGCCTGTACAAGAGTCCAGAGGCTGCTTCGACATGCTGTAATTAGAGTGGTAATTACTATGCTTCAGTCAACCTCTGCAACACTTTAAAGCTTATTTGATAAGCTTCAGAAAAAGCAACCGTCACCATTTTGAAGCATGGGGACGCTAATATACGAGATGTTCTGGCGCTTTAATTAACTTCCTTCTCTTCCCCTGCCCTCAGAGCATGTGTAAAAATGCCCCATCTTATAACTACAGTACTAAATAACAGAATGCAAGAGCAGCCCAGCTGCGTGTCTCTAAGGCCTTTTTCATGTATTGGAGAAACTGCAGTGATATAAATTAAACTAATTACACCAAGGCAAACACCTTAATGAAAATGCACTTTGACTGTTTTTTGGATGGGTAATACTCCAAATGCATTTAGGAAACTCCATCCCTCCCTGTTGGGAAGCACTTTAAAGAGTGCTATTTGTTCTGTGCCATGAAAGATGACAAACCTCTGCTCAATATGAGTTCTAATGAAACCATATTGCACAGTTGTTTCAAAGCTGTCCCAGAACACCTGTGAAGTTTACCTTTGTTTCTGTTACTGGAATGCAAGTCCTTTGGGGTGATAAATAACACAGCCCCCAATATACTTGATTACAGACCATAAAAGCCTTTTTTAGATGAAAACTTGGAGGTCAAAAAGTCCTCTGACATCCTCAGTTTCTGAAGGCTGCAAAATTGTTTTTGATTTTGGTTTGATTTTAAGCCCTTTCACATCATAAACCTAATCATTATATTTTAAACCTATACCTATAAAAGCCAGAATGGTTAATCTCCTATAGACAAAGCATTTTCCAAATGGAATAGCACAATCCCATGGTAGTGCTATTCCATCAAGTGGTTGATTCAAATTACTTTTATTTGACCAGTTTTATTCTTACAAAGTCTAGGCAGAATTAAAATCACATCTTTCCAGTTTGGGGCATCACGGGGTGTCTAGAGCTGCATGCAAGCTTATAAATGAAAAAATGAAAGTTAAGCAGTTTAGTCTGGGTGGCTGAAAACCCTACTGATAGAAATGTATGCAAGTGTTCATCTTGTCAGCTGCCTGGTCTTCAGACACACTGCACTCAGTTAATGGGCCCCAGAGCATGCATCCCAGCATGCTTTTCAGGTTCCACAGTCTGCCTGGAGACGGGCAAGAGTAGCCCAAGACAAAGATCAGGGCTAATTGGCTGGTGCCCCCAAGGGACTATGTTCCACCTTCTCACAGCTCTCTCTCACAGAAGACAGTTTAGTGGATTGTAACCTCTCTGAAGGGACTGAGATCAAGTATAGGTCAGGGGAGCCTGGTTGGGGTCAGGTACTGGTGGGTAGTGGGGGGGTGGGGATGCTGATGGATTGGGTGCTGCCAAGGGGATAGGAGAACAAGGGGCTCTTTTCCCACTGGGGGCTATGTCGAGCCAGTCCCTATCAGTGGGAATGGATGAGGGAAGATGGGGAGAGTTGATGGATGGGGTGTTACTTGTGGTAGTTTTGCAGGCATCAGCGCCCCAGCTTTCACTGAGGCACAGGCCAACACCATGTGAAGCACCTCCACTGTGGCCACAGTGTATGAGGTTAAACTCTCCACCAGGTGCACCATTTCTAGACTAGACTAAGCACTATGAATCCTTGTACACTGTGCCTTTCTACTGGGCTAAAGACCCTGGTGCATATGTTCCTAGAGTGCACCCGGCTGCAGCCCCTGCACCTCCTCCTCCAGAACTTGCTCTTCAAGTTCTGGTTGCACTATTCCCCGCACCTTTTTGTTTATGCACTCCCCATCCGTCACCCCAATAAGGCCCGGGACCTCCTAGTCAACCTCCTCCTGGCTCTGGCCAAGCTCACCATCTGGCTATCTAGGTGGGAGGCTCTGGCCAGGAAGGTTCCCAGGGACACAGGGGCATTTTTCTTCGGTGTCCTTCGTGCACATCTCTGAATGGAGCATCACTGAGCAGTAGCCGCTGGCACTGTAGCTGAGTTTAAGTACTGGTGGGCACTGTCTGGCATGCTCTCCTTGGTGTCCCCCCAGGGAGCACTTGTTTTGGCCCTATGACCTCTCACATGCACACCCTGTTTTTAATGACTTGTCCCCCATAATTTATTGGATTTTTAAAGGCTCTGGCTGCCCAACCAGTGGCGACCCCCGATTTTTAGTGGGCTAGGCCCACAGCCTTTTTAATTCAAATAGGTCTATCAGGCTAAAGAAACTTTTTTTATCAATAGCAATGTAACGGTGGTATGTGCCCTAAGGTATCGGGTCCTCTCCAAGTTATGATTTGATAACAACAAATTGCAAATAGGCTTCCAAAGAAAACTGTAAAGCAGGTAGATTTTGACCATCTGTTTTCTTTCAGCCCTAAAAATTCGCATAGTCTATAATCCCCTACCCATTTACTACTTGGCATTTGGGCTAAGCCAGGCTACAATAGTGAAAACAGGTGTCAGTTGTAATGGCAAAAAAATAATCAATATGACAGTAAGATTTTTTAATACAACTTTCAAAAAATTCTAGTTTATTAGTATTATATATAACACAGACAAAGTAGCTTAAAAATAACATTTCTTTCCCCCAATGATTTATCTTTTTCCATTTGAGCAAACCTAGGAAGGGGGGAAAAAAAAATCAATGTTTCTAATAGAGCTTGAAATGAACTTGGCTTTTTGGTTTACTTCCTTATTTTGTGCTCCACTATCCTTAATGTGCAGCACTGGAAAAATGAAGCAAAAAAGGACATCTCAGGGAAAAGAATTTGTTAGTTGCTGAAGTGCCCAGTGAGGGAGCACAAGAGTATCAAGCATTATTTCTGTGTACTGCTCACCTTGCATAAATGTTGCCTAATTTTTTGTAACTTAATCCTGTGAAGGTAAATTAGTTTCTTTTTTAAATGTGCAGCAGACACATTTTAGAGGACATACTTGGCCATATTATGGATTCCTTGTGTAAAAATATGCCAGGAGCAGATAGACATAACTACTTTTCCCCCAAATAACAGGCAACACAAATTCTAAATCTCTTTGACTCATTACAGAAAGTAGAACTCAACAACAGACATTCTAGAAACACGCATGTGCTTAGTAATAAAGGTTCTCTTTGCCTTAACCTATGGATATTGAATAATTCTGTTTCAATATTTTAAACTCCCCTATGAATCCCTGTGTTCCTACTAATCCATTGTTTCCTGAAAGGAACATGTTCCTGATGCTCACCAGAGGAGTAGCATCATAGAATTTCATAATACCACTTCTCCAAACACACTAAAAATCTCCTTTGTAGACATCCAATAAGATGTGGTGGAAAAGGATGAAAGTACCAGAAGCTAGGCACGAGGCACCAGATCCTACTCCTGAAAGGTAAGTGAGCCAGGGCTGTCTGTGTGTTTGGCTTGCTGAGTGTTTGTTTGGTGGGCTGTGTGGTTTGGCCGGTGCTCTGAGCAGCTGGGAGATCTGCTAGCTGGGTAAATGTTTCTGTGTCTGATAAACAGGGATCCAGGTTGTCTCTGACAAAAAAAACAACAACAAAAAAAAAAAAAACATGAATTTTCAGATTTAAAAAAGAAGTTACCTCAAATATACATTTTTTTTGTGACTAAAATGAAATGCCGTAATAGATAGATCTATCTAGATAGATTGATCGATCGATCGATCTATTATGGTATTTCATTTTAGATAGATAGATAGATAGATAGATAGATAGATAGATAGATAGATAGATAGATAGATAGATAGATAGATAGGCTGTGCCAAGCTTCGGTGGCTGATTCGATTTGACAGAGATTCAGCGGCCAAATTTCTGAATCTGAATCAAATCAGGAGACTCTTTAATCTCTCTGAATTGAATTGGAACCCTTTGAATTGATTCAGAAACATTCAATGATTTGGACATAGGCACAGCTTTAAATGTTTTTTTTTCTATATACCCCAAGGTACCAGGCAGCTCATGAATGCTGAGATCCTGGGGCAAATGGAGTGTCCCATGGGAGCGTGGGACCACTTGGCAGCAGACATGGAAGTGGACCAAAAGCACTTCTAGTCCACTTCCAGGTCCACCAGGAAGCATGTGGGGGACCCCCCTACCCCCAAGCTCAGCATCTGCTGCCTCCTGGGTCTGGGGAGGCACCCGGGGTTCCCCCACAGCTGATAATTGAGAGAAGGGGGCACAGCGAGGGGGGTCCTCTGCGCACTTGGCAGCAGACCCAGATGTGGACCAGAAGTAATTCTGATCCACTTCCAATTTTGCTACTGAGCACGTGCCCCCACCCCACCATCCCACACCGTGCTCCTGTGGGACACTCCACCCAGCCCACTATTGCAAAGTTCATGAGCCATGCCTGATACCTCAAGGTATGTTGAAAAAACATTTAAAGCTGTATCTATGGCCAAATTGCTGATTCCCTGAATCAGCATTGAATCTTCAGATTTGGATTTGGCTGAATCAAATCAGGACAGTGATCTGAATCAACGAATAGAGTCACAGTCCCCAATTCAGGCCAAATCCAAATAGAATATGGTCTGTTTTGCACACCCCAGATAGATAGATCGATATTAGTGGTGAGATATTAGTGGTGTTTCATTTTAATCATGGCAAAATGTGGATTTTGGGTTACTTTTTAAATCCAAAAATTGGGGATTTTTTTTTTTAATCAGAGAAAACCAGGATCCCTGCTGATAAAAGACCTAGCAAAAGGGAAAAGCCAGTCCAGCCCAAGGAGGGTACAAAAAGAGATACTCCAAGTGATCAGGGAGTGAGCAAACAAGGACAGCAAACAGGTCAGTTTCCTGCCCACTCTTTGAAGGGTGTCCTTTAAAGTAAGTTCTTTCTTTTATAAAAGTAACTAACCTACATATATTTAGTGAAAGTAGCTAACACTCAGCAGTTAAACCAATACTTAAGCCCCTTGTTTAACTAGAGTTAGAGCAGGGAGGAATTATTTAGGGTGTTTGCCCAGAAACCTTTCTTCACTGTAAGCTTGGTGAGAAGAAGCACATTACAAGAGGAAAAGGAAACCTTTATGGAACAAGGAGCAATGAACATACCAGCTTACACAGAAATGTGGTAGGGAAAGTCTGTTTTGAGAGAGGGGCAGAAAGAGAGAGGCAGCAGATTAAGAGACCTGGAGAAATAGCTGGAAGACATCACAGTGCCAGGGCCACTGCCACTTCCAGATCTTCCTCTGCTTGCACCTGTGAGGTGTCTGTCCAGGCAAGACTACTCACTATCAAGGCTTCTACCTAGGCCCTGGTTTAGTGCAGTGGAGACTGCAGCTTGCAGGTTCCTTCCGGTGATTGTCAGGTGAGGGACAGCCTGCAATGTGAGCAGTGCCTCCTGGTGGCGTCCCTCAGGGAGCAGGCAAGAGAGCTACAGGGGGAGGTGGTGAGTCTCCAAAGCATCTTCCACCATGAGGACTTCATCAATTCAATACTGGAGGAGATGCTAGGACTGCAGAGGAAGTTCTGCCAGAGGAAATGCTAGAGAAGGAAGAGGGCATAGACTCCCAGGAAGGTGGAAGCTAGAAGCCTGTGACCTCTATATCAAGCAGAAGTCTTCATCTCCACCTGCAGTGGTTTGCCTGGAGAACAGTGTTCCTGGAGCCCTAGCAACAGAGGAAGAAGAGCATGTTCTGTTGGTGGAAGAGGCCAGGCCAGGCACCCCCAAGATGGAAGGATTGAGACCACTGCCACCAAAAGAAAGCAAAGGCTGGCAGCAGTTGAAGATTACCATTTGCAATGGACAGAGGCATCCACCTGCTGATCAGACCCGTTTCTTGAGGGCGGGGAGGTGGGGGGGAGGTCTAGTGATTTCCTGGAGTTGGATCCGAGATATCATGGAGGGATTACCAAGACTCATGTGGCTTTCTGACTACTAGCCTGTGTGCACAACCATGTAGACAAAAGTGATATTGCCAGGGGTGACCCTGAGCAGATCAAAGTGATGACTGGCCTCTAGGTGCAAGGTTGAAGGGGATAGGGTGGTGTTCTCCTCAACTCTCCCAGTCAAGGCACAGGCACAGGTAGGAGTAGATGCATTCTACAGATTAATGCATGGCTGAACAGATGGTGCAGGATCCACCTAAGGAAGAGCTAACCTAGTGAGGATGGCTTTAAATTAGGTTTGGCAGGGATAGAGACCAAAGCCCTGAAGTAAATGGAGAAGCGAGTGACCGGGGGGGGGGGGGAGGGGCACTAGCAGGATGGGGCCAGAGAAGAGGCCTTCTCATTATTTCTGAAATATTAAAGCAATCAGCTAGTTACCTCAGATGTCTCTACATGAATGTGTAGAGGCTGGGAAAACAAGCAGGAATAACTGGAAATACTCACCCAATCATGGAACAATGATTTGATTAGAATGACAGAGGCTTGGTGGGATAGGTCACATGATTGGAGTACTTGCATGGATAGATATAAACTGTTCAGGAAGGAGAGGCAGGAGAGAAGAGGAGGAGGAATTGTGCTTTATGTAAAGACCTATATGATTATGTAAAAAGCTCAGAGCTCCAGTATGAAATTGGAGATAGGCCTGTTGGAACGTCTCTGAGTTAGGATCAGAGTGTAGAGCAACAAAAGTAGTGTTATGGTGGGTGTCTGCTATAGACCACCACACCAAGATGATTAATGTGGATGAGGCTATCTTCAGACAACTAGTGAAAGTTTCCTAATCACATGCTCTAATTCTCATGGGGGACTTCAATCACCCTGACATCTGCTGGGAAGGCAGCAGTGTACAGGCAGTCCAGGAAGTTTTTGGAGAGGGTTGGGGATAACTTTCTGCTGCAAGTATTGGAGAGGCCCACTAGGGGCCATGCTCTTCTTGAATGGCTACTCACAAACAGGGAAAAACAGGGAAAAATGATAGGCAATGTAGAAATAAATGGCAACAGCACCTACAAATGGCAGCAGCACCTACAAGATGTTTGAGTTGAGGATCCTGGGGAAAGGAAGAAAGGTGATCAACAGAGTATGGGCCCTGTACTTCAGAAAAGCAAACTTTGATTCACTCCAGGAACTGATAGGTAGGATCCCCTAAGAGGCCAGTATGAGGGGGAAAGACTCCAGGAGAGCTAGTTGTGTTTTAAAGAAACGTTAGTGAGGGTGCAGGAACAAACCATCCCAATGTACAGGAAGACTATCAATTGTGGCAAAAGGCCACCTGGGCTTAGCAGGGAACTCTTCAACAAGCTAAAATACAAAAAGGAAGCTTACAAGAAGTGGAAATTCGCACAAGTGGCTGTGCGGAATATAAGATTATTGCATGGGAATGCAGGGATGAAATCAGGAAAGCCAAAGTGCAATTGGAGTTGCAGCTAGCAGGGAACATGGCAGGTAACTAGAAGGGTTTCTACAAGTATGTCAGCAACAAGTAGAAGATCAGGGAAAATTGTTGGTCCCTTACTGAATGGGGGAGGAAACCTAGAGACAGTTGATAAGGAAAAGACTGAAGCACTCAATGCCTTTTTACCTCAGTCTTCACAAGCAAGGTCAGCTCCCAGGCTATAGCACCTAGCAATACAGTTTGGGGAGGAGGTAAGCAGCTGACACTGGTGATAGAACAGTTCAGGAGTATTTAGATAAGCTGGCCATGTACAGGTCCAAGGGGCCAGATGCGATGCACCTAAGGCTGTTGAGAAAACTGGCTGATGTGATTGCAGAGCTGCTGGCCATTACCTATGAAAACTTGTGGTGACTGGGAGAGGTCCTGGATGATTGGAAAAGGGCAAATATAGTGCCCATCTTTAAGAAAGGGAAGAAAGAAGATCCTAAGATCCTAGAAGAAGGTAGATCTGGGCAACTACAGATGGGTCAGCCTCATTTCAGTCCCTGGAAAAATCATGGAGCAGGTCCTCAAGGAATCCATTTCTAAGCACTTGGAGGAGAAGAAGGTGATCAGGAACAGTCAGCATGGGTTCACCAAGGGCAATTCATGCCTGACCAACCTGATTGCCTTCTATGATGAGATGACTGGCTCTGTTGATATGGGGAGAGCAGTGGATATGCTATACCTTGACTTTAGCAAGGGTTTTGATACTGTCTCCCAAAACATTTTCCTAAGCAAGCAAAGGAAGTCCAAGTTAGATGAGTGGGTGGCTAGAAAACTGGCTGGAGTGCCAGGCTTAAAGGGTAGTAAAAACCAATGGTTCTATGTCTAGTTGGCAGCTGGTATCAAGTGAAGTGCCCCAGGGTTTGGTCCTGGGGCTGGTTTTGTTCAATATTTTCATCAATGATTTGGAAGATGAGATGGAGTGCACCCTGAGAAACTTTGCAGATGACATCAATCTGGGTAAAGTAGTAGATAGGCTGGAGAGTAGGACTAGTATTCAGAGAGACCTGGACAGATTGGAGGATTGGACCAAAAGAAATCTCATGAGGTTCAATAAGAAGAACTGCAAAGTCCTAGGACGGAACAATCCCATGAACCAATACTGGATGGGGTTAAGCAGCAGCTCTGCAGAAAGAACCTGGGTGTCACAGTGAACAATAAGCTGACTATGAGCCATGTGTCCTTGTTGAGAAGAAAGCAAACGGCGTATTGGGCTACATTAGCAGAAGTGTTGCCAGAAGATCAAAGGAGGCAATTCTTTCCCTCTATTGAGCACTGGTGAGGCCATATCTGGTCTCCTGTGCCAATTTTTGGGCTCCCTACTACAGAAAGGATGTGGACAAATTGAAGAGAATCCAGGGGAGGGCAACAAAAATGGTTAGAGGGATAGGGCACATGATTTATGAAGGGAAACTGAGGGAACTAGGCTTATTTAGCCTGGAGAAGATAAGACTGAGGGTCCAGACTTACACATACGTTTAACTATGTAGTAGATTAATTAGCCACGGAGTAAAGCATCACTGTCTAAATTTGATGGTATTAGGTGATGGTATTAGGCCACTAAATGTGTGATGGTATTAGGCCACAGTAAACTAATTAATGCCACAGTAAGATAGTACTGCCCTGATAGTAATTTATTGTGATCAAATGCACATGAAGATTCTGACCCTGGGTATAAAATGTACTTAGTCAGGCCAGCCACCTGCGGGCCAGACCCCTGCCTGTTACTTAACCACATGGCTTCACTTTTTCGGCACCTTCATGCCCCAGCCTGCTCCTTTGCCATCCAATGCTACCACGTGGAGTCCGGGGCTGACCCCCATTCCTCCTGCCAGCCTGGGCCTGCTCCACCCCAGCTCAAATTATATGTAGACATCGCACCCAGGAGTAGTTTACGCTAGCTCAAACCTCTCTGGAATGTATTGCTTCACATTAATTGCACATGTACCCCCCCCCCCACCAGGGGGACTTAATATTTGAAGCATTGTTACAAGGAGGATGGAGCTAAACCATTCTCAGTGGTGGCAGATGGCAGGTGAAGGAGCAATGGTCTCAAGTTGCAGCAAAGGAAGTTTAGGCTAGATAGTAGGGAAAAATTCTCACTAGAAGGGTAGTAAAGCACTGGAACAGGTTACCCAGAGAAGTTGTGGAATCTCCATTTTTTGGAGGTTTTTAAGACCTGAAAACATTGATAATATCCAATGTTTTAAAAACTTTGGTAAAAATATTTCACCCAAATAAAGATGATGTTATTTTAAGTGATTTGTAATTTCAGTTTTCAATGAAAGCATTTATTTCAATATTCAACCAAAACTACCATTAACTTACAAAGTCAACATCAGTGCAGTGATAAATTTCTGCTACCTTGGGTGCATCTATATCTGCTCTTTACTGCAAGTTGACTAATTAGCCCTGCAGTAAGCATCATTCTCTACACATGCATTAGAGCACAGTGTATTAATTAAGTCTGCTACAGGATAGTACTGTTGAGGAAAGTACTATACTACAGTGGATTAATTACATGCACTGAAATGCATTTGTAGCACCTGAGGTAGGAGGGTGCTAAAGTGTGGGGGCTGCCTGCTGCCTAGCCCCACACTTCAGTACCATATTGCCGCAGCCAGCCCCTCTGCTGCTCAGTGTTGGCACCTGAAGACCAGGGCTGACATCCTGGGCTCCCTGCTAGCCCAGGCTGCTCTGCCCCAGCTCAAACTGTTGCAGTCCCAGGTATGTGTCCAGATCCTGCATCCAGGAGCAGCTGGCTCCAGAGCAAACTGTGTTGGATTTCATCATGTCACTTTAATGGCATGTGTAGGTACACCCCTTGAAACCTAACTTTATCCCTAACCTAATTATTAAACATCATAAGTAGAGTATCACCTATTATCTCAGTCTTTTTTTTAAGTGAACTATAATATTATAGTTTATAAAAAGGTATAGAGAAAAAATAAATGCTTTTACATTGCACAGAGACATTTTAAGTTCTATCTAGTAATAAAAAGCGTAGTAGGCACAGAAAGTATTCCTCTTTTACATCTCTCTTTTTTTTTTCTTTTTCATTCACACAATTAACCACATAAAGCAAGAATTTTTGTTTTGTCATCTGGCATAAATGGATGAAATCTATTCTGATTAACTCTACCATATTCCTGCAATGAACATGATAATTCATGAACTTAGGTGATGCTTTGAATATCAAATTAAGGAAATGAATAATGTTCCTGAAAGTGATTTTATTTGTTTTCACATAACTAACACCATTTTTGTAGCAATCTTAGACATTTTCTTTGTTCTACCCTTATTGCTAAGTGATGGCTGCTTAGATTAGTGGAGCAGCAAACAAACATTGTATTTACTCATTAGTATATTCATATTTTAATATTTTAAGCAGGAAACTCAAGGAATGAATGCTTTGTTATGAAAAGCCTATGTTATGGAGCCTATGAGCTCCATTTCATCAACCTCCTGGATACTAGAAATCATGGACTAAACAAAGACATTGGATTTTTGATACATTATAATCTGCCTGGCAACTGACTCCCCAGTCCAGCCCCTGGCTTGTTTACTTTTCATTGCATCCAGGAAGAGCACACACCAACTGCAGAGACTTCCTTAGCCTGACGAAGGGTTTTTGAACCCAAAAGCTTGCTTAATAACTTTTCTCCAATGATTTGGGTTGGTCCAATAAAAGATATCATATTCACCCAAGGAATCTTGTCTTGTTATGAAAAGATCATTTCTGGATGCATTAAATAGATGGAACAAGTCACAACAGAACTTTCCAATAAAGAAGGACTGCCACACATGGGTATATAAAGCAATTTGTCGTTTCAATGCATAGATATTTTATCACAGTAGCACAGAGTGACTGAGTTGCTATCCTTTGAGATTTTCTAATACCTCAGTTTGATGCTCAGATACTACAAGGACAGACTCCATATGAGTACTTAGATAGATATGATAATATGTGCTTGTATGCACACACACACACACAAACAGTAGGAGGTTTGGACCTATGTTCACTGCTGAAGAACAATGTTTAACCTCATGCAGGGTCATTACTCCTGCACTGACATGTGTACCACAATCAGGTTCTCAGCATGTGGGTTTTACACAGCAAATGCCCAAATCGCCTCAAAGCAAACAGCATCAGTAGCTGGCAGTAGGCTGCTATAGACTAGCTCATTACGTGTCAAAATCAGCTCTGCCACTGAGCAGGTCATCATTCAGATGCCATGAATAGGGATAGCCTGCTGGCTGATGCGGGCAGCTTGTGACAGTAATAACAAGCATTGTCTACTCCATCTGAAACAGTCAGGAAAGCACAGAAACAAGCGACTCCAAACAGAACTGATTTTAATGTTGTTCTGATTAATGGCTGATCTTTGCTATTTTATATAATAAAATATGAATTTTTCCTCTCATAGATTTATTTTTTAACAAGATTTTGGAACAGCCAGAAAAAGTATATTATCTTTTAAAATGCAATCAGTATAATTGGTGTAAAAATGGAAATCCAGCTACTTCAATGTACATCCTATGGTGGACTTACTCTTATGTATTTATTTCTTTTCACAAGATCTAGTTAGTAGGAAACTGTAGAAATCACTATTTACACTGAACTGCCATCTCCTGGAGCTTTTAACTCTGGCACTCAAAACCAGAAATATAAAAGAATTAATAATTAAGTTGTATATCTAAGCAATATAGATGTTTTATCAGAACTTAAAATAAGAAATTAAGGCTTATGACTTGCCAGAGAGGAATGCAGCAATTCCAGATAAAGATTTCTCTAGCACTTTACATAAGAACATTAAGAATGTTTACAGGATTTCAGAGCTAACCTTAGTTTAGAAAAAATAAATAAATACAATTTTATTCAACTTCAAATCTCTCTCAAGAGTATGATCTAGTTTTCACCTACACATCTTAAATTTTCCCACAAAAAGAGGAGAAAAGTTCTGTCTACAAAAAATGGGTTCTGAGTTTATTTATTTTGGGATAAGAATGAATGAAGCCGGCAGACATAGAGAGTTTGAGCCTGTTCTCAAACAAACAAACAAACAAACAAACAAACAAACAAACAAACAAACAAACCCTCAGTGGTACCTTTGGCCCCGAGAGTAGAAAATCAATTATAACAAAATATGAAGAGCTTAGGAACTATTTATTGATATTTGATGTGACCTGGGACCTGGGGTGAATAATAAAAATAGGTGGGATGTAGGGCAAAAAGGTGTTCAACCAAAACTTGTGGTCCAGAGAAAGGTCCATGAATTAAAGTTGCAAGCATTTCAAAAGTTGACTGAAATGACCCCTTGAGGTCAAAGGCAAACATCAGGATATGAAACAGTATTTCAGACATATCAAACAGTATTTCTACATGCCTATAGCTATATGGAGGACTGAACTCTATTGTGGTCTGTGGTAGGTAAAATATACACCCCTTTGGTTAACGTAATATTTAGGAGACTACGGGGTATGGATGCACATAACAATTGAACAGTTCACAAACTGTGGAAGTGCCATGGTTCTGATGCCAGGGGATTGGATAAAGCATGCAGCGCAGCCCCATGTGCCTCTCAGTAGGCAAGAATGTGTGGGAGTATGTCTGTCTGGGGAAAAATTGTTTGCAACCATAGACTTTGGGTCTACCTGTGGCTGGGGCTGTTTCTATTTTTATGCTTTCCATTTTCTCCTGTATGTGAGTTCAGTAAGCTTCAACAGCTTTCAGATGACCGGTTTGCAGTGTGCTTGCCTGTCTTGGGGTGAGGGAAAGAAGGTGCTTGACATGATAAAGACCTGGTATTGAGTAGGGAGAGAGGACACAGTTGGTTGATGGAAAGATAGCTTTTACTGAACAAGCTGTGCAATGTCAACTCAGTGTTAAAAAAGTGTCAACAAAAGAAAAATAGAATTCTGGCTGTATACCTGAGCAATCAGTTGAAGCAGTGTATGTGGGGGAGAGCAACACAGTGTGGGATGCCTGGAGGACCAATCAGATCCATTTCAGACTGCTAGGTGTTCACACGTAACACTGAACAAGTTTACAGTGAACAGGGTAAAAACAGTACTTTAATCCAGGTACACTTCTGAAATGCTCCAGGCAGATTTAAACTGGTACAACAGGATTCTAAATCTCTCTGCTTCAGGTTTAAACAATATTGAAATTGTTCTAAGTATTATATATGTCCATCTCCTATGGTGATCTGAGAGTTGTGATGCTCTGGGTGATACTCCGACATCCTTCATCTACTGAAATAATTGGAAATACAATCATTAGGCCAGAAAAAAAAAATCCAAGCTAGTCATGTTTCTTTGAATTTGATATCCTTTTCAGTGCACGTATAGAATGAGAAAGAGTACTTTAGTTATAAGCATCCTGAAAATGAAACAAAACAAAATAAATAAGGTACTATGCAGACGGCATTTTTCTTCCTCTATCGCTGCATTCTTAAATAATGTGCACCCTTTTTAAGTGACAAACAAACCAGATCTGGTAGCTCACTATTTATCACTCCTAAACTATCAATATCAACATTACTATGCCAATAATAAGTAGAATGGTAGTTTTAAAGCAGAATGTGGGAGGAAAAAGTAACATAGCTTCTTAGTTTTCTGTTCAAATTCTCCTCCTACAGAAAGATAACAGAATCAGAAAACGAGCAGCTTTCCCTTCATTCCAAATATTAAGGTGAAAATATCAAACCCCACTGCCCCACAAACAATTTCATATACTGCACCTAAAATAAAACTGAAGGAAAATCAAAATGATCCCATGTTGACCTGTGGGTAATAATTTTATAAATACGTGCATGCATGAAAGCTAAAAGTGATTAGAAGTCCAAAAGCGCTATACAGGTACTCCTCACTTAACGACCTACCTGTTTAATGACCGCGCGGACTTACGACCAGCTCTCTGAGCAGTTGGTATTGTACGAAACGTATTGTGGAAACGGCAGCGCGGCGTCTCAAGCCAAGGCACGCAGTATCAAGGGGCGGCTCCTCGCTTATCGACCAATTCGCTTAACGACCTAGTCGCAGGAACGGAACTCGGTCGTTAAGTGAGGAGTGCCTGTACAAATCCCGCCAGGATTCTTCACTTTCCTGAATTAAGTAATAAGTAATTAAGTAATAAGTTGATGGAGAATAGGTTTAGGTTGGAGATCAGAAGGCAATATGTTACAGTTAGGGTGGCCAGAATCTGGAACCAACTTCCCAGGGAAGTAGTCCTCGCCCCTACCTTGGGTAAATTCAAGAGGAGGTTGGACGATCACCCGTCTGGGGTCTTGTGAACCCAGCATTCATTCCTGCCTGTGGCAGGGGGTCAGGCTAGATGATCTGTTCAGGTCCCTCCTGAACCTAGCTGCTATGAAACTATGAATTCTGTAGAAAAAAAAAAACGCTTGGGGTAGAGGTGATATCTTTTATTAGACCAACTAAATAGTTTCCTGAATTCTCTTTTTCTTCAGCTCATTTCAGATTAGAGTAAGTGTGTGTGCCACGAAGATGGCTTGTAAGTAGCTCTTAGCAAAATACTTAAGAAGGAAATAAGCAAGATCCCTTCAAACAAGCTGAGACTTGCAGCTTTCATAATGAGGAGACCAAAGTAAAAAAAAAATAAGTTAAAGAATATAGAATTTAATTGAAAACTTCTGAAGGCCATGCTGGTGTACTATTCAAAAAGCCATTTCTGAAGTGGGGGGAAGGGGATTGGGAGGGAAAAACTAATCAAATCATAAAGGAATAATGTCACTTCATGGTTACACATGAAAATGCAGTATTCCAATTCACAAGACTCCATTTCTTTTCAGTTTTTTTTTTCTCTTCTGTTTTTAAAGGAAATCAAAGCATATTACATTAGTTTCTGAGGCATCACATTTGCACAGTCACATGAACACTCATACATATGCTACTTTTAGGGCTATGAGAAACAGCATGAGCGTAGTGAAATCTTAATGAATGCTGATTCTGCCAATGTTGGAGAACATTATTCCAAGTATCTAAATAATTGGCAGGAGTGTATGCTGTTATCAGAGCCTTAAAATTTCTTCACTTTCTGCAGTGACACATCATACTCATGTCCTCAAATCCTAACCTTAGATCTCTTCAGTGGGGCTGAAGGCTAAGTACAGATAGTCAAAAAGCCTGAGGCTGAATCAATTTAATCTTTGCAGTTAGTCTAAGATGTGTAGATTGACCTGATAAACAAGTGAATAGAAATTCACTTTTGATTCCAGAAATGCAGCCACATGCCTTCAGTGGCTCTGGCCAGAGGCCAAGGAGCACTAGAGCACACCTCCTCACTCGCCTTGGGCAGATAGCTTTGGCCAAGTCTAAACCAGCTACCTTGTGAGGGAGGGGTTTGTGGGGGAGACATAAAGTATCTTGGGATGCTGAAGGACTGTGAGTTAACTTGAACTGGAGGGGATCTGGGACAGAAGTTCAATAAAACAATTTAACCTAAATCAGTTAAGTCTGATACTACATCCATCCAGGCTTATCTTAAACCAGTTTTGGCCATTTTGAAAGTGGTTTATGTACACTGAACTTCTGTCCTGTTACAGATTTGAACCATCTCCAAGCATTTACACCTGTTTATGTGTAATTTCTGTCCCTAGTTTTTCTGTTCTTTACACTGTGCAACAATTTTCAGAGACCATCATACATTCACTTTTGCAATTGTTAGAGCCCCTGCCCTTACATATTCCCTGCCCTTACAAATTTACAAGTGTTTTAGTTGGCTATATGAATTCTCTTTCCATTTATGGTTTCAGGGAGGCACTTATCTATACAGCCTTCACTGGAATTGACCAAATTGCCATCCGGTGTTCTCTGAAGACCTCAGAAACCGGATCTGATTAAGTTATCTTGAAAAAGAGCCCGATGAAACCATAAACACCTTTTGTAATGGTCAGATGAGATGAGTCCTTTGGAAATTAAAACATTATTATTCATTTAAACTCAGTTTCCTGCCCCACAAAAAGAACCTCTGTAAGAATTCATAGAAATATATTAGTGACATAATTGGTAACCATACTAAATGTCAATGAACTAATACTGGTAGAATTTAGAAACAGAATCAATTACATTTTTCTTTTACAATATAATAGGGATTCTGGCAGCAGAGCTATACTGCTACCCAGTGTGTCCACAGGTGCCAGAGAGTGGAATGACCTTCAAGGAAGGTTAGCTTGTGAAATAAGTAGGCTTAACTGATGAATAAGGAGTTGTGAACCAAGCAGGGGTAGCACCACCAGGATGTGGTAGGGACAGCAAAATAGCAATTCTTTCCCTCCTGAAAAGCCACATATATCCTTTTATGGTGCTGTGACATGGTGAGAACAGGTTGCCATTATAATAAGCTTGCCCAGTCCCAGTCATAAGTCTACAAGTCCTCAACAGCAAATCAAGCAGAAGATGATTTTAGAATCTCTGATGTTAGAAGGTGGACGAAGGCTGCTGCAGAATGAGATCTCCAATTATCTTAGCCTTCTTGCCATTAATCAAGATCCTGTTTTGTCAATAATTCTGTGGAAGCTGATGTGCAGCAGTTTCTCTGCAATAAAAGAAATCAAGCACAGGCACTTTCCATGAAAATAACTTTTCCAGCACATTTTTAAGTCCTTTGGTGACCATCTAGTGGTGACAGGAGCAGGATTGTGAGGTGCAGAAGCTCCTAGTCATGAGTTGATAAGAAGATGGCAGTTACAAGAAGGTTGTCTAGCACTTTGAGTGAGAAGTGTGATTCTGCAGCTGTACTGTGACCGAGCAGCCATGTTCAGGATACATTTTGCTCACCCCACATGGGAAGAGGACTAGAAAAGGTGCCCTAAATATAGTCTGGCTACCTTTTTCCTGACTAAATAACTGCATACATTGGGATCACCTTTATTGCGGTCAAAATCAGTAAAGAGACATAGCCAATTTTGGGATCAGAAACTTCAGGATTCTCATGGGCAATCCTAATGGTGAATATCCAGTGCACTGCACTGCAGTCATGGCTCAAGAACTCAGGCAACACAAAATTAATGTTGCTGCACTGAGCAAGACCCAGGAAGCAGGAAATATGCATTCTCCTCAAAGAACAAGGAGGAGGCTATACTTCTTCTAGAAGGGTAAACAGGAAGGAGAACACCAGCTTCATGGAGTTGGTTTTGCCATTAAGCATGAACAGAAAAAAGCAACTCAATGAGTTCCCTATCAGAAGTAATGAGTGCCTCATGACTCTGTCTTAAACTGTCATGAAGCGATATGCCACTGTCATCAGGACATATGCCGCAACTCTTGATGCCACCAATGAAACCAAGGAGGAATTCTATGCCAACCTTCACCAAATCAGTTATGGTGTTTTGGAGGGAGACAGACTTATTCTTCTCAGCGATTTCAAAGCCAGAGTCAGAACAGATTCAGACCTCTGGAATGGAACCATTGGCAAAAAAGGAATGGGAAAAGTCGACTCCAAAGCCATCCTGCTTTTGACCAAGTGCACAAAACTTGGACTCACCATCACCAACATCCTGTTCCACCAGAAAAATAGGCACAATACATCATGGCAACATCTTCAATCCAGGCATTGGCACTTGATTAACTATGTCACTGTTTATGCCTGGGATCACAAAGATATCCTTATTATCCAAGCGATGCAAGGAGCTGATGACTACTGGTCTCACTCATCCACTTCGTTATGTCATTCAAATTGACTTCCAAGCAATGGCTACAGCAGATGCAACGTCAATAGACAAGATCAATGTTGAAGGATGCAAGGACCCAATCAAGTGAGACCTCTTTCACCAGTGCCTCAATAAAAAAACCTGGCAAATTCCAACCAACAACAATGGGAGAACGTCAGCAGCACTTGGGGTGACTTCATGTCCACAATCATCAGTACCTGTGAAGAGATGCTTGTATTCTCTACCAGGAAACATCAAGAATGGTTTGATGAAAATGACTGATAAATCTAAGAGTTGATTGAGTACAAGTGAAAGGCCTTTTGTGCTTGGCAGAACACCATCAAATCAAAGCAAAAGAAATTGAAACTCCAACAAGCCAAGGCAGAGGTCCAAAGGAGGATCCACAATATAAAGAACAGATGGCGAGAAGAGAAGGCAAAGGAGATTCAACATCTCGCTGACATCCATGATATGCATGTTTTTGTCAATACCACCAAATCCATCTACAATCCAAGCACTTGGGGACCAACCCCCTTGAGACCTAAAGATAGAGGATATCTGATTAAGGAAAGGGGAGCCATCAATGCCTGTTGGAAGGAACATTTTGAAGATCTTCTCAATCAAAGCTTTGTTGTTGAAAAAGTGTTCTTAACTCTATTCTGCAACACACAGTGAGAAATAATCTCAGAATCCCTCCAACCCTTGATGAGGTGAGGAAAGTACATGAAGAATGTCAAGGCATCTGGAGATGATAGGATCCCCAACAAAATGTTCAAGCATGGGGGAGAGGATCTCACATCATTGTCCCATGCCCTCATCTTAAGGATCTAAAAGGATAAGGAAATCCCAGATGACCGCATGATCATGACAATCTTTAAGAAAGGAGACAGGTCTGACCATGGAAACTACTGAGGGATCACCTTGCTGTCCACCACAGGAATGATCATTGCAAGAACCCTCCTGAACCATCTTTCACTTGCTAAAGAGTTCCTCCCAGAATCTCAGTGTGGGTTTAGGACATAAAGGGCACAACTGACATGATCTTCACTGATTGCTAACTGCAGGAAAGATGCTGGGAACTACATAAGCCTCTCTGCATAGTCTTCTTTGACCTCATGAAAGCCTCCGAGGCTGTCAACTGAGAAGTGGTATGGAGGATCCTTCTGAAGTATAGATGCCCACTGAAATCTGTCACTATTCTTTGCCTGATACATGATGGTATGCAAGTGGTGGTTCTCAGTAACAGACCTATTACAGATCCCTTTGATGCTAAGAAGACAGTTAAGCAAGGCTGCATCATCACTCCAGCTCTCTTCTAGATTTTCCTTACCTTGATGCTACATTTGACCACCAATGAGCTTCCAGTTGGAATGGGACTAAAGTACCATACAAAGGGTAAGCTGTTTAATCTTAGGAAACTTCAAGCCAAAACCAAAACTACCCCAACCTGAATCATTGAGCTCTAGTACAGTAAAGCTGCTGTAGTGTGCACACACTCAGAACCAGACCTTCAGGCAATCATTGACATCTTTACTGAGGCACACAAGAAAATAGGACTAATGGTCAACATTCAAAAGACTAAGGTCCTCCATCAACAAACTCTTAATGAGCAGACCAAAACTCTAGGAATTCAGATTCTTGATCAGACTCCAAAACCAAGCTCATGGCTTATCAAGCAGTTATAATCCCCACCTTACTGTATGGACCTGAGAACTGGGCAACCTACAGGAGACATCTCAAGTTGCTAGAGAAATACCATCAATGCTGCCCTTGGAATATAATTCAAATCCAGGAGGTTGACAAATGCACCAACATTAATGTCCTCTTGCAAGCAAACACTATGAGCACTGAGGTGATGATCATCTGACATCTACTTTGCTGGGCTGGCCCCATCATCTAGATGTCCAACTTTAGACTCCTAAAGCACATTTTATTCTCCCAGCTCAGCCAAGGCTGCTCAAGAGGATGGCAGAGAAAGTGCTTCCAGGATGTACCTCAAGGCCAATTTGAAAAAAAATGCAACACTGATATTAACTGGTGGGAGACTATCATCCAGGGCACCCCTCCCTTCTCCCCCCCACCCCCCCCACCCCTTGCCCATGAAGAAAGAGTCTTCTGGAAGGATATCATTAGTTTGAAACCTTATGACAACAACAAGAGACAGAAAAATGGGAGCAGTAGAAACAATGTGTTGCAGTCCAAACCAAAAACCCAGAGCCACTCACCCCACATGGAAACATAAGCCTGAAATACAACAGAGTCCGCTGATCCTGGATAGGCCTTGTCAGCCATCTTCAGACCCACAGTTAAGACAATCATGGAAGACACATATCTTCAACTGTGAGGGATTGCTGAGGATGATGATAATAGGGATTATGATATCTCCATATGTAGATATTTATGAATAAAATATTGCACATATCATTAAAGTTTTGCTTCACAAAAAAGCAAATCTAGCCATGTTAATAATAAAAATATGATTCCCCCTTAATATTCTTTCTAATATCTCTACTTTTTAAATTTGTAATTAATCCTTGAAAAATGTTTGTGACATTTTTAAAAAAAGCAGACTTTGGAGGAGGAAAAGTTAGAGCTAGGGTTGTGATTGCTCTTTATCCAATATATTCCCCCAGAGTTATGTGACTATTTCTTTTTATTGTTGCTTACCTAGGTGGTTGGATTTTCTGCTTACTCTTTGGAATTTAGTCTTATTTCATTAATTTATTTAAGAGTCTTGAGTCTCTATTGGATTTTGTATGCTGTCATCAATTTCCCCTTCACTTCCTCTCTGCTCTAATCCTCTGCTAGCCCTCTTTGTATTGTTTGTTGGCTGGTAGTATAAGTTAGCAATTTCTAGCATTAAGTTAAATTCAATAGCTGATGTCCATCTACTGTTAATATCTTGCAAGGATTTGCTGAAACTGCAGTATTAGTGCCAGGTTTTTTCTGCCCTTTGTTTGATATTGTTTTGTTTTAAAATTTAGCACTACTATGCAAGTGCAGTGCTTAAAAGTTGTCATCTTTGTTTTGGTAACTTTTTAGTGGCTTTGTAGCCATTTTATTTTGTTCATTATGTTTGCTTGTACAAGCACCAATCTTTAAAAGAAAAATGCTACTGATTAATGTTAGTGGATATCACTGGTTGTTTTCTTTCACAGGCTTAGTGTTAATCCAATTTAAGATACCTTTATCTCTACTTGCATGCAGTTTTGGAATTGGTTTTACAATTTAAAAAATTAGGAAGGAACAAAAATGGTCACAATGGTATGTCGAACAGTTCTAAACCAATTTATAAATATCCCAGGAAACAACTGATAGATGAACTCTTTTCACTCTCAAAGAAATGACTAGTGAATATCAGGTATTAACCCAGAATATCAGGTATTAACCCAGACCCTTAATGTCTCTGAAGAAACTTTATAGGTAACAGATGTTGTTAAGCAGCAGAGATGTGATAAATGTATAATACTTATAATAGAAGAGAAAATTTCCAAATGTTTTATACAGACAAAAAAGATTTGATTACTGGATACATGTGGCTTTCATATGCTCTTTCCATGAATGGAAAAAGAAGTATCCCATCTCACATCAGTGCACCACTGTAAGCCCCATTGCTACTATTATGAGCAATATGCAACCAGGATAAGCTATGCTTGCCTCCAGAAAGGCAAAGTTTAGGTTAGACCCTTGACAAGAAGGTCATGGCCATGATATATACTTATCTTGCATGTTGTCCCCTGGTTAAACTTAAATGAAATTTTTGTTTAGGCTTGTCAAGTTCCATAAAAATAAGCGTGTTTAAAAGTAAGACCTGACATCTAGAAAGTTAATGCAACTAAATTAGGTCTGCATGGGATAGTGATCAGAGAGGTACAACTAGATGACTCTTGCCTGCCAGCTATTTAGCTTTGTTGACTTTGGTCCGCTCCCCTAATAATACTTTTGAAGGTCTAGTGCATCCTTTCTCATGGACAAACTCATATGCGCCTATTCAGGAGGGATATTATATGGGTTCCCCATATTATTCATTATTATACATACTCCTATTCCCACATAAAATACAGCAGAGATCATTCATAAATTTAGAGGACCAGGGGGATCCACAGAACAAACATCTTTGTAGGAGCTCTGTATGTAAGCTTTAACCTCTGGCATTCCCAGCCTCCAGCTCACTGCTTTGGCAAAGATGATGTAGAGAATCATACAAATATCCTTTTTCAGGGAAAATAAGAGGTCACATAAAACTTAGCGGAAACAACCTGGAAAAAGATTTGAACATGGAATGAAATCAAGAATAAATTTATGAATAGTCAAAGCCAGTCTCTGAGAAATAACTTTTTTTGAAGTCTTGCTTTCCTTCAGTTCATTATTATAAGTGATAGCAAAAGTAATTTGATTTATCTTGCAACTTTCTAAAAGGCCTCTGACATAAGCAGGCCACTGAAAAACAATTAAAAAAGTATGGTTTGAACAATAATTTAGTCTATGAAAAGCAGGCATCTTTTGTGAAAATGGATCAAAGCACACAGTTAACTTTATTTTCCAGGCTGTGTTTTGATTTTGTTAATTTCATAATTTATTTCAGGAATCTTTAGTAATAACTTTAAGTGCCTGTATTTAATCTCAACTATGTGTTGTTTGCTTTTTCTTAAATAGTTCTGTGTGAGGTTTTAGCACTCAAGAAATGGGCGTGTGAAAGAAACAACTGCTAGAATGACTAGTTGGGCTTTTCATCATCTAATCAATGGCTCCCTTCTCTTCTGTTATGCCAGCACTCATAGTGACAAAGAATGTAAGCTATAGGGTACAGACAGAAGTGACATTTTTTTTTTGATCTGTCCACAGAAAACAGTTTAAAACTGTGACAACACTCAAGTGTATGATTGCAAACTGCTTCAAAAATGGACAATTTGGTGAAAAATCTGACCCCTCATTGCTTGAGGTATCAGATAAAGATGTTACAAAATGTAGCATCTTTTGTAACTTGTGTCTGTGGAGCTCCCAGCCTGCTGCTGTTTTCAAAATGGAAGGCAGGAAAGGGAACAGTGGGAGTTCAGTCTGAGGGGGGGGGATCACTCATTTTTTTATTTGGAGAGATTCAAAAAGATTCAGTGATTCAGACATAGACACAGCTTTAAATATTTTTTTACATTTCTCAAGGTAGCAGGCCACTTGTGAATGCTGTGATTCTGGGGCGGGTGACACGTCCCACAGCAGCTTGGGCAGCTCTACAGTGCACTCAGCAGCAGACTGGGAAGTGGACCAGAAGCATTTCTAGTCCACTTCTGGGTCTGCCAGGGAGCATATGGGGAACTCCTACCCCCTGGATTGGTGACTGGTGCCCCCTGGGTCTGGTGGGGGGCACCCAGGGATCCCCTGCAGCAGACTGCCAAGCCAAGAAGTGTGGTGTGCCCCCAGCATGCTCTCCGATAGACCCAGAAGTGGGCTGGAAGAACTTCACACGGTGGTTAAGAATAATACAGGCACTACATAGTCACATCCAGACCTTAATACTTACCTTCAATCTTTCCTACATTGCCAAATAGTTATTTCAATTGTCAGGCTACAAATAATATATTTTTTTATTTTATTTAATATTTTAATTGAAGATATGGCAGAAAGAATAAGATTATAGATACTCACAATTTTGTTGAGTGATGCCTCATCTTGCTCTTACCAGCTATCCTCATTCTTCCCTTTCTCCTCCCTCCAATCAAGGACTCAAGTTAAAGATACCCCAGTTTGCCCCTTGTAAATCAAAAGTAAGAACTGTAATGATCATATGTAACTATAGAATACACCTTTACAACTTATTTCCATATGGTGTTATACTCAAATAGTGGTTTGTAATTCTAATTTATTTAATAAGTATAAGAGTTACATTGTTTATTATAGCTGACTACACATTACAAAGTTTAAAACCAGAAGTGGACATAAAATTAAAAAATATGTTACTATGAAAGCTTCATTCACAGGAGGCTAAATTGTTCAGTTCCAGTCTTCATGAAAATAAAATATCTGATAGAGAAAGTGTCAGAGAGTTATGCTAGTGGTAGGAGCTCTACCATGTGTCACTTCAGTATTGTGTCTGCTTATCCATCAGGATAATAAAATCCTGGAAATTATAGCCTTAGCTAATGATTTTTCACACAATCCCATGGAGTCACTTGATCTAACTTAGAACATGAATCTCAGTTGTATTAGCTGGTGGAATAATGAGACACAATTTATTCAGAAAGAACAAGAAATCCTAGACTTTAGTTCAAGAGTTTGCAGAGTGATTGCACCTTCTCAATGGAAGTATAGATGTCAGAACATGGGGAGGGACAGAACTCTTAGCAATAATTATGGTAGAGTTGGAAGAATGAACCAATAATAAAGGTGCTGCTAGATCTGGTACTGGCCAAAGACGATGACTTAGTGAGTGACCTGAGGATCGAAGGGAAGATTAGTGACAGTGATCACGAGTTGATCAATTTCTCTATTCATCGCAAAGCTGGCAAATCTGTCAGCAATGCAGAAATCCTCGACTTTAGGAAAGCTGATTTTCACAAACTCAGGAGGTTGGTTGTTGAGGCCCTGAGAGACCACAATCTGACAAGGAGGGGAGTCCACAATGACTGGTTGCTCTTTAAGGATGCAATCCTAAAAGCACAAGGGAAGTCCATTCCAGCCCATAAGAAGGTAGCAAAAGGGAGACCCCCCTGGCTCAATAGGGAACTCATGGACTTCTAGAATCTAAAAAGAGAAGTTCATAAGGGATGGAAGTTAGGAAATACCACTGAGGAAGAGTATGCAGCACTGGCCCACACCTGTAGGGAGTGGATCAGAAAAGCCAAGGTGGAAACCAAACACAAACTGGCTACGGGAATCAAGGACAATAACAAGTCCTTCTTCAGATATGTGGGAAGTCAGAAAAAAAAAACAGGGGAAACACTGGACTCTTGCTGAACCAAATGGGGCAGTTGACAACCAGCACCCAGGAAAAAGCTAATCTCCTCAATGCTTACTTTGCATCGGTTTTCCACGAGCCCAAGGGGATCACCCTGCCTGATAGGATGCAGGATTCAGAAGGGTGAACATATGCCTATAATTGGTGAAGATCTTTGAGGGATCATCTTGAGAGGCTGGACATCCACAAGTCAGCTGGCCCTGATGGAATGCACCCAAGAGTGCTAAAAGAGTTAGGTGACATCATCCTCCTTATCCAAGCTGACATCATAGCATGACCAATGGTGAGGATATTTGAGAAGTTGTGGAGCTTGGGAGAGATTCCAGAAGATTGGAAGGGGGCCTATGTGGTGCCTATCTTCAAGAAAGGAAGGAAGGAAGATCCAGGGAACTACAAGCTAATCAGTTTGACCTCAATCCCTGGAAAGATCTTGCAAAAAATCATCAAAGAACCCATCAACAACAGGCTAATGGAAGGCAACATTCTGAAAGATAGCCAACATGGCTTCATTGCAGGTAGGCCTTGCTTGACCAACCTCGTTACCTTCTATGACCAGATGACACATCACTTCGACAATGGATAAGAAGTTGATGTCATACCTTTGGAATTTAAAAAAGCCTTTGACTTGATTTCCCATGATGTCCTCATGGAAAAATTGGGGAACTGCAGCCTTGACAAACTTACAGTCTACTGGCTGGGGAACTGGCTCAGTGATCAGACCCAGAGAGTGATGGTGCATGGTGACCTGTGGTGTCCCCCAGGGCTCAGTACTTGGACCAGTACTCTTTAATAAATTCATAAATGATCTGGATTTGGGTGTCAGAAGTGATCTGGCTACATTCACAGATGACACCAAATTATGGGGAAGTGAGGTCACGCTAGAGGATAGGCTGGTGATTCAGGCCAATCTGGGCTGGCTTGCAAAGTGGGCAGATCACAACCTGATGGCATTCAGCACAGAGAAATGCAAGGTGCTCCCCCTTAGGAGAAAAAAAAAACAACCCTATATCATACTTATAGCTACAGCAGTGCTACACTCACCAACACCATGACCAAAAGAGACTTGAGGGTCATGACTGACCACAAGATGTGATGCCACAGCCAGCAAAGCAAATAAAACTCTGGCTTGCATCTACCAATGCATCTCAAGCAAGACCCAAGAAGTCATTCTTCCTCCAAATCAGGCCAGAAATGACAAAGTTATAGGCTGTTTCAACCTTCCCCATTATAGCCTATGGGCGAAACATCGAAACAGCGTCAAAACAGTGAAACATTTTGACTTGCCTCATTTTGTTTTGAGGCTGTTCTGACCATATCTGTTCCATTTTGATTTTGCTGTTTCAACCTCAAAATGAGTCAAAACAGCATCAAAACAAAACTGGTGGTGAAATGTCCCACAACTCTAATAGACAAGAGGTTTCAACTAATTTATTTTGCTTTCTTTCACAATTACATATTGTTGGAAATGTAAATGGAACATAATTAAAACACTCAACTTAGCAATAAAAAACTAAATTTTCAGCCATGCACTGCTGTTCAACTCTTTCGAACCAGTTTTGTAGAGAAAACAAAATGTCTCCATACCTTATTGTTAAATTGTATGACAAAAGAAGAACTTTAGCCAAGCACTGCTGAAAAAATATCAAATAAATTATAATGATTTTACAGATTCCTCCATTCCTGTGCTGGGCATTCTTTGAAACAGATAAGCATATATTTATATCCTTTAACTGTAACTGATGAATAACTGTATTAATCTGATCTAAATATCTAGAATGAGGTTATTATTAGTAGGGATTAAGAGCTTACAATGCTAGTCATGTTAAAGAAGGTACTGGTAAGGCCTCAAAGGATTACTTGATGATGACAGTCTTTTCAGATATAGAACTGTAGCACTTCTGTTTCTGGGAAGATTACTCAGAAAATGTCAATGAGGCAGTATTGGAAGTTTTCTGGAAACTTCATGTTTCCTTCCTCAGTATTTACCAACTGTGTATACAAGTTAAATTTACATAATTGATTGGCTTCTAACTGTCATCACCCAGTCTTAATGATGAAAAAAATCCTATAAAACATGGAAACTTGTTCACAGTACTAGAGAAGAGTATAAGAGTATCAGGTGGGCAAGCAGGAAGAAAATTAGGAAGGCCAAGACACAATTTGAGATGCAGTTGGCAAGGCACATAAAAGACAATAAAATGGGATTCTGTAAAAGGAAGACCAGTGATTCCTTATGGAATAAGGCAGCCAATGTGGTCACATACGGTGAAGACAAGGCTAAAGTATTTAATGCCTTTTTTACTTCAGTTTTCACAGATAGAAGCATATATTAGATGATGAGTGCAGTTGGCAGAAGAGATACGGCAGATAAAAACAAAGCCTAGGATAACTGCAGAACAAATTAGGGATTGCTTAGGAAAGCTAGAGGCTTTCAAATTGTCAAGGCTGAATGGGATGCACCAAGGGTACTGAAGGACTTGGGCTCAGATAATTTAGGAGCCACTGACTACCATTTATAAAAAATCATGGAAGTTGGGTGACATCCTGGATGATTGTGAAGGGGCAAAGATACTGCAGACAGAATATAGCACAGAAAAAAAGGAGGAGGATCCTGGGTACTACAGACTAGTAGCCTAACTTTGATACCTGGAAAGATCATGGAGAAGGTCCTCAAAGAATCCATTGTGAAGTACCTAGAGAAGAAAAAAGAAGATCACAAACAGCCGGCATGAATTCACCAAGAGCAAGCAATACCTGACCAATCTGATTTCCTTCTATGATAAAGGGACAGGATCTCTAAATGAGGGGACAGCTGTGAACATGTTATACTTTGATTTTAGCAATACTTTTGACACTGTCTTCCACCATGTCCTCATTAACAAGCTAAGGAAATTCAAATGAGATAAAAGTACCATAAGATGAATACATAACTGGCTGTATCATTGTACTCAGCAAGTAATCCTCAATGACTCAATGTCTAGTTTGGAGGAGGCATCAAGTGGGCTTCCCCAAGGGCTTGTCCTGGGTTCAGTATTGTTCAGTATCTTCATTAATAATTTGCATGATGAGATCAAGTGTACCCTTAGCAAATCCGTGGATGGCGTTAAGTTGGGTAGAATTGCAGACATGCTGGAGGGCAGAACTAGGATCTAGAATAACCTGGACAGACTGGAGAAATGCCCTACAACCAGTCAGATAAGATTCAACAAGGGCAAGTGCAAAGTCCTGCACTTGGGATGGAATAATCACATATACAAATACAGACTGGGGAATGATTGGCTAGGTTGAAGTACTGCAAAGAAGGATGTTGAGATTATGGTGAACCATAAGCTAAATATAAGCCAACAGTGTGATCTAGTTGCAGGAACAGCCAATGACATTCTGGGTTGTATTAACAGGAGTGCCACCTTCAAATCAAGGGAAGCGATTCTTCCTTTCTATTCAGCATTCATAAAACCTTCCTTGAGTACTGTGTACAGTTTTAGGCTCACACTTCAAGAAGAATGAGGACAATTTGGAAAAAAATTCCAAAGCAGTGCAACAAAAATGAATGGGTTCTGGCTATTAGGAATCAGGGTGTAGGCAGTCATGCCTAATGGTTAGGCCATTAATGGGACTGCATCAGAAGTCAGAAGCCAAATTACCAGATCTAAAGGGAAATCCAGGGCTTGAATCCAGTACACAGGTCAGGGTCCAGAAAAACAGCAATCAAGTTGCCACAGTCAAAGAGCAATCCACAGGGCAAAGCCTGAGGAACAAGTCAAACCAGGGATCAGGATCCAAAAAAAAAAAAAAAAAAAAAAAATTAAAAAATTACAGCCGGGTTACACAGTCCAAATGGTAGTCCACAGGGAGAAGCCCAAACATTGAATCAAATGAGGAATCAGGAATGAGGAAATGTATCTTCAGGGAAATCCATGGCCAGTGTCCAAGGAAAGCAGAAGCCAGGGTCAGGAACCAGGAAAAACTAGACAGCACAATAACCAATATACTTGCCACAGGAGATTGCATCCTGTGCGGGATTTGATAATAGTCTTCAAATTCCTGAAAGGTGATTATAGAGAGAATGGGGTTTTCTCTGTGACTGCATGTAGGGGACAGGATTAAGAACAACAGCCTCAAGATGCAGCAGGGGGAGTTTAGACTGGAGATCAGGAGGAAGTTTCTGACGATGGGAGTGGTCCAGTATTGGAACAGGCTTTTGAAAGAAGTTATGGAATCTCCATCCTTGGAAACTTTAAAAAAGCAGGTTGGTTTAGTCAGGGATGATCCTACCTTGAGCAAGGGGCCGTTCTAGATAACCCTATGAGGTCCCTTCAAGGTCTACTTTCCAATGATTTAATCCTATCAGGACACTATTTCCCAATCCTAATGCTTGCTGTAGTGCTCCAGGGCCTTCTCGGCTTCTACCCTATTCCTTTTGTTGAGCCCTTTAGCTCTAATTCACTAACTGAACCAAGCTTTGGGGTTCCCAGATTCCTGTCTCTGCACCCTCAGGTGCTGGGCCTTCTGGCCTCAGTCCCTTCCTTTCTTGGGCTTCAATCTTTCCAGGCCCCAAAATCAGTCCTGCTCATCTCCGTCTGTGGGCCCACTGGCCTTCAAGCTCTGCCCTGCTCTGGGCACTGGGCTTGCTCCATTACAATGCCTTAAGCATGTCCCTAGCAGGATTCAAGGAAATCGTGTGACCCTAGGGCACTAATGGGACCTCCAAAGACCACCTCTCACTGTCCCAACCCAAACCACTGGTATAACAAACACTATGAAAGGAAAAAAAAATGCTACCATTCTAAGAAGAAAACCTCTTCCCCGCATCCTCTGGGAGCAGCCTCCATCATGGGCTCTCACCACTCTCTGCCACTCTACTCTGGTCCAGGGTCCCTCACATAGCTCTTCTCCCTGGTGACAGTAGGGCCAGACTGCCCTGCTCTGGCTCTGGTCAGGTCTTGTATCAGGGGCAGGCAATTATTTCAGCTGGATGGCTACTCAATGAGTTTTTGTGAGCTGTTGAGGGCCACATGGGTTTGGAAGTCCTGCCCCCTAACCCCTGACCTTTGCCACCAGAAGTCCCTCCCCTTTCCCCCTGGAAATACTCATTTTGGGAGAGGAGGGTTACCATCTTGGAACCAGAGAAAAAACAAATCATACACTAAAAGTAAAATAAAAGCTACTATAACATATTTTAATTTTATTACAAAAAAAAACCATTTGTCATGATCTGTGTTTGTGTACTGTATATGGAGGGAACTGCATAATAACTCAAAAATAAAGTCTTACTACTATATATTGTGGTGTGTGTGTGTGTGTGTGTGTGTGTGTGTGTGTGTACAGTGAGGTGTGGTGTGTGTGTATAGTGGGGTGTAGGGGGGTGTGTATGGTGGGGTGTGGCAGGATGTGTGTGGATAGTGGGGTGTAGGGGTGTGTGTGTAGATGGTGAGGTATGGGGTGTGTATGGTGGGTTGTGGGTGTGTGTGTGAGAAGACATAGGGTATGTTGGGGAGTTGAGGGGGCAGGGTGTGAGTATGTGAGGTTTGTGGGGTGTAGAGTGGGGGCTGTGGGGACCCCCACATACTCCCCCCACGACACACAGCCCCTGCTGCTGGCAGCAGCAGCAGGTTGGGGTGCTCGAGGCACTTGTCCCCACACTGGCACTGGTGCCTACTGGCTCATAGGTCTGGCCAAAGTTTTGTGCATGGTCGAGGAGCACAGCCTGCCCAGACCACCTCTATCATGGGGGGGCTCTGTGCTGCACACATACACTTCTCACACTTGTGCGGCACTATGGAGAGCCCCGCACTGGAACCAGATGCCTTCACTGCCCCCTGCCATGCAGGTACCAAGACTCCATGGGGAAACAGGAGCCAGATCTCCACTCCATTTCCAGTGGAGTCCCAATCCTGTGTAGCAGGGGGTGATGGAGGTAGCTGGCTCCAGCACAGGGAGCTCTGTGCTCCTGACATGCCCATGGGCATGGGCTCCAAACTGTCACCAGTCCCTGCCCCATACTCTGCACCCCCACCCAGCTACAGCTTCCCCCACTCCTGCAGCCCCCGCCCCTGCTGCTTCCCTATCTGCTGCCTGGAGTGAGAGGGACACCACAGAAGCTGAGCAGGTCCCCCAGCACCTACAGCAGTAGCAACAGCAGCAGCTCTGCCCAGAAGCTGCATGCTGGGTGGGCTGGGCCCTTCTGTAATAGGGTACATGAGGGGTGCTGTATATAGGTGGGTGCCTTGCTCCCACCCTTGTGGGTAGAAGGGCTGAGTGAGGTACAATTCATTGGTGGCTGTCTGTGGGCTGGATGAAAGTGCCTGGTGGGCCAGATCCAGCCAAAAGGTTTTGCTCACTTCTGGATTGTATGCTCAGAGCCCTACTCTCTTCTAGTCATATGCCCTATCAGCTGACCTGCCCCCAGGGCTGTTTCCTAATCCTCAGGACTGTTTTTTAATCCCAGATTTATCAGCTACCTTTGTCCAGTTCAAAAAGGTCCTTAAAGCGGCCTTTTTGCTTCTCTATAACAGGGTAAGAGTTCCCTGTTACACATGTATTAAACACAAGGTTTTTACTTTTTCACTAATGGATTTGATTATCCCTAATACATACAACTCAAACTGAAACAAGGCACATCATGACCTGGCATGTAATTTAGTATACTTTGTTCCACTGTCTCAGGCAGCTGTTCTTCTAGAAAACATGAATATGTGTTTTTGTGGCAAAATATCACAAAAAATGTTATGCTTGTTCTTTAAGTGATCTACCAGTAACTTTTGCTTTAAAACCAAATGTTAGCTAGAATCTAACATCACAATGCATTTCTATAACAAACTTGCATAGTAGTTAGGATTGCACTGTGCATTAGCACTCCTAGCTATATTAAAGGTTCTGGTTTGATGAAGTGTTGCACATATCCTGAGAGGGGAAAAAAAAGCCTGAAGATAAACTTGTCTCCTTGCACATTTGAAAACACATGTTTGATTCATTCAGGAGTCAGGCAAAACTGGGCAATAAAGATGCTGGAAAACTGGGCACATTCCTGCCACAAAATACACAATATAAACCAGGGTTGTCCAACATTTATGCCCCCAGAGACCACATGCTCAGGGGGCTGCACCAGGTGAGGTGTGAGCCACTGTGCTGTGTATCACATGGGTTGTCTCTAAATGACAAAAAGGAAGCTTATAAGAAGTGGAAACTTGTACAAAAAACTAAGGAAGAGTATAAGCTCATTGCTCGGACATGAAGAGATGAAGTCAGGAAGGCCAAAGTGCAATTGGATTTGTAGCTAGCAAGGGATGTGAAGGGGAACAAGAAGGGGTTTCTACAAGGACTTCCCATGTCAATAACAGAAGGAGGATCAGGGAAAGTGTGGGGACCTTACTGAATGGGGGAGGAAACCTTGTGACAGAGGATGCAGAAAAGGCTGAAGTGCTTAATGCCTTTTTTGCCTCAGGCTTCACAGCCAAGGTCAGCACCCAAACCACCACACCAAGCAGCACAGTTTGGGGAAAAGGTGAGCAGCCAACAGTGGTGAAAGGTCAGGTTAGGGACTATTCAGAAAAGCCGGACAGATGGGAAGCACTCAAGGGTGCTGAGGGAGTTGGCTGATGAGATTGCAGAGCCACTGGCCATCATCTTTGACAACTCATGGTGATCAAGAGAGGTCACAGATGATTGAAGAAGAACAAACATAGCGTCTATATTTAGGAAAGGGAAAAAGGAGGATCTAGGGAACTATAGACCGGTCAGCCTCATCTCAGTCCCTGGAAAATTCATGAAGCAGATCCTCAAGGAATCCATTTCGAAGCACTTGGAGGAGAAGGTGATTAGAAGCAGTCAACATCCAAGTCATGTCTAACCAACCTGATTGCCTTCTATAATGAGGTGACTGGTTCTGTGGATGTGGTATATCTTGATTTTAGCAAGACTTTTGATACAGTCTCCCACAACATACTTGCAGGCAAGCAAAGGATGTATTGGTTGGATGAATGGACAGTAAGGTGCATAGAAAACTGGCTGGAACATCAGGCTTGGAAGGTAGTAATCAACAACTCTATGTCTAATTGCCAGTGAGTATCAAGTGGAATGTCCTGGGGGTCGGTCCTGGGGCTGATTTTGTTCAATATCTTCAAAAAAGACCTGGAAGATGGCATAGAGTGTACACTCAGCAAGTTTGCAGATGACACTAAGCTGGGGGGAACAGTACCCAACAAGCTGGAGGCTGGGGCTAGTATTCAGAGTGACCTATACAAATTGGAGGACTGGACCAGAGGAAATCTCATGAGGTTCAACAAGGACAAGTGTAAAGTCCTGTATTTAGGACAGAACAATCCCATGCACCAGTACAGGCGGGGGGCTGATTGGCTGGGCAGCATCTCTGCAGAAAAGGACCTGGGGGTTAGAGTGGGCAATAAGCTTAATATGAAACAACAGTGTGCCCTTATCACCAAAAAGGCTATCGGCATACTGGGCTGTTTTGGTAGGTGTGTTGCCAGCAGGTCAAGGGAACTATTATTCACCTCTATTCAGCACTGGTGAGGCCACATCTGGAGTACTGTGTTCAGTTTTGGGCCCCCCACTACAGAAAGGATGTGGGCAAATTGCAGAGAGTCTTGCGGACAGCAACAAAACTGGTGAGGGGTTGGGGGACATGACTTATGAGGAAAAATTGGGGGAACTGGGCTAATTTAATCTAGAGAAGAGAAGCCTGGGGGAGGGGGATTTTATAACAGCCTTCAACTACTTGAAGAGACACTTGGGGCTGGATGTGTTTAAGTCAGCAGGCCTGGATGATCTTCATCCAAGGCTGCTGAAGGAATGGCCAGTGTCATAGCAGAGCCACTGGCACAGCTATTTGAGCACTCTAGGCATTCAAGTCAGGTCCCTAAAGACTACAAAAGAGCCAACGTGGTCCCTATTTTCAAGACAGGGAGTATGCGGGTAACTATAGAACGGTTAGTTTCACCTCTCTCCTTGGGAAAATCCTTGAAAAAATTATTAAGGATCACATTTGTGATAGTCCAGCAGGAAAAGCAATGCTAAAGGGCAACCAGCATGGATTCATAACATGTAGATCCTGCCTGACTAACCTTGTTTCTTTTTTATGACCAGGTCACAAAATGCTTAGATGCAGGAATTGAGGTGGATGTCATCTATTTCGATATTAAGAAGGCCTTTGATGGTATCCCATTATATTCTCATAGATAAACTGAGCGAGTACAACATAGATGACTACAGGTTTAGGTGGGTGGCAAATTGGCTTAGGGGTCACACCCAGAGAGTGGTGGTGGATGGGTTGGTATTGACCTGGAGTGATGTGGGCTGTGGAGTCCCACAAGGCTCAGTCCTTGGACTGGTGCTGTCCAATGTCTTCATTAGTGACTTGGATGAGGGTGTAGAAAGCACTCTGTCCAAATTTGCTGATGATACCAAATTATGGGGTAAAAAGGGTAGGGAACAAGTCCAGGTAGATCTGGACATGTTGGAAAAGAGGGTAGAACAGAATAGGATGAAGTTTAACAAGGACAAATGCAAGGTACTGCACCTAGGGAGAAGGAATCACCAGCATGCTTACAGGCTGAGGAATGACCTTCTCAGCAGTACAGCAGTGGAAAGGGATCTTGGAGTCACTGTTGACTCCAAGATGAGCATGAGTCATCAATGTGATGAAGTGATCAGTAAAGCCAACCTCACTTTATCATGCATTAGCAGGTGCATGACAAAGATGTCAAAGGAGGTGATACTTCCCCTTTATGTGGCACTGATCAGGCCACAGTTGGAGTACTGTATCCAGTTTTGGGTGCCACACTTCAAGAGGGATGTGGACAACCTCAAGAGGGTTCAGAGGAGAGCCACTCATATGGTTGGGAGCCTACACACAAAGCCCTACAAAGAAAGACTGAGGACCTTGGATCTCTTCAGCCTCCACAAGAGAAGGTTGAGAGGGGATCTTGTGACCAACTACAAATTCATCAAGTGGAAGCAGCAAGGAATAGGAGATTCTCTGTTTACCAAGACATCCCTTGGAGTCACTAGGAACAACAGCCACAAACTGATGGAGAGCGGATTCAGATTAGACATCAGAATGAACTTCTTTATGGTAAGGCTTGCCAAAATCTGGAATGGGCTTCCAAGGGAGTGGTGCTCTCCCCTACCTTGGGGGTCTTGAAGAGGAGGCTAGAGAGGCACCTGGCTGGGGTCATTTGACCGCAGGGCTCTTTCCTGCCAAGGGGAGGGGGTCAGACTCAATGATCTACTGAGGTCCCTTCTGACCCTAATATCTATGAATCTACCTGAAGGAAGGTTCGAAAGAGGGTGGACCTAAACTGTTCTCAGTGGTGGCAGATGGCAGAACAAGGAGCAATGGTCTGAAGTTGCATCAAGGGAAGTGTATGTTTAATATTGGGAAGAATTTTCTCACTAGGAGGCCACAACTTAAATCCTCACAGGTTGCAAGCCTGTCGGCTACCAGTTGGACAGCTCTAACATAAATCAACATTTACTGCAAAGGAGTTAGAAGGGAATAAACAACCAAAGACAGAGAAAGTAAAGCAAAACATATATAGGATGCCTCTTTGATACAGGATCTAGAAAGAAACAAAGACCTCATAGGTCTTGCTTGGCTTACAACCTCATGAGATTGCACACAGTTATCTTTAGTATAAACCAGGAACTTATTTCCTAGTTTCAGCTTCCTCCTCAGGAATTTACTGGAATTACATTAAACATATTTTCTCTTCCTTCCCAGAAACATTTCTGCCTAAGTCTCTACTTAATTTTATGAATTTTCCCACTCAAAGCCATACCTGCTGTCTCCACCAGTCAGCAGTCTAAGATACCATAGCAGTTAGTTTAAATTTTAGTTATGCCCATATCAGCAACAGCTTTCAGGCTGGAGACAGGCATCCAAAAAGCCTGAGCCTGAATTGATTCAATCTTTGCAGGTTAGTCTAACCTGGCTGGGCTGAACTGGTTTGTAGCTGGACAGACATTCTCTCTGGACCGAGGAAATTCAGGTATATGCCTGCAGTAGCTCAGGATAGAAGCCAGAGGGTACTAGAGCAGCCCTCCCTTCCTTCCATAGTGCTGAACTAAGGGGGGCATGGACAGACCCCTGCAGGACTCTCTGATTAGGAAGTTCTGTTTGCATGGTTCCAGGCTTTTCCCCACTGGCTGCTCAAGGGGAGGGAGTGTTGCCAGCCCCCAGCCCCCTGCTAGCACTCTGAGGCAAGGAGGGGGGTGCAGTGCATACATCTGTTGATGATATGGAGCTTTTCAATTTCCCTTCCTGCTTCGTCATACTGTCTGCAGCAAACTGACAGGCGAGCAAGCCAGCAGGGGACTGATAACTGATTATCACCTCATCAGCAAAACAATAGGGTCTCTCCATTAGTTCAAACTCTTCGAACAGCTTACTGGCTGACCTGTTGATTAGCTCCAAATAGCCCTAAGCAGTCACTGTGCTGTCTATCTGTCCCAGTGAAATTGGAGAAAGACACACACAGAGACACCTCTCAGCATTAGCTAGCATACTGGGTGCCTAGGGTGCATGGGACTGGGGTCCGTGCCGTGGGAGATGGAAGGGAGGGATTGGAGGGGTCCCTGCTTGAGCAGCGAGTGGCAAGTTTGGGGGGAAGGGCAGGGGGAAGCCAGGCAGTCCCTGCTGTGTCTGCAGTCTCTACCGGAGCTCCAACCAGGGAGCATAAGGAAGGGGCGAGCTCTGCTGTGGAGCAAAGAGCCCCACCAAGCCCATAGAGCATGCTGGGATGCTGGAGTGTCTGGTTTATCTTAAATCAGAAAGGGTTTGGGAAAGACATTGCATAAACTGATTTGAGCCAATTTAGTTAAGTCTGATACTACATTCAACCAGTTTCAGCCTTTTTCAAACTGGTTTATGTGCACTGAATATCTTACAGGTTTAAACCAGTTTCTGATCACTCAAACCGGTTTATGTGTATTGTCTGCCCCTAGCCCTGAAGGCCAATTGTCTGTTATCAGATCAGTGCATAGAGTTGGGATATGGATGGATGTTATCAAAGGTATAATGACAAATTATGTCTATGTATTTGAGCTAAGTTCAACCTAACTAGCTCAGGTACTTTGATACCAGTGAAGACAAATAACCCAGTGCTCTGTGAAAACTTGTCACTCAAATATCTATGCATATTTGGCTTTGCATCCCTCACAGCTTCATGCTGTTTCTGAACTGCTACTGAGATCCTAGCAAACTTGTTTAAAGCCAGCTAAGGTAAGCTTACACATTTCAGTTAAATCTTTAAAATGTATATATACTTTTAACCCTCTTCCAAATCCAGGCTCAAAGGATATACAAAGAATTACAGAAACATTTGAAAAAGTAGAAGCTGATGTCCCTCGTTGTAATATCTATAAACATTCCAGTACATTTCCTCAGGCACAACAACTATTCAGTTAAGCATTTAAAAAAAAAAAAAAAAAAAAAAAAAAAAAAAAAGTTTGGTCCTTCTCTTATCTAAGTATTAATTTATTCAGTAAAAACTAAACCAAAATCTAGAAAATATGGAAGCACCTATTTTAAATCCATCATGAGGATGCCATGAACAGTTGTGTTTTGAAAAATATCATAACAGGAAATAAACAAGTTCAGAGAGGGAAAACAATCCTACTGTATGATAGAAAATGTACAGATTTTTGGTTTCAGTCTGAATTGGTTCAGAATAAATATGAAAAAAATATCATTGTGTTTTACAATGTTCTAAATGACACATCAAGCTGCTGCATATATGCTTCTTTACTATACTGGATTTCAACATTTTTAGATTTGTAAAGCTTTAAAATATTCAAGGAAAACCTACTCATGTTAACTGTGTTTAAAAGACAGGTCCCTCTGTTGTCACACACTTTACACACACAAATAATCTATCACAAAAGTAAGGCAAATTAAAGAACAAAATTAAATAACACTTTTATCTGCTTTCCTCCCCTCAAATGTTTCATTTAACTGTATGTAACTTCTTTTGAAAGGAAGCCTTTCTAAAACATTAAAAGGTTAACATTAAAAGGTCCTATTTAAATATAAAAGTACTTACAAGCTTAATCACATTTGAGACACTTGGTCCCATCCTCACTGAGTAGAGAAGCAAAGTCATTTCAAAGAAGAAAGGAAAAATAAATTCTTGCATTCTTTTAGCCGTTGATAAATTATGATCTGAGATGTCAGGGGTTTTTTGGGGGGGTGGGGGGCAGGGCAGCAAGGGGGAGGTTGGTTGGTTTGGCTTCTGTGGTTTAATTCACTGCCAGACAGAGAAAAGAAGTAAGTATGGCCTCTTTTTATTTTTCCATGTGTTGACTTACAAAATTGTTTTATCAAATTCTCTCTCACCCACAAATGAACCATTTCTTCCATGCTCACTAGTATGGTAAACTCTTTTTACAGGAAAAAAATCCTGCTGTAAAGGCAGTCTTATTTCAAATTCTGTTCAATAACGTATTTCTACTTTAATCATAGTTAAAGGAAAGGGAAACAACTGAACGTTTGATGGCCTTAACCAGCTCCAATAATTTAAATTTTCTGAAAGTTTCTTGATGGGTTTTCATAGGTGGAGAGCATCTCCCCTCTTATCTGACAAAGGCTCCCTCTAAGGTGTGTGTGTGTGCAGCCATGCACAACTAAAAGTGTGGCCACGCACAGCCTTTTCAAGGCCACACACCAGGAGAGGCTGGGGCGGGAGCCTGGCATGGGCTCCAGCAGCTCTGGGGAAGTGCTCTGCTCCCCCGCATCAGGGCTGGCAGGCAGCGGCTCCTCGCCGAGGTGAGGAAAGGCAGGGATAGAGGCTGGGGTCGGGGGCTAGCATGGGCTCCACCGGCTCTGGGGAAGTGCTCCACTCGCCAGCCCTGATGCAGGGGAGCGGAGCACTTTCCCAGAGCCAGAGAGCCCATGGCAGGCTCTGGCTCCAGGCCCTGGTCCCTGGCTCCCCTGGTCCCTGGCTCCAGCCCCTGGCCCCAGCCTCCAGCCCCTGGTCCCCAGCTCTGGACCTTGGTCCCAGCCCCTGGCCCGGAACCCCAGCTTCCAACCCCTGGCCCCCGGCTCCAGCCCCTGGCTCCCAGATCCCGGCTCCATCCTGCAACCCCCAGCATCTGGCCTCAGCCCCCAGCTCCAGCCTCCGGCCTCCAGCTGTCAGCCCCCTTCAGTAAGTGTCCCACATTGGACCGAGGAAGTCATTATAAATACAATAGAAATAAAAAAATGCATAGTCATAAGGCTTATGAAACAATTGATTTAAGTTTTCATTTCCAAAACAGTCATAGAAGTCATAGAGAAGTAGGGCTGGAAGGTACCCCCAGAGGTCATCTAGTCTAACATCCTACCTGAGGCAGGATCATCCCTATCCAAACCATCCCATACAACCACAATCTAAACTCTACATAAGAATACCTTCATCCCTGACACAACAAAGAACTAACACCCTAACCTGCCACAGGTAAAGCAGGGGAACCACAGCAGCCAATGTCCTGATTGTATATAATACTGCCAATTTGATAACGAGTCAAGAAAAACATTTATTTGTAGTACACCAAAAAGGCATTACAATCAGTGTATAAATCCAGGAAGTATGGATATGATGGCTAAGTAAAATTGAAAGAAAATTCTAGCAAACATATAGGCCTCAGAACAAGACTTTTTTTTGTATATAAACCCCTCATGACATAGCTTAACAAGATACAAAGGAACTCAAAAATAAATTGACATTAAAGTTGTCTTCATATTGATAAGTAATAAGCCAATAATACAAGACAAGTAATAGGTCATGTCACAGAGTAGATAAGATGGCAAGTATTCCTCGTGGTTAAGAAACAAAAATGTGATTTATATTGCATACTGAGATACTGAGATCTTAAACCCATAAAGCACCTGCTCAACTGTAAGTGGATCGGTACGTTGCATTAACTTCATTAGGTCTCTCAGCGTTTGTGAATTGATGCTGAAATCATCAGCACATTGCAGGTTTCAGCCCTTTACAGAGAGAAATTGTAGAGGATATTTGAAAAGGCACAACAGAGATTAAGAAATGCAAAACTAGAGATTCAGAGATGATACCTTTATTAGGCCAACTAAGAAATCACAAAAAAAAAAAAAAAAATTCTCTCTCTTTGCAAGCTTTCAGGCACACCCCTTTCTTCAGGATGACGACAAATCCAAGATGGTTAAAAAACCTCTTGGGTAGAAAAGAAGGTTCATTTTGCACAGGAGTCTTTTGAGGCTGGAAGTCTGCCCCCCTGGGTCTGTGAGAGTCTTTTGTGTGAGTTGCTCCTTGATGTGCAGATAAGGCTGTTCTCATCTCTGTGGGTGTCAGATGTCAGGAAGGCACGGAGGCTCAAAAAATCTTTCTTTCTTGTTCAGCAGTGAAGCTTATATTTCCAAAATCAGCTAAAATATGGCATCTTCCATGTTTCAGGGATGTATTTGGTAGACATTTAATTCCTACTGGCTTTCAGTGAGAGTTGGGTACTTGACCACCTGTTGTGACTTTGAAAATTTTCCTCTGCATCTCTTTGTTTTCTCTTCACCCTCACAGAGAACTGCAGTACCAGGGCCTAATACTTCTCTGTCTCTTCAATACTATGCTAAGGCGACTCTGTACATTTCAGTGGAGAAAGAACTGAGGAAGTTTTGAGCTGCCAGAACAATGAGGCAAGCTAGATGTGTATATCAAGTGTACAAAGGAAAAAAAAGAAACAAAATGAAGGACCACACCAATATAACCTATAAGACAGAGACAGATGTTAGTGGCATTCCATACTTTCTAGGCATTATTAACCCATGAAAGTCCCTTGAGTGAGTGAGTGAATGAGTGAAACCAAGCAAAGACCTCAGGATATGGTTCCTTAATATCAATGGCGTGATTCAATCTGAATGGAAATTCTCAGAATTATGTGCACAAGAAGCTTTGTTTTAAAAAAGAAAAAGTGAAAACTTTTTGCAATGTCGCTTTACTGAGATATTCAGCACTGAAACAATATGGGAACTCACAAATTGTGCGGAAGAATACGAGAGAGAATCAATGCAAAACACATTTCTAGGGTGTATTTGACACGCATAATTTAAGATGAACTCAGAAGCTGCAACAGAGGAGGGAAAGGCTATACTCAAAAATATATTCTCTTCTCTAGCCATGTGTAAAAAGTGTTAGATATCAGTGGAAGAAACACAGACATGTGAGGTATGACTAGGGTGACCAAACATCCCAGCTTAGCCAGGACAGTTCCAGATTTCAGCCAGTGAAAATTAAAACTGCCTCTCAGGCACAGGGCAGGGAGGCTGAGCAGCAGGAGCTATGAATAGGAAACATTAGCAGACACTCCACACCTAGTAGGTTAGCTTGGTTGCCCTAATAGGTTAGCTGGGTTAGTCAAATGACCATTAAAAAGGGGATTGTTAACACCAATGAAGAAAACAATGGGGCATTGATTCCTTAGCCATCTGACTGGTAATACTACTGGTGATCTGCCCCTGCCTCTCCCAGTAGCAGTGGGGTGTGGGGAGGAGGAGGGGGCAGTGTGCCAGATTTCACATTGTCCCACATGGTTACCCTAAGTACAACAGACGCTCACAAGGTCTAAAACTGTTGTGGTTATAGCTGAAGTTTTGGTCTGCTTCCGTAGTTTATGTAACTGAATTTTTTGACATGCATAATCTGAAGGCTAACATATAATTGCCAGTTCTTGCTGAAAATAGTAACAGGATGGAATCAGCTGAGGGTTTGAATGATTACATTCTCCCCAGGTCCATGAAGCTCTTATGATACATTAAGGGAAAGCTTGCCAGTTGGTACTTCATCTGTTTTTTTCTGTTCTGATGTCTCTGATATAAAATTCATAATGAACAAATTATAGAAAAATACCCTTTTTATCAGCCATTCAATTCTCCATTGATACAACTTTACTAACTAAGCAGTTACTGATCTGACTACAGTAAAGATTATTTGGGCTAGGTACAGACATTCAAAATGTTTGAGGCAAAATCGATCTAAGTTATGCGGTTTTCTGTAAGCAGTGTAGTTTAGATCAGTAGCCAACAGAACACACATTCACCATTTGGGAGGTGGGGGACAGGACAAATCTTAGAGCAGGTTCCATCATTTGTAAATCAGTCTATGCATGCTGAACTTTTGTTCTGCTACAGGTATAGACCAATTTTGTGTGCTGAATTTCTGTTCTGCTATTGGTATAAACCAGTTTCCAATCACTTATACTGGTAAAAGTGTAATGTCTGTACCTAGGCTTTCTGAACAGTGATAACTTATCTACAAAGTATTTTTTTCCAGCAAAATGATATTCCAGAAAAAAAATACCATCCCTATTAACAGTGAATTTTTGGGATGTCTTAAGTAAAGCACCTGATTAAATGTTTCCATATAGATTTTCCAATTCAATTATAAATTAATGACAGGTATTAACCTTGCATCCCTTCATATGTGAAAACTGGAGTAAGCTGAATATGGACAGGGTAGGATTAACATGTTTTACCATCTTAAATCTTTGTTGTTGGTACTCTTTAAAAGAATTTCAGAATTCAAGCATCAGCACCAGATTAATCCAGCTTCTCTTACATGAACCACCAGCTCCCCTTTTCAAATTAAATAAAATAAAAAAGAAAACAGAGATATTTTAAGGAGGTTAAACATGATGTTTAAAAAATAAGTTTTTGCCTCCAACAGGAACTATACCTACTAGTAAGAAAAGTAGTGGGCACTGAACAAATATACATGCTGGTTTGGGCAGTGGCATTGGTGTACTTGAAACTAGAAGGGAGAGAATGAACATCTCTAGGTGCATCTACATGTACACCTAACTGCACAGTAGACTAATTTGCTGCAGTGTAAAGCATCACAGTCTATATATGCAATGCTATTAGACTGCAGAAAACTAATTTTCACTGCCATAAAATAGTAAATGCTGACCTGGGCATAAATTATGACCAGTCTGCCTAGGCAGCAGGGGCCAGACTCTTGCCTACTGCCTAGCCACATGGCTCCAGTCTTTGGCCCCACAGCCAGCTCCTCCACTGCTCGATGCTGTGACCTGGAGCCTGGGGCTAGCTCCCAAACCTGCTGCCAGCCTGTGGCTGCTCCGCCCTGGCTCAAACTGCTGTGGTCCTGGGTGCATGCAAAGATGCTGCACCCAGGACCAGCTGACTGGTGTGAACTGCACTGGAGTTTATTGAGGCACACTGATCACATGTGTAGATGCACCCTCAAGACTCAGAATGGTTCCTATAGCAGTGCTTGCCTGTGAGGACACTATTTAGTGCCAGCTTTGTCAGCACTTCCCCTTTTATCTTCTTTCCCGTTTTGCTAACGTGCTTTTAAACCTTAAAGGAAATAATGCACCTCTGTAATACAAGTGTTAATATCCACATTATCTGGAGAACAGTAGCACTACTTGGATGAGAGAAAAGTGTACATGAAAAGAAAAAGGTTGCAGAATCCTGATGAAAGGCTATTTATTTTTAAGTGTTCACACAAAACCTTGAAAACCATTAGCATCAGAAAGATATTTGAGTTATAGAACCAATTTGACCTTTTCAGGGATTTGTCAGTATTTACTGGCACTTCTAGTGACATTTATATTGTTAAATGAAAATATAAATGCCTGAAGCTGCCAATGGAGTAGTTACGAGGACAACATCTGATTACAGGGTACTATAAATTACTTGGACCTAGCTGAACTGCAGACTCCTAGAGCTCCTGATGATCAAATCATCAACCTGTTCAGTCTCACAATCAACCTATGGAAAAAATAAAACCCTTTCCTGAAGAAAATGTTTGAAGGGAAATAAATGTCTAAATAGCCTATTGCATATTTATTATATAAGCTGTACATCATCATTCTTTCACAGAGCCTTAAAAAAAAGCTTTTGTTTCACAATAGCTTCTGTTTCAAAATCCATGCACAATTTATGTCTTGTTCCTCTTCTAATTGAGGTACACTGTGAGGCTAAGTACAGGCATTCAAGAAGTCCAAGGCAGAAGAGCTCTAAATTCTGAGCTTTACTCCTGGCACCCAAAGTTAGGTTGGGAGCAAGAAGTGTGCGTGTGTGTGTGTGTGTGTGTGTGTGTGTGTGTGTGTGCTTGCAAATCCTGGATGCCTGTATTTCCCTCGCCCCTGCTGATGCTGGTGGCCCCAGCCCTGCACAGTGGCAGGCTCTCTGGATCTGTTAAGCTCTGGCCCAGTAGCAACTCACCCATGTGGACAGGAGCCCTCTGCAGATGAGTAGGGCCACAGGGCCTCAAGTGCCTGCACCCTGACACTGGGCCGTAGGTCCCCAGGCCCAGGCTCCTTTGGCCCTGCATCACGGGCACTCCTTCATTCAACAAGTGTCATAAAGTGAAGGTGCTGCCTCTTTATTAGAAGATAATATCCTGAACTACTGAGAACTTTATTAGCTGAGGAAACAATAACTGAGTTAACTGTATTTAGTGAGTTAGCATGGTGTTCCCTTAAATTACTATTTTCTTACAGAAATGGCTTATTTAAAATCCTTTTGTTGAAATTGAAAGTTGCTCCAGGAAATCACGAAATCCATAATGAATATGATCATGACCACCTCACTTTTCGGCCTGTTTTTTTTTTTTTATGTCATGCTATGGAAAGAGATTATTTCCAATAAATTTAATATTTCTCTTTTAGTACAATGCAAAAGACTTTCCCTCCTTCAACAAGACCTCTTTTAAAAATAAATTGTACCTAACAACTAATAAGTGTATGGTGCTTAATAAAGACTGAAAGACTGAGAGTGAGTCACAATTTGAAGTGGCTATTTTTGTTGTGGCATGAGGGATTTAGACTTTGACAATAATAGCCAATCACAAGAAGAAACATGTTTAATGAATATATCATTCACCAGTAAAAGTAAATGTATTATTCAATTATCTGCACTCTGACTGACTAATTATAATGTCAGAGTGCCCATAACATAGGCATTTGTATGATTATTGTGAAATAATTCACAGTCAGAATCAGCCTACACTAAAACAGATCCACTTGAGTAAAATAATACATAATACATTAAAAAATAAAAGGATAAAAAAAAAAGAACTTACAATATATTTTGCTTCAAACCCTGAACAAACATTTAAAGATTAAAACATTCAAATATATGTTCTTTAAATTATATACATACACACACATATATATTCATACTCAGTACTTATTGATTCCCTTTAGGACCAAGAAAATAGTGCCAAACATTGGAAATAGATCTAGGAAGTACTGGACCTCTCAAAAGAAAATCTGCTTCTTGAAATGTCAAACTCGTTTTTATTTAGATCCAGGAAACTCATATCTGAAGGGTTTGATAATTATAAGAAAATGGATTCTTAGCAAAACAAAACTTGCTAACCTGATGGTGTGACTAACTGGAAAGGAATCTCTTTTTTACTAAATGCAGTCTAAAATCAAGCAGCATATTCCAACAGAGGAAAAAGATGTGTAATACTAGTATGCTATACTTTTGAAGACTCACAATGAAAGAGAGAGAAATGTAGCTGCTGAGAAGCCACTGAAGATTAAAAACTACATATTTATTTATTATATGAATATTTATTCACTTTTATTCAAGGTCAGGAACATGTGTCAGCTAAATTGTCTTATTAAGGATTAACAATGAAAATAGAGCGAGAGAAAGAGAGAAAGGGAGAGAAAGAGAGCTCTTTTATATCTCTTAGAGACAAGTCTAAGAGATATGAATGACAGTTGAAATTTCACTTTCCAAAATTGATTTTGTGCTATAATCTTAGAGGTCAAAGCATTTTCACAGAACAGCAGTAACTGGGTCAGTTCAGTTTTTTCTCTTACTTAAAAGGGCCAAATTATCAACTAACCACTAATGCCCAGGTTCAGCAATTTTGGTTTTGTTTTACTTTGCTTCTCCCACTTCAATTGTGTGTATTTCAAGAAAACTGTAACACGCACATGGTATTTGCCCTGCTGATTAAATAATACCCCGTGATTAACGAATTGTTCAGACTTCTAGATGAATCAGAAAGAAACCACGGGAAAGCTGTTTACACTTGCTCTCACTGCAGGGATCACAAACAAAGACACCTGCAACAACAGCAACAGATTTTTATTGACCCAGCCTGGCATAACGAAGTGTAATACCAGTTCTAATAGACAACTTTCTTACTTATACTGTGTTTACAATTTAGTATGAATGTAAAAAAGAAATAAATATAACATTTTAAAAAAGTACAAAGGTAGAAAGTGTATGGAGGCCTTCTTCTTCAAAGCCAAGTATATCCTCACATAATGCTTTGTTTATTCCATATGGCTAGCTGAATATAATGCATTTAAAATAAAGTTATACTTATTTTCATTTTGATTGTATATAGCTATAGAAGTGAAGGTAAATTGTCCATTGCTGCAAATTTTAAAATCAAATCTCTCCTACCATGAAAGGCCAAACTCTAGTTTGAAAAAGAATTAATTTATATATTTGCTGAATATTTTTTTGCTGAAGATACGATTAAATTATTACAAAAGTCCCCTCTCATCCTAAAATCAATTAATATATGAAAGGAAAACCAAGGAGTCTGAGAATGAAGGGAAACCAGATTTTCCAGAGCCAAGTCAAGGACTACCCCTGTGTAATGTGGTAGAAACCACTGGTAAGAAACAATGCCACATGTCATGACTTATAACCTAAATAATTTACATGACCCAAATGTCAACGGAGGAGTGGCTGCAGTTTTGCTGAGGTCTTTTGAATGCCTGTCAGTCAGTGATACTTCAGAGCATTTGTCAATTCAAAAGGTTTGAAATCATAAGGTTAGAAGAGAGTATGAGGGTTATATTGTCCAACCCCGGTACAAAGGCAGGAATGTTAATCCTAAAACATCTCAGACCAGTGTTTATCCGATCTTCTTTTGAACAACTCCAATGAAGGAGATTCTACAGTTTCCTTGGACAGTCTATTCTGCTGCCTGTCTGTGCTAACCGTAGGGAAGTTTTTCTTATGATCTACTCTAAATCTATTCTGTTGCTATTTAAAATCACTCTGCAGCAATGAAGAACAGTTGCTCTCCCTCATTTTACAGCACTTGGAAGTTCGTAAAATTGATATTGTAGCCTCTAGGAATGGTCCAGTACTGAAGGCAGTCATATCATTATCCATTATTGACTGTTCTTCAATGGAAATACCAAAAAAAGGAGAAAAGTCAATACTCCTGGTGTTCTCAGTTTTATTCTATAGGGAATAAATCATCCGTGTGGAATACCATTCAGCTCTCTTGAAAGTCTCTTGCAATGTTTTATATAAGCATACAAATGTCTTCCAACATTTTCTAATTTTATTTATGAAGTTATTCAAAAGGATCAAATGTGTGTAAGTGTAACCTCATGTACTTTAAGAAGGAACTTTTCAAAATGCATCCATCCTGGGATGGTCAGTGAAACCCTCTTAAGCACGCTCAGTAGGGAAATGGCAGTGGCATGGCTGGCAGCTATGGTGGGTGCACCACTTAGGTCGAGGTGAGGTTGAAGTTGCTAAACACTGAGGCTGAGGTTGCTAAACACTATCCTAGGAACCAGGTTGTAGAGCATGTGGCAGTTGGCCTAGAAGGAAGTGTTCCAAGGCAACTCTCTGTGAAGAACAGTGCGGCCTACTAAACTGAACCAGACTGTTCTTTTAAAAAGAAATAAACCAAAACCAACACTAAATGATCAGGGCTAGGTGAGCTCTGGCTCCTGCTTTAGTCTGTTGAGTGCCAATATTAGTGATGTGAAAAACTAGTTGCAGCTTTTTGGACCTTACAAATGTGAAGTAACTTATATCTTCTTTTTTTGTTGTTGCATATCATTGTATTGATCAATAGTACAAATTGGCAGCATTAAAAGCCCAGTCCTGCCACCCTATCCAGGCACCTTATTTTGTATAGTGAGGTATATACAAAGTAAGATGAATGAAATGTATCCCTTAAAAACGTGTGCCCATGTCCTATTTTCATTAAAACCTGTCAACGTGATTATCTTAGGTAGCTGACTTGGACTGTGTGGCTCAGTACAGAGATTCAAAAAGCCTGAGTTGGATTCAATCTAAATAATGTAATTTTCTGTAAACTGAATAATTTAGATCAGTTGCAAACAGTACACCCATTCACCCTTTGGTGGTGGTGGTGTGGGGAGGCACATCTTTGACTAAGACTAGGTACTGTCATTTTTAAACCAGTCTATATGTACCAAACTTCTGTTCTGTTACGGGTATAGACCAGTTTCTGATCACTTATACCAATGATAGTCTGTACCTGGCCTCTGAGAATGGTGCTTACACCATCCTATGGGGAGTGGGGGAAAAACACACATAACCTTTTGAAAAAACAAATTTTAGAAGTAGTTGAGTGCCAGTGAAATGTGATGGCTGAAAGTACTAAAGGCTCGAGTTTGTAGGAGCTCCAGTTATGGTAGCATGTAGCTATGACCACTGAATGACCTGACAAAAGACACTGAGCAAAAATGCTGATTCAAAGAAAAAGCAGCAGCTGAACAACTTCAGAAATAAAAAGTTATAATCTTCTAGTAAAGCAAAGATAACAACAAGTGAGCTGTACTCTGGAAGGGGTGGACCAGAGACACCCAAATTCAGTTTGGAATAAGCTGGAAAAACCCAAACTCAGCAGGGAATGAGCTGGAGATATCTAATGTTGGCAAGGGGGGAGCTGCAAGTGTTTGTACTTGGCAAACACAAATATAAAGGGACATCCCAACAGAGAGAGACAAAAGAACTGGCATGGGATGGGGGCATCTTGATTATAAATCCAGGGGTGCAAGCTCTCACTCTCATAGCAACTTAGATGCTATAGGCTTCAGATAATGTGTTGCTTACTATTGTCCTGGGAAGTTTGACTGAAGAGCAGTGGCAGTAATCCCTGGTGGTAGAACAGTGGTAGTAAGCTCTGATGGTGGAGCAGTGACCCCAGCAATAGAGTGGAAGTGACTGAGGTATTGGCCTCCCTACTCAGTACTTGGTACTTGAGCTGGTGTAAGTGGTAGAGTCCCTGGAGCAGAGCAGCAAACCCTGATGACAAGGAGCTACAGGGGCCTCTGGAGTTGGCTTCCCTACCCAGCACCTGCTGCTGTTGGATGGCATACATGGTAGAGCCCCCAGACAGGAACCAAGCTGACTGGTCTAGCTGGTACCTTCCCTGAATTAGTTTGCTAGTGACAGACTGTTAACTGATTCAGCTGTTTCACTTAAATAAGTAGTAGTAAGGTTATGTATTCTCCCCCTTCCCCCTGCAATAAACACTGTTTTAATTTAACATTTCTTGGAAGTAAGGGAGTTTGTTTACTTTATAACACCCAGTTAAAACTTATTTTTCCAAGTTTCTTGGTGGGGGCTTGTTCCAGACTTAAAAATTTGGTTTTAAACCCCTAAATTTGAACATAGGTCTTGTTACTGCCACCCAATCCCTAGAACATCTGGTTCCAATCTTCAGTTCCACCCAGATATTTTTTTTTATGTGTGCTGAAGTCTACTGAAGTTAGTTGCATATTTATGGCATGACAGAACTATGCAGTTTACTAATTCTCACTTTCTAGACTGCAGAACCTTGCACACTGCTACAATTTCAAATTCTGGCTACTAATTTTCCTTCCCAGCCTTGACTCCCAGAACTCATATGGCTTTCCCTTCAATTTCCCCACAACTTCCTTTTGCCAATCCCTATAAATGGAATAATTTCTCTAAAGCCATTAATTCTCCCACAGACGCCACCAGCACTGTCAGCAGTGGGGGGGAGGGGTGGTGGTGAGTGTTGGCGGGGACAGGGGTGGTGACCACCCGCAGGCACTGCCAACAATGTCAGTGGTGCCTTTTTGGAGGGGGTGCACCGCCATGATCAGGGGGTTTCCCTACTCCAAGCTGCTCTATCCCTTCCCACTCTCCAAAACTCCAGTGGTTCTCCCCCTCCCCCCCTTCCCACTGAGAGCAACTGCTCTGAGCTTAATTGCAGAGAAAGGGACAACATGGAACCAGGGAAGCTTGCTTCCTCCAGCCACATGGTCCAGCTGCTGAAGCTCAATTTCAGCCCAAGTAGAGAGCTCCAGGGAGAGCTCCAGGGAGGCCAGTGCTTTAAAGGTGCAGACAGAAGTGACAATTTTCACTTGATCTGGCCACAAAAAGCAGGTTATAGCTATGACCAAACACAAGTGCACAGCTGCAAACAGCTTCAAAAATGGCTGAAAATATTGCATTACTTCATTGCATGAGGTATCAAGTAAAGCTGTTACAAAATGCAGTGTGTTTTGTAACTTTCATAGTTTCATAGTTTGTATGGTCAGAAGGGACCTTGACAGATCATCAAGCCCGACCCCCTGCCATGGCAGGAAAGAGTACTGGGGTCAAACTACCCCAGCAAGGTGTTCATCTAGCCTCCTCTTAAAGACCCCCAAGGGTAGGAGCCAGCACCACTTCTCTTGGAAGTTGGTTCTAGATCCTAGCTGCCCTGACTGTGAAGTAGTGCCTCCTGATGTCTAGTCTAAATCTACCCTCTGCCAGCTTGTGACCGTTATTTCTAGTCAATCCTGGTAGTGCTCGGGGGAACAGGGACTCCCCCAATGCCTGCTGGTTCCCCCTGACTAGTTTGTAACAGGCCACTAGATCCCCCTCAGCCTTCTCTTGTGGAGGCTGAACAGGTTCAGGTCCCTTAGCCTCTCCTTGTAGGGCCTGCCCTGCTGCCCCCTGATCATCCAAGTGGCCCTCCTCTGAACCCTCTCAATGCTGTCCACATCCCTCGTGAAGTGCAGCACCCAGAACTGGATGCACTACTCCAACTGCGGCCTAACCAGTACCACATAGAGGGGGGAGGATCACCTCCTTGGACCTGCTTGAGATGCATCTATGGATTCATGACAAGGTGCAGTTGGCCTTCCTGACCACATCCCCACGCTGTTGGCCCATGTTCATTTTGGCATCAATAGTGATTTCAAGATCCTTTTCTGCCTCTGCACTGACAAGAAGGGCAGAGCTGTCTGCAGAGCTCCAAGCCTGTTGCTGTGTTCAGAATGGGAGGAAAGGGAGTTCAGTCTGGGTGTTTTTCATCCCCCCTGGAGGGTGGGGTGGGTGAGTTGCAGCCCCCCCAAGGTGGGGGGTCCAATTTACCCATCCTACCCTTCAGCACCAGCCAGGGATCCCCAAGAATGAGCTTCCTCCACTGTCTTCCCCCTCCCTATTTTGAAAACAGTAAGCACTGGCAGAGACCCTGGCCCTTGCTATGGGAACCTTGTTGCAGGCTTCTAGCAGCACCTAGATTCCTCTCTCCTGTGGAGCTGACAGTGAACTTCTGTTTGGACTTTCCAAAAATGGTTCTGACTTACAGCTGGGAGCTGCATTTCTATCTGCAGCCTAAGTTTCAACCCTAGCACAGAGCCTAGGAGAAGCAGCCTGGGACCTTGGAGCTGGGAAAAGCATGCAGAGTCTCACCAGTTGGGCCCAAGCAGCACCCCACTCCCAGCCAGCAGAACCCCTGTTGCCCATAACTCCCCCCCACCCCAAGCCAATCCCAATTCACTGAGACACATGGAAGATTTTAGTCCTTTAATTTTTTGTTAATTTTTTCCTCTTCTTTCTCTTTATTCCTGTGCCTTAACCCCTCCTATCTAACTTCAAACAGTTTTTCAAGATTTCTTCTCCTTCCACCTTCTGCTTTGGCTGAGCTCCTGCTGGATATGGAGGGAGGGAAGACCCCATGCTGGTTTCTCTGCCTCCCAGCTACATGCTACCCTCACTACTCCTCTCCCACCACAGGGGAGGTATAGAGTCCTGGCCCCTGTTGACTCCCCTGCTCACCAGTCCTCTGGTGGCAAGTCACAGTTATGCAAGTCTGAAACAAGATGACATCTCTGCCTAAGACTTCTCTAACAATGTCATAATTTTATGATAACAGAACATTTCACAGATTTCTGATGTTATACACGTACCCTGTGCCATGGGGCCTTAGTGTTATCTAAACATAGCAGATAAACATATGATTTAATCAAATGCTTAATGCCATCCCTATTTAGAACAGACTAAGATATGTGTAAATTATGAAAATGGAGCATAATAAACTGGCTGCAAATTGAAGGTAATCTTAGGGGGGGAAAGTGCCTAAAATACTTAGGTACTTTCCAAAATCTTACTAGGCACCAATCTACACTGTTTGATGTTCAAATATATGTGTAAATCTGCCCTTAGCATTTAAGACCTTTATTCTGCAGGCTGATCCCCTGGAGGTGGCAGGTTTCACATTAGTACAAACATTTCCCCACATAAATCAGATGACAAGATTAGGACCAAAACTGGTACAATAGTTTCATGAAGTTATTAGTGATCAACTTAATCTTAAATAACTTTTCAAAGAACAAACAAAAAAAAAGAACCTACAGTTCAAATAAGTGATGCATTTATAAGCCTTCCAAAATAACACTGTTTTTTGCTAAAGCTAAGCCAAGTAGTAGAGGTCAAGTATGGATCCAAGAACCTGAAAATTCAATAAATAAAATCATATCATTTACCCATCAGTCACCCCTAATTGCTGGAAGCAAAACAGCATCTACAACCCATTTCTTCAAGGAGCTATTTGTAGAGTCTAAACTTTAGGATCTAGGCATTTAATTTTAGAATTCTAGAAAAAATATTAGATTTAAAATAAACATCATTCCTTAAACAAACAGGTCATATCTACTTTTTTTTCTATTCACCATTTGGCATAAACTCTTGTTTCATTTCAATTTTATTCTCTTTATATTCAAGAGCTAGAAGGAGAACACAAGACAAATCAAACATATAATTATTGTTTAAAAATTAAATCATTTTTATTATACAAAATATTCTACACTTGTTTTATTGCAGTAATGGAAAATTCTCCCAATACACATTTTTTTGAGATCTTACATCTTTCAATAACAAGCAGCAACAACAACAACAAAACTTACTTAAATTATTTTCTGCATTTCCACATTGATTTGTTGCCAGAGTTGTGCTATTTACAAGAAATAAATGTTCATTGCTGAAGCTAAAATAAATGTTCAGTGTTACTGCTAACAAGAGAGAGTAATTGAAGGGAAAAAAGTGCATTGATCTTGTTCTGATGCTTCCAACTATACGAATTACTTTCATGATTAACAACTAGAGTTACTGGGGAAGTGTCTGCTACATCAATATATCAATTTGAGGCTCATACAGCTGTACAGTATTTAGGTACACTAACTCAGATATGTTGACCTTTTATTGGTCTGGATAAACCTAAGTATGTGATTTTAAAATGAACTCAATTTTCAAATCTGCCTATAATGTCCAAGCACATATGCAGAAACCATATTCAAAAGTATGTAAACTGATTTAAATTTTCATTAGAATAAGGTAATAATTAGATGAGTCAATCAACAAACTGCTTTCAGGCCTGAAACTAGCTTGATTAAGGTCATTTGTGATGTATCACTCCATCTTGAATGGTTTTCAGGTGGACTATGACCAATCAACAGCATAATTAAATATTCAACAGCTTCCTAACTTATTAATTAAAAGCTGTAATTCATTTATAAGTATAGTCTCAGAGTTGTTAACTTCAAGTAATACATTTTTTAAATTGAATATAGGAAATTAGGTCTCTAAATATAAAGTTATTTAAATTTCAAGAAACCTTTATCATATAAAAAACATTTTTTCATTCTTATTAGACACTTACACTTCTGAGTTCCCTTACACTTACACTGAGTTCCCTTACACTTACACTTCCCGTCAACCTTATTTTATGATCAATATAATGAATCTAGGACAGGGGTCAGCAACCCCTTTGCTTGGCACGCCGGGGCCAGCCCCGGCTCCGGGTAGCTGCTGCCAGCAATGGAACCAAGGCTGCTTCCAGCAGGGCTTGCAGTGTCCCAGCTGCCTGCTGGAAGCAGCCCGGGCTCCCAGCTGGCAGCAGCTTCCCAGAGCCAGGAGGCTCCAAAAAGCTGTGCCGGGCTCCGGCATCAACTATGCACCAGAATGTGCACCTGCGCATTGGAGCTGGCAGTCGGGGAAGGGCCTGCCCCACTGTCTGCCCTGAGGTGCCCATGCAGTCACTGCCAGCATGGAGCTGATGCCAGAGCTGTGGAGCCCGGCGCAGCTGTTTGCAGCCTGCCCGCTGCTTGCTGCAGCTGCCCAGAGCCCAGGCTGCCTACAAACAGCTGTGCCGAGCTCTAGACCCCTGCTATCACCTCTGTGCTGGGAGCAGGGGAGAGACTGGGGCTGTGCTGCCTCAGGTCCCTCCCCCACCACCCGCTCCAACATGCGGGTGCATGCGCTGGTGTGGAGCTGATGCCAGGCTCTGGCACAGCTGTTTGGAACCTCCCGGCTCTTGGGAGCTGCTGCCAGCCAGGAGCCCAGGCTGCTCCCAGCAGGCAGCTGGGATGCTGCAAGCCCTTCTGGGAGCAGCTCAGGCTCCAGCAGCTACCCAGATCTGGGGTAGCTGCTGGCAGCCACAGAGCCTGGGCTGGGGGGGAGGGGCTTTGTGTGGGGGCAAGGGGCAGCAGGGCTGGGGGGCAGGGGTTTTGGGCGGGGGGGCACAGGGTGGCAGGGCTGGGGGTTACGGGCTTTGGGTGGGGGGCAAGGGGCACAAGCAGGGTATCTTGCCATGTACCCCTTGCCCTCATTTTGTTTTTCTGCCTTGCTAGCACTCCAGCACCTTCCGAATTTGGCATTGTGCTGTTTTTCGGCACTCCAGCCAAAAAACTGCCTACCCCTGATCTAGGAAGAGAGAGAGAGAGAGAGAGAGAGAGAGAGAGAGAGAGATGGTGTGGTTTGTTAATAAACATATACTAAAATTTTGGTTGGTAACATCCGGATGCTTTAAAATTAGGAATATGAATTGAACATAAGCAAAGAAATTCAGCATTTGACTAAATGAAATGTGTTCATATTTTGCCACAAGTACTGTTATAGACAAACTTTTTAAATATCTTCTGAGATTAGGCATTAATAACTTTGTTTGGTGGACTATATACACACGTTTCAGACAAATTACCCCCATCTCCATTGCTGAAAATAATTTCTAGCTGTGTCACATTAATGCAAAATCCACATTTATTTTTCCTGGGAGGGTTTTCAAATCCTCTGGATGCAACCATTAATTGAAGGGAAGAGGCTAAGCAAAATTCAAATCTCGATTGTTATGCATTTTCTCTGCTAGTTAAATCTATAAATACTTGTACTATTCAAGTCACTAAAGATACAAGCTGAGCCCTATGGGGAGACCTGTAAGCCCGTGTAGACTCTCTTAAACACTTTTGTTTAAACAACTCATGACCTAAACACTGCCTAAGCACTACTGCAAAGCAATCCAGAATAGAGATGTGAAGGGTTTCTAACCTCAGGCCCTATAGAGGCTCCACCCATTAGCTGTAGCTGGAGTATCCTTAATGCACAGCAACAGCTCTGGCTCAGTGCAAATTCAAACAAAGGCAGGTAGCAGTGTCCACATTTTACATCAGGGCTGTCCAACTGACTATATGAGGCCCCTGAGTCATGCAGACCCATACAGACCCTGTCTCCCTGCCACTGCCCCCACAACTCCAGCAACTTAGTTGGCCAGAATGATACGGTTTCTCTTCCATCTTTTGGCTCCCAGAGGTGGGGGTGTGGGATGGGTCTAGGCAGGGAAGGGTGCTGCATGTGTGACAGGGAAAAATCTAGGCTGCCCACACCACAAGAGAGGAGCTGGGCTGCGCACACACAGCAAGGGAGAACTGGGCTGTGCGTACGGGGAGGGAAGACGGGGACAGGCAGGACTCCAGAAGTCTGTTGTCTGTGCAGCGTGTATCCCACCACCAAGTTGGATAGCACTATTGAACATAACATCCCAATTGTTATAGCACTCAGCCAGGAGGTGACAGAGTATAAGTGCTAGAAACAACAAAATAATCTGGATTGCTATACATAAGTCAACAGAAAGTCAGGAGCTAGCAAGACAGAAGGCAAAAGCAGCCTGACTTAACAGCTTGGTAATATTAGCATATACTTTGAATAGTGAAACCACCACCACTTTTTAAAATAAATAGTGATCCCTGCTCTGCTTTGTGAAAGAAACCTTGTAGGTATCAACTTTAAGGAAAGTGTGCTAAGGTTCAGGATCCTGAATGGAGGGAGGTGCCCAAGTGCATAGAGAGGGCAGTATTTCCACCCAACTCATCTTCAGCATTTTCTTTTGACTAGATAGGAAGCTGTTTTGGATCCAAACTAACTTCTGCCCTACAACCTTATAGAAAGATTAGGAACCAAAGGGAACTGGATTCTGCTTTGGGAGCCAGACATCTATAAATTAAGCAGTGCAGAACCAATATCCCATATATGGGATCTAGACCTAAATGACAGAAAAACAGAGAGAGGAGCAATAATTTCAAGAGGGGGATTATTAGAGCTCATTCAGAGGCTTTAATCCATTTTACAGCAGCTTTTCTGCAAGACCATGTGTATGGAAACTAGGAAAAATAAGGGGGAGAGAAAAAGCATTTGACAAATTAAACTTACACAGAAACAACATTCTGTACAACCACTGGTTCTTTATTCTCTGTGTACTGAAGAACACTGTACCACAGTATTTTAGATAAAAAATGCTAATGTTAGCTAAACTATACATGATGTGTCTCACCATTCTTGGATTAGTTAAGATTTAGTTCTGTCTTTAGTGATTTCTTAGGAGTTTAAGGTTACAGATGTTGCACTGGGTTAGAATTTTAATATAATTCTACTTTCCAGGTTCCAAACACAAGTAATATTCAAGTGAGATAAGGTGACCCAACTCCTTACTAAGCATTATTGTCCGAGGAGAGCCCTCCACCCCATTTACTGGTTAGGTATGTATTGAATTCAGAAAATGCAGTTTTACAGAAAAACCATAAGAGTCCGATCACTGAGACCATCAATACAAATGCTCTGGACATTGTAATTACTTCTGACCAATAGATGTGTCAGCAGGAAGTGGAGGAGGAGGATCAGGGAAAGTATGGGTCCTTTACTGAATAAGGAAGGCAATCTAGTGACAGATGATGCAGAAAAGTTTGATGTGTCTAGTTTTGGGCCCCCCCACTTCAAAAAAAAGTGGACAAATTAAAGAGAGTCCAGTGCATATTAGGGCAGTGAAACACATGCTAAAGGGCTCTGAGTGACTCAGAGATAATCCTTTGCTAACTGTAATGTGTAATGAGGCTCTCACAAAGAAGTGTAATTTATTCACTTTGCTGTGCCAGGTAGGCCTGCTACGTCACTGGCAGGATTCCCTCCTGAGATCTTTGCAAAAGCTTAAGGGAATTTGCAGCAGATAATTCAAGAGAGGTTCTTGTCTCCCTAGTCGTTGAGCACCGCATGGAGTCGGAGTCTAACAGTTCTGATTTCAGTGCATCCCATATCACATCCTCTTCCCAAGTCAATGGCAATGATTTCTGGAGTGCCGTTTTTCCCTTGTCTTTGTCATGGAACAATCCTTTGTCCAAAAAGACTTTGTCACTAGATGCCTATACTAGTATTAATGCTGGCATAGACTTTGATTTAATATAGCCCATCATATCAAGATTTTTTAATGTTGTCTAAAAAAGCCTGGCTTCGTATGACATCTTGATTCATTTAGTATTTATTTATCAGGGGGATGTCACAGTGAGCATTTGCTGCAGACATCAAAATCAAGAGGAGAAGGTGGACAAGGTCTTTAAACAAGTGACAGGAGCTTCCACACCACAGGACTCATATCTGGTCTTCTATGGGGGGGATGGGGGGAGGGGGGAGGGTGCAACACTCCACAAGCAGTCCAGCAAGCTCCCAGAATTTGTTGGGGATAACTTTTTGATTAATATGATAGAGAGGCCAATGAGTGGGGAAGCTCTGCTTGACTTGCTGCTCACAAACAGGGAGGAACTGGTTGAGAATAGTAAAGCGGAAGATAATAATTTGAGTGACAGCTGCTGCACCTACATGAGATGCTGACCACTTAGTAACTGGAGTTACTGTGCAGAAGTGCTGCCAAATGGCTTTTTCGTGACACTGACTTCAAAATAGCCTGAAACTACTGTGCAGTAGTACTGCATCATGCTTTCTGCCACATGATGCTACTGCACAGTAGTCACAGGCTACTGTGTAGTCACTGTCTCATGTAGACATGGCCACTGACTATGAAATAATAAGAGTTCAAGATCCTAATGGAAGGAAGGGAGGAGAGAAGCAGAATAAGAGCACTGAACTCCAGAAAATCACATTTTAGCAAACTAAGAAACATGATGGGCAGGAACCTTAGGATGTAAGTCTGAGAGGAAAAGGACTCTAGAAGAGTTGGCTGTACTTCAAGAAGGTTCTCTAAAGGGCAGAGAAGCAAAATATCCCAGTGAGGCAGAACCGGAACACACTACCAAGAAAGGTTTGAAATTCTCCATCCTTGGAGGTTTTTAAAACCTGGCTAGACAAAACCTTGGAGGGATATAGTTGGGGATTGTCCTGCGTTAAGCAGGGGGGTTGACTAGACGCCCTCCTGAGGTCCCTTCCACCCTAATGTTCTATGATTTCTATGAATGGGAAGTGCTAGACAGCAATCTCTTCAAGGGGTTGAAGCTCAAAAAGGAGACTAAAAGAAGAGGAAATTTGGTCATGGAAATAAGAAAGAGTATATGCATATTGCATAGTCATGTAGAGAGAAAATTAGGAAGACCAAGGCACAATTTGAGATGCAACTGGTAAAGGATAAAAAAGGCAATAAAATGGGACTCTACAGGAATGTCAAAGGTAAGAATATGAGAGAAACTGTAGGTCCTTTAGGATTCCCCACAGATTAGGGATTACACAGAGGAGCTAGATGCTTTCAAGTCAAGAGGGCCAGATGGGATATACCCAAAGGTACTGAAGCAATTAGCTGAGGTAATTTTGGAGCTATTGGCTATCCTTTTTGAGAACTCTCAGAAGTCACCTAGGTCCCAAATAATTGGAAGAGGGAAAATATAGTTCCCATCTTTAAGAAAATGGAGGAAGAGATTTCGGGGAACTACAGACCAATTAGTCTGACCTCTATACCTGGAAAGATCATGGAGATGGTCTTGAAGGACTCTATTGTGAAGCACCTAGAAGAGAACAAGGTGATGAGAAATAGCCAGCATAGATTCAGCAAGAGAAAGTCATGCTTGAATGATCTGATTTCCTTTTATGATAAAATGACAGGTTCTGTGAAGGAAGGGCAGTGGACATAGTATAGCTTGGACATGGTGTACCTTGATTTTACTAAGGCTTTTCACACCATCTCCCACAACATGCTCAATAGCAAGTTAAGGAAATATTGATTAGATGGAAGTCTTGTAACATGGATAAATAACTGGTTGGATCATCGTATTCAATGAGTTGGCTCAATGTTTAGTTCAGACAATGTGTCAAGTGGGGTTCCCCAGGGATCTATCCTGGGTCTGATATTGTTTTATATCTTCATTAGTGATTTGGATGATAGTATTGAGTGCAGGCTCACCAATATGTGAATGACTCCAAGTTGGGTGGAATTATAGACATTCAGTAGGGTAGGAGGAGGATCTAGAATGACCTGATAGAGTGAAGAAATGGTCTGCAATCAACCAGATGAGATTTAACAAAGACAAGTGCAAAGTCCTGCACATGGGATGGAATAACCGTGTACACACATATGAACTGGGGAACAACTGGCTAGGCTGCAGTACCTCAGAGAAGGACCTAGGTTTACAATAGACCATAAGCTGAAGATAAGCCAAGAATGTGCTCTTGTTGAAAAAAAAAAAGGCCAACAGCATATTGGATTGTGTTAACAGGAGTGTCACTTTCAAATCAAGGAAAGTGATTCATAGATTGTTAGGGGCTGGAAGGTACCTTGTAGATCATTGGGTCCAGTCCCCCTGCAAGTGACCCCGGTGAGGTGACTATCCATTTTTCCATTATATTCAGCCTCACCTGTGGTACTGTGTCCATTCTTAAGCCTCACACTTCAAGAAGGATAAAGACAGATTGAAAAGAGTCCAGTGCAAGCAGCAAATGTGATCAAGGGCCTGGAAGACAAGATTTATGAGGAAAGGCTGAAACGACTGAGGTTAGTTAGTCTGAAGGAGGGTGGGGCAGATTGACAACTATCTTTAAATACCTTCAACAATCTTCAAAAGTGATTATAGAGAGAATGGAGATGGCTTTTTTCTCTGGCTGTAGGGGACAGGACTAAGAACAATGGCCTTAAGCTGTAACAGGAAAAAAAATAGGTTAGAAATTGGGAGGAACTTTCTATTTATGAGGGTAATCAAGCACTGGAACAGGCTACCTAGAGAAGGTGTGGATTATGTGGGAGCCTACAGATGTGTGCGGAGCCTGCTCTGACATGCTAGAAATCCAGCATGTCAGAGAAGACTCAATTAATCAAGTCTGCTGGAGTTTGGAAATTGATGTGCTCTGGCAGCTTTCTGCGTCACATATATCAGTGTCCCCATGCTGAAAAATTGGCAGCAGCGCACTTTGAATAAAACACATTTGATGAGCTTTGGGGGGCTTGTACAGAGCAGATTGTGGCCCCATGTGGTGTGGGGCAGTGGGGGGGGGGCAGCAGGGATCACCCCCTGCCAGGCAGGAACCAGTGAGTCTAGGGTTTTTTGTGTTTTTGTTTTCTTAAAGGGCTCGAGCTGGGGCAGGCAGAGCAGCCATAAGGGGAAGATGGAACAGTGGGGTGGGGGGCCAGGGAGCTCATGGCAGAACCACCCATGCAGCATAGCGAAGTGGGGGGCAGAGGGGATTGCTCCCCACTGGGCAGCAGCCAGTGATCTGGGGCTTTTTTTTTCAAAGTGCTGGGAGCTGGGGCTGGGTGGGGCAGCCATTGCCAGGGCTGGGTGAGTGGGCGGGGGATGGACCTGTGTGATTTGGAGATTCAGCTGAATCAATTTGGGACAGTGATTCAAATCACCAAATCGAATCACTGTCCCCTGAATCAGCTGAATCTGAAGTGAATACTAGCCACTTTGCACAGGCCTACTAGAAAGAACAGTAGCATGGAAAGCAGGTGGGAAAGTATAAAGATTAGGGTGGGCTGTCAAAAAGAGAATTCGTTGCATAGTTTTCCTGAAACTGTTAGAAGGAAATTCCTGTTTCAAAGGAACAGTTTTTTGTAACACTATTTGTATGTGACAAATCGTCAGTAGAACGCTTAAGAAAATCACATCCTTGTGAATTAAAATTCTGACATTTTAAATAAAGGATTCCATCAGAGGTGTTCAGCAGCTAGTATGATTAGGTAAAAAGCCACCATTTTTTCTGGAATATTGAACTTTTTTGACATTCATAGAAACCAATTCATTGCATAAAATATATATATATATATATATATATATATATATATATATATGCACTCCATTCAGTGTCCTAGCTATTATTCAAATTAGGTGCAGTACTCTCTTGAAGGGCATCCTTTTGAAAGTAGAAGTAACAAGTAAGATATTATTCATATTAAACTTGCAGTTCCCTTCTTTTCTCCCTCCTCACCTTCCCAAAAATGACACGATGACACGAATAACCGTAAATAAGGATATTATTACTCCTGTTAGAGTACTTTGTTAAGGTTAGAAGTCCCAGATTTTAATCTGGTTTAAAAAATCTGAAATCCAAATAGAAAAGTTAAAGTGTAAGAAAGCAATTTTACACGTGGAAACAAAGAAATTGAGTTATTTGTTTTAAGACTAAGTCAGTCCTGTTTCTTGATTTTACCATTCATGCTTCATTCACTTCTAAAATAAAATTTGATACACAAAGAAGCTGATAGGACACCTGCCATATCAACACCTGTTTGCCTCTCTTGACTGGTGTACCTGACCCACTTCAGAAGTAAATGCATCAGCAGGAGAATCATTGTGCCTGAAAGTTTTGTGCTTTCTATAACTCAAAACTGAATTCATAGTACAATCTGCCATTAACATGCACACATAACTAATTCTAATGCTTAAAGCAGGACTTTCAATTGTCATTAATGTTTCATACCTACTCTGCCTGGCAATAGGAATCAATAGTGTTGGTGAAATCAATCTATCTAGCTAGCTAGCCATGGAAGGCAGGTACAGAAATTACACTTACTGTGGGGTAAGTGTGTATAAAGTGCTCTACAGATGTAACTGAACAGACAGTCAGGGCACACAGACTGCTATAAAAATGGCAGATCCTACTCGAAGATAACCCTGGATGGATGTTGTATCAGACTTCAATGCTGTAGGTCAGGGGTAGGCAACCCCTGGCATGGGTGACAGTGTGGCACTCAAAGGCATTTTGCTTGGCACATGCTCCTCAGGGCAGATGGCAAGGAAGGGGCCAGGGCTGCACTGCCTCAACAAGGAGCGGGCACCTCGTGGCTCCCCCACCATCCGCCCCAGGCATGCCAACATCTTCCAAGTCAAGGTCACGGGTGTTTTCGACACTCTGCCCCAAAACATTGCTGACCCCTGCTGTAGGTTATTCCCAGGTTATCTGACCCCAGACATTTGAATTCCCAGCCCTCCCAGCTCCCGCACTAGGGATATGGTACCTAGGCAACTGGGTTTTCCCAGCTGAGAGGTGGTATGCAAGTATTCCACAGCATGGCCAGTGCTGGGTTGTGAGCAGCTGCACAGCTTCTGGCCCCAGGAGGAGGAAAGGTTACAGACAGGGTATTCACCATAAGTCTCTCAATTTTTCCCTTGTCTGCAGACTCTGCATTTGTGTATGGGAGGCCCAGTCATGGAGCCTGAGATGCTAGATCTAGGATGGTTGACTGGACACCTCCAGAGTGTCAAAGACATGTGCATAGATGGCACCAAAGAAATAAGGAAATGGGATTCTTGATGAGGGTTGGAATGGATCCCCAAATAGGGGGTTGAAATAGACAGATTGGTGACTGCTTGCACCTGAGCTGCCACAGCACTTGAACAAAATACATAGACCCAGGAATGTACTGCAAAGGTCCAAGAACAAGGTCTACAGACAACCACCCACTGTCTAAGGGAGGCCACCCTCACCACTATGGATCTGAATCACAGTGCCAGGATAAGGAGTTTAAGTATAGGACCAAATAATACTTAGGAATCCCAAGTGACATCAGTCCCACCTCCTACAGGGAGATGATTGCCCCTGTGGTCAGGAGTGGTGGGGCAGGCTGCTGCTCAGCTCCCCCCCCCACCCCCCAGCATGAAGAGCCCTACTCTAGGGACTCCTCCCTGGGGCAGATGGTGGCCATGGTGGAACAATCCATACTGCACATTGATTGGGGGGCAGAGTGGGCCCAGAAGAGGAGATATGGTGCATGGGAGCCACTGACCCATGGTCCAAAGAGCCAGGAAGGCTGGTGATGCCCATTTTGCAGGGGGGGGGGGGGGGGAGGTTGCTCAAGACCAAATGCCAGGGCTGGCATTGACTCCACCTGCCTTCCAGGCCCAACTTGCTAACTCCAGGTATTGGTGGTTGCTGGTGTAAATGCAGGGTCTCAAATAGGTTGCAGGCTAATCCCAGAAGGACAGATAAGTACGCAGAAGAGGAGGTGGGGCAACCCACCATCCCATAGGGCCAGGCCATTCCAAGCCTGAGTCCCACTGGGGAAAAGACACAGCCTTTGCAAAGATAAGCAGCCCCACTGGGCTTTGGTCCAAGTTCGGGAGTGGGAAACATTCCAAAGATTTTCTTTATTATGCACACACAAAGTTTGTAGCTGCAACATTTAATTAAACCAAGAAGTAGCAGTTTCACATGTGGCATTCCCCCTGCCACCCCAAGGTTTTGTGTTTAAATTGAGCCACCATGACTTCCCATTCCCCTCCCTCCCCAACGTCATAACTGCCTGATGCAGCCAGGGTCTTTCCCCACTCTCTCAATGTTAGCTGAGAAGAAAGTTCCAAGTTCTGGAACAGGCAGCATTGCATAGTTTTTGTTTAATAAATGCAGTAAAAGTTTGGCAGCTTCAATATTTAATTAAAATTAGGGTAGTCTTTTCCTCAGGCTGCATTCCCCTGAAACCACAGTGTGTCTTTGGGGGTATTGATGAAGGAGAGGGGAAGGGGGGCAATGCCTGGCCAGCCTGGCTTTTGGGCAGCAGAGCCCATGACATGGGGCCAGAGGAGCCCAAGGCTGGAGCCCATGGCCCAGTGCCATGACAGGGGCACTCAAAGCTCTCTGGTCCTACTCATCTGGGGAGGGCTCTCAGTCCACATGGATGAGGAGCTACTTGGCCAGGGCTTCATGGATCTGGACAGCCTGCCACTGTGTGGGGCCAGGGAAGAATACAGGCATCCAGGACACACACACAAACACAGAACCCAGGCATCTGGGACATACCCACACACAGAGAACCCAGCGATCCAGCACACAGACACACACTTGGTGAGCACAGGGTGCACTGGGTGGGCATACACAAGATGGGTAGCTCATGGCCATGACAACATGGCTGCATCAGTTCAAGGTGGGCAGTTGTGATGCCTCACCAGTCAGTCATAGGTGGCTCAGCCATTCAGCTCCACTTAAGTGTCTTAGGTAGCCCAGGGAGACTGCAGGTCACATTAGGAGGTGTAAAAGTGTCCCCTCCACTTCCTACCCCCACCTGCTGGGCTTGGGCCATGCAGGTAGGCTCTGCCCCCCTCCCCACTAATGTGTTCTATTTCATGCCAACCTAACCTTGGGCGCTTGGAATAACGCTCAAACGTGAGAGTTCTTCTGCCTTGGGCTTCTTGAATGCCTGTACTTAATCATAGTCACCCACTTACACATATACTCATATATTACAAGAATGAGTGAAAGTATTTTCAGAATATATTAAACAGTATCCTAGAGCTCTGTCTTATTAGAGGTTTTTAGCATTATGGGGTAGTTCTGTCCCTTTACCTCAAGGAACTTTACTATAAGTAAACAGACCTCACTGTTACAATAAATATGTTCCTAATATGGGGTAATTCATTTGAATTATGTGCTGAAACTTGGAGAACTCTACTTTCAGCAGGTACTTGAGAGTTTATTCACTTGCAGTTCTACCAATGTGATATACACAGTCAACTGCTCACAGTGCTCCTCTTCTGCCTACATTGGACAGACAATGATCTCTTTGTCACAGAATGAATCAACTCCAACCTGATATCAGTTGCAGAAACTTACACAAGCCTGTAGCAGAACATTTTAACCTCCCTGAACCATCCATCACTGACCTGAGAGTGGCTGTTCTCAGGCAGCAAACCTTTAAAAAACTGATTTGAATGGGAAATTGTGGAATAAGAAATCATCCACAGAATGGATTGTGTTAAGTATGGTTTAAACTGTGACTATGGTTTCTTATCCCATTTCTGTGATTAGCTTTTGTGACTTTTTTGTTCCTTTGAATTTATTGTTTATGTTTACCTATCCCAGCATGGCCTCTCCCCCATCTTTCCCTTTCTGTCCTGCCCTTCTGCTTTTGTATTCAATTTTTCCCTTCATCTATACAGCTTTGTACCCACCTTTTCCCAGCATCTGATGTTGTCAGCTTCAATTATGAAAGCCTGTGCTATGTATATACACTGGTTAGTTTATAAGGTGCAAATCTACCCTGCCTTCTACATGAAGCCATACTCACTGGGCATATCTACATGAGATGCTGACTGCACAGCAGCCTGATACTACTGCACAGTAATGTTGCATGGCAAAAAACATGATGTGATACTATTTCCCAGTAGTATTAGGCTACTGTGCAGTAGCATCACAAAAAGCATTCACTAACACTACTGCACAGTAATTCAGGTTACTGCATATTTATTTAGTACTTGTTTATACAGTAGGAATTGGCCCATTCATATTAAACTACCTACCTCATTACCATATCATACCAATTAGATTTATGTGAACTTGTGGTAACCAATGACAAGACAACATTCTAAATTTAAAGTCCAAATAAGCAAAACATTTCAGAGGGGAACGATCTTAATAAGCAGAATATACATATTCTACAATACAGCTTCCTCATGATGATCTCTGTAGGCAAAGCCATCCTCACGGGTGTTTGGGACCTGGGGCATATCAGCCTATGTGGGATCAGGAGGTGGCAAGTGGCCAGACAGAGGGTGGAGGGAGGTGAGTGGCTGGAGTGCAGGGGAGGGGGGCAAGCAGCCACAGTGCGGAGTGGGGAGGGTGCAGAGCTCGTGTTCAGGGGCCATGGTGGGGCCTGTACAGCACTGACCGTGGGGCCCTCAAAAGCACAGGGCCCAGGGCAGTTGCCCTGATTCACACCCCACTAGGGACAGCCCTGTCTGTATGTGTATATTTCCCCACAGATTACCCTAGACTTCCAGGTACAATCTCCTCCCTTACTTTACATATTACTTAATTCTCATTAGTTTGGGCAGGATAGACCCCTATGCAAGGCTGCTCTGATGTGCTGTAATTACAGCGTGTTGGAACAGACTAACTTAACTGAGTCTGCCAGATCGTGGTAATCACCTCTCTCCAGGACTGGGAACAGAAGTTACACATAAACCAGTTTACGTGATCAGAAACTGATTTAAACCTGTAACAGAATAGAAGTTCAATTAGGGTTACCATATTTCCAGGGCAAAAAAGATGACACCTTTTGGGGCAGAGGTAATATGATGGGGGAGGGCAGGGGGGGGCAAGTGACATGCTGGTGCCCCACCCCTGCCCATTCTGTTGCCCCTCACTGACAAGCAAAAGCCCCACCAGCCCTGCTTCTGCCCCTCACTCCCAACCCACTGACCGCAGCCCCCACCAGCCCAGCTTCTGCACTGCTCCGCTCCCTCCACTGGTGCCCTCACTCCCAATATGCAGCCCCCTTGGCACTGCCAGTACCCTACACACCCATTCGACAGTCACACCCCTATGCCCTTCGTTCCTGATCCGCAGTCCCCTGCCCCACTCCCAGCCCTGCTGGTGCCCCTCATTCCCAACCTACGGCCCCCTGCTCCTCAACTCTGTTGGTGCCCATCACTTCTGACCCACAGCCCCTGCCCCCCCCATCCTTGCCTGTGCCCCTCACTCTCAACCCACAGCCTCCTGCCTCACAGCTCTACCAGTGCCCCTCTCTTCTGACTCGCAGTCCCTCCCCCCCAGCCCTGCCGGTGTACCTCACTCCAGACCTGCAGCCACCTGCCTCCCAGTTCTGACAGTGCCCCTCACCCCTAATCTACACCCCCTGCCCTGCAGCTCTGCCAGAGTTCCTTACTCTGGGCCCTCTCTGTTCCCTGCTGCCCCTGATCACCCTCCCCCTGTTCCCACCATCAGAGAAAAGCTAAATCATGAACTCAGCTCCTGATCATGCAGGCACTGTGCTAGGTATTCTGGGAGTTCTACCTAGCAGTGGCCATGTTGAAAATGGACCGGGGGAGGAAATTATAATGTGGAGCTTGCATTTATGACTTGCATTTAAAAAACCCTCCCAGATGCAGCACAGGGGGACAAAAAAGAGGACACGTCCGGGAAAATCCAGACATATGGTAACCCTGAGTTCAGTAGGGCTATGTGAGGCTTCGGATCACGCTTCAGATCTGGAGAAACTTTGGACACTTTGGCATTTGAAGCAGCATGTACAGATCGAAGCACTGCCTTTGTTAGGCTTTCCAAAGCGGTTCAGATCTTCCGAAGATCCGGCCATAGGGTATAATGGAGAACCAATGAAATATCTATAACTTTGTTGTTTTTTGTCTGATTTGATTGAAACTTGCAGAAGCAATAGCCTCTACTGACAGCAGTAAACCTGCTAAGTTTCAAGAAGATCAATGCAGGGGTACAGGGGGAACTGCACCCCAAATTCATGAAAGCAAAACTTATGTCATGTGTATGTATTACACCACAGTGGGGTCAAAACTGCAGGGGTGGTGGCCTCTGTTGAGGCCACAAAGCCTGCCAAGTTTCAAGGTGATAGGTGCAGAGGTTTGGGGGGAACTGTACCTCAAGCTGCTGACAGGGAAAACTCATGACATAGAGGACCCTGTATGTGTTAAGGTACAGCGGGATGAAAACTGCAGGGGTAGTGGCCCCTGCTGAGGCCACAAAACCTGCCAGCTTTCAAGAAGATAGGTACAGGGGTTCTGGGGCCATGAACCTCTAGCTGCTGACAGGCAAAACTCACGACATGGGTGCTTGTGCACCTGACTGCCTCTGTCTTGGGGCAGTTGATTGTCTGTATTGATTATTTCGGTTCCTTATTCTGTGGTTTTGCAGGTGTTAACCATTGCTAATTAATTATCTAGTAGCTATTAGTAGCTAGGTATCATGACTGATTGGTAACTGGTAACACAGTAGCTTAGCAGCCAGGCCTGCAGTAGTTCTCCCCCCGCCCCAGCCCCACATCCTGTGCCCCAAGACAGACACAGTTGCACAAGCACCCATGTCATGAGTTTTGCCTGTCAGCAGCCAGAGGTGCAGGGCCCCAGAACCCCTGCAGCCAGAACCCCTGCACCTCTGCTACTCAACAGCTGGCAGGCTTTGTGGCTGCAGCAGGGGCTACCATCCCTGCAGCTTTCACCCTGCTGTGCCTTAACACACACAGGGTCACCCATGTCATGAGTTTTGCCTGTCAGCAGCTTGAAGTGCAGTTCCCCCCAAACACCTGCACTGATCTTCTTGAATCTTTTCAGGCTTTGTGGCCTTGCCAGGGGCCATCATCCCTGCAGTTTTGATCCCCCTGTGGTGTAACACATACACGTGACATGAGTTTTGCTTTCAAGAATTTGGGGTGCAGTTCCCCCTGAACCTATCTTCTTTAAAAATAGTAGCATTCATGTTCTCAGCATAGGCTACCACCCCTGCATATTTCATCCAAATTAGACAAAAAACAATGAAGTTATAGATATGTAATTGATCCCCCATTATACCCTATTGCCGGATCTCCAAGGTGGCTCCAAAGCTTCAAAGTCAATTCAGCTGGATCGAAGCAGAAGCCCGGTCTGGAGCTCCAGGTCAGATCCCTGGCATCCAAAGCAGCTGGATCTGAAGCCAGATCGAATAGCTGCCTACTCACAAAGGCATAGAATTCAGTGCATGTAAACCAGTTTCAAAATGGCTGAAAATGGTTTAAGAAAAACATGGTTGAATGTAGAATCAGACTTAACTGATTTAGGTCAAACTAGTTTATAAACCTTTCTCCCAAACTCCTTCCTGGTTCAAGTTAAATCAGAGTTCCCCAGCATGCTCTGAGGCCCAAGGCTAGGCTATGCTGTCTGCTCCAGAGAGCAGGGCTGGCCTTACCCTTCTGCTTCGTAGCCATAGCACTGAGAGCTGGCTCACTCCCCCCCCCCCCCAGGCAAATCCTGGCTGGGGGCTGGGGCCAGGGAGCAGAGATAAACTCCCTTTCCCCAAGTATAGATCTGCCTTGCTTTGCTGGCTTACTTACTGCTGGCTGAGACTGTGGACTACAAATCCCAGAGGCACCTGGAAGCAGGAAGAGGAAGTGATGAATAACTCTGCAGAGGCTTGCTTCTGTGATTTTGGACTGTAAAATCCCAGAGACCTCAGGGGCAGCAGGAAGAAGTAGTGAACACTGCTGAGCTGTGTTCATAGTTCTTCAGCATATAGTTCTTCATAGAATGAACTATTCATCTTCAAGCTTTTATGAATTCAATGTCACTACCTTCCCTCCCCCCACCCCACCTGCCACAGTCTGGCAGCCTTCCCTACCCCTCTTCCTTCCACTCAGGCAGAGTGCAGGCTAAGGATTGGTCACATCTGCTCCTCTCCAGTAGGGAGGAGGGGAAAAGCTTTGGAGGGATTCTCTCTTCCCTTCTATTTGGCAGTGGCTGGCATGTGTGCTGTAGCACCCCTTGGCTTCTGGCTTGAGCCACTGCAGGCATGTGGCTGCATTTTCTGAATCAAAAGTGAATGTCTGTTCATTTCTTTATTGGTTTAATCTTTGCAGCTTAGACTAACCTGCAAAGACTGAATAAATTCAGCCTCGGGCTTCTTGATTCTCAGTACTTAGCCCAGCAGACTCCAGTGTCACATGTATCAGCATCCCTTCACTTTAAAATGGCAGCAATGGTGGTTTAACTAAAGCTCATTTGATGAACTATAGTTAAAGTGCTCCCACTGCAATTTTTCAGTGTGAGGACACTGATACATGTTACACTCCAGGTACAGCTCTTCAAGCTGTTCTAATTAAAGTGCCTCTACCCCCAAAGGCTACAGCACACATATAAATGCCCCATATGTTTAACTTCTGCTAAATCTTTTCATCTCTGCCATTTCTCTAGAAGGCCAAGTTGTCCCTCCTGCCATACCCCAAAGTCCTTTGATGTTATCTTTCAGCACTGGCAGAGTGAGGCTTCCAGCTTTGTAGGAGACAAAATGTAGATTCCTCAAAGCTAACAGCTTTCTCTAGTGTCTTCCAAGTGCATGCTGAGATGTTATCTGAAAATATATGTCTTTTCCTGGTGACAGCTCTCACTGAATTAAAGCAATGCAATGATGTATGGGAAAAGGGAACAAAATATTTTTGTCAATCAATTTGTAAATGGAGAAAGACTGTTGCATATAACATGTGTATAAATGCCTGAGATAGACCTACTTCCAGCAGCAAAATGTTATTATGACACTCCCTTCAGACAAAAGTACCCTCCTTCTCAGGAAATCTAATTAGCCTGGGCAAATACTACATTAATATACCCAAACTTCTCATAATGACAATGCACTGTCTTGTGCAGGCCTTGCCCTAGGGAAGCCTGCTTCCTGGATGTACTTTATGAAAAAGAACAATAAATGTGAAAGGCAGAATTAAAATAGCAAAATATTGGTTATTTTTATACCTCAACAGTGAACATTTCAGCGTCCTCTAATTCTGTATTTTTAACTTCAAATTCTGTATATGCTCCTTTCCATCCTATTATTCCTAACTCTCACATTTACCTACTTGTTTCTGCTTCCTTCATTATGTCTGTACTCTTTAGATTCTGTTTAGACAAAGCACTTTTTTAGCTAAGCTAAATGTATGTTGTTCCCTTAATCTCTGGCATGTTCTCCACCCCCATCATTAAGTGACTTTTGGCAGACAGCTTCAGCCTCCTGCAGTAATTTAGCTTTATGTGGTTTTCTGGGTCTCTAGAGATCTGCAGTTTGTGGCTGCAGCTTTTGTCGATCTTAACCAGAATTGTTCTTCTGGGTATTCCTCAGTGTCTTAAAAACAAAAAAATGCCATCCACATTCATACACAAAGATTCTCACATAATTCTTATTAAAGTGGTTTCCTACATTTAAAAACACCTTTCATAACCACAGAATATCACAAACCTGTCAAGACAGAGAAGCATTACTCCTACTAAAAAGTCTGAAAAATCCCTCTGCAGCAAACCCATTAAAACAAAGTAGACAATGTAAGAGTCTTCCAAATATATGGATTTTCAGTCATTCATAGTTTTCCTTATGCCTGAGTCATCCAAACCTGATACTTATTTTTATAGTGTGGTAGGTTCTCAGTAATTTCTGCAGGAATTATTCCAAATATATTGGTGCTTTGCTTCTAATATGGAGAAAGACACATTATTTTAATATACAGCTATTATGAAAACAGTCAAATATTGCTAATTAAGTAATTTATCAGATCCTCTCTTTGAACTTTATTACATACATAGACATTTTATATTTTTCCTAAACAATTAAGAGTATAAAAACAAATCAGGTACAATTCTCCAAGTAAACTGTTTACCCCAGGAGTATATTTTTATGAATATAGTTAGCAAAGTACTGTTTGTGAAAAAATCATAAAATATAATTTAATCTTAATTTCCTGAACATGCAAATTGGACTATAGCACAAAGTACGCCTACAGTTATTCAGATACATAACTGAGGTAGCTTCATTTTTGTCATTTATTCAAATCTGCTGAGTATTTGAAAAGGATATCTCATTCTTTAGTCTAAGAATTTATGCAGAAAGAAGAGCAAATAAACAATAATGTCAACATAGCTTCCTAAATCCAAGGGTGCAATATAAGAAGGAAATTGGGAGGGGGGGGGGGGGTTCCCAACCCTATGCCATTCATGAACTACTCTAAAGCCTCTGCTTATGTATACATTTTTAACCTGTGACAAATGCAAAGTAGCTTACTGAAAATGGGGCAAACTACCTTGAAATTATCAAGAGGTAAGAGCATATATATGTGGACTAGCTCATGGAGTACCTGCCGATATAGAATATAGCAGCTATAACTTACTGAAGTCTAGCTTACTACTGTTGAGATCAGCTTGCTTTTGACAGTTTCCTTGGTTCAGCCCCTAGTTTACTGAGCTCCTCAATTTTAGTACATTGACTCCATTGTCCTCAGTTTTAGTACATTATCAACAGACTGTCTTGTAAGGCTTAACTGAATTCCCATATCGGTAAAGCATCAGGTATCATAAAGATGCTGAGCCAATGAATGTGAAACAATAACAAACTGGGCATGTCTACATGAGGGGCTCACAGAAACCTGGTAGGATTCTACCCACAAGAGGGCAGTGGGGACACTGAGGGATACAGGCTGTAAAGGTATGACAGAGCAGGAAAAAGTGGGGTGGGGGGGTGTAGCACTAAACATCAAAGAGAAATACACATCCTCGATGATCAGGATGGGGTCAGAGGAGGGGCAAAATGAGGCACTCTGGGTAAGAATGCAAGGGGGTCGTGGGAAAAGGGACTTGATAGTGGGTGTCTACTACAGATCACCTCATGAAAGGGGCAAGCTGGACCTGGAATTCTCAGGTCAGCTCACAGAGGCTGTGAAGTCAAGGGATGTAGTTGTCATGGGTGAACTAAACTACCCAGACATCTGCTGGGAGGAGCAGTCAGCCAGGTCCAACCATCCACGTAGGTTCCTAGCCAGGATAAAGGACCTCCACCTAACCCAGGAGGTACACAGGCCCACCAGCGGAAATGCCTTGCTGGACTTGGTCCTTGCCACAGGCGATGACTTGGTAAGGGGTTTGCAGGTACTTGACCACCTGGGCGACAGTGATCATTGCCCAATGGAATTTACTATCCAGTGCAGGGTGGTGAAATCAAGCAGCAAGGCAGAGGTCCTTGACTTCAGGAGGGCTGACCTCTGTAAGCTAAGAAGGTTAGCAGGAGAGGCACTGGGGTCTTGGAGCTTCAATGAGATGGGAGTCCAAAATGGGTGGTTGTTCCTCAACAAGACAATCCTCCAAGCTCAAGGGGAATCATTCCCAATGCACACCAAGGGGGGAGGAAGTGCTAAGAAGCCCCCACAGCTTGGCAAAGGCATCCAGGGATACCTGAAGGCAAAAAATGAGGCATATAAACAGTGGAAGCAAGTGGCTATCACCAAGGAGGAGTACACTTCCATTGCTCAGGACTGCAGGGAGACTGTTAGGAAGGCCAAGGCAGAGTTGGAGGTTGGGCCAGTGACCAAAATTAAGAATAATAAAAAGTCCTTTTTCACATACATAGGAAGTAAGAAGAAGGCACTGGGTAACATGGGGCCCCTACAGGATAGGCTTGACAATCTGGTGATTGCGGCAAACAAAAGAGCTGACCTCTTTAACGAATTCTTTGCCTCCATATTCTTTGCCCAGGAAAAAGCCAACCTATTAAATGAGTACTTTGCATCAGTCTTTCATCAGTCCCATGGGATGCCCATGCCCACTATGGGACAGGGAGGTACAGGTGAGGGAGATCCCCTGCCCTCCACCAATGCTGACCTTGTGAAGGAACACCTTGAGAGGCAGGATAGCTTCAAGTCAGCTGGCCCAGAAAATCTACACCCCAGGGTACTCAAGGAGCTGGTGAGCGTCATAGCCCAGCCCCTGGCACAGATTTGAGAACTCCTGGTGCTCTGGTGTAGTGTGCAGAGACTGGAAGAAGGCCGATGTGGTGCCTGTCTTCAAGAAAGGGAGGAAAGTAGATCCAGCAAACTACAGGCCCATCAGCCTGACCTCTATCCCGGGGAAGGTCTTAGAAAAAAATTATTAAAGAGGCCATCCTTAATGGACTGGCCGATGCTAACATCCTGAGGGACAGCCAGCATGGGTTTGTTGCGTATAGGTCTTTCTTGACCAATCTCATTTCCTTTTATGACCAGGTGACCTATCACCTGTGTACTCGCCGGGCCTCGTACATCTTACCTTGGGCTTCCTTGCTCCGAGTACTTGCCTTATGGGAGATCTTCACATGCATCGCAGGTTGCCCCTTCTCACCTGCCACGACTTTGAATCTTCCAGTGGGTGGGGCTCCGTACAACGCGGTCACCCTCGTTGGTCACCTGCTTCGTTGATGTCTTCTGCAAGGCTCCTCCTCCCCTACACCTTGCCCTTTTCCCTGCCCAGCAAGTTCTGGTCGCTTCCTTGATGGACCGTATGCGTCCTTAAATTCTTAACAACGCGCCTGCCTCTCACTTCCTCGGTCTATCTACATACTACCTCAGCCCCTTCTAATACAGGGAAAACAAACGAAACACTTTTCACAACTCAGCTTAGAAACTTAATAAATATCATGAGAGGCATAACCTTGCCCCTGTTGGGCTTCCTCAGGAAACACGGCTAGCCCCTACACCTCTACTTGTTGGCTAAGCCACCTCCACAGGGTCCAGCTCTATGCCCCCACTCCACCTATCCTGGTTGAACGTTACACCTTCTTCAGTATCCAACCGGCGTGACCCTCTCTCTGGATCTTTTGAGAGCAGTGGCCCTCTCTCAGGGCCTCCGCAGAACCATTGCCCTCTCTCTGGGTCTTCACTACGGAGTTGCCCTCTCTCTGGGTCCCTGCCTTGCGGCTGCCCTTTCTCTGGGTCTCCACCCTGCTGCTGCCCTCTCTCTGGGTTTTCTCCACCCCACAGCCCTCTCTTTGGGTCCTCCCCAAGCTGCAACCCTCTCTCTGGATCTTGCCACAGCAGCAGTCCTCCCTCTGGGTCTTCCCAGGTCCGTTGACCTCCCTACGCCCTGGGGTCTCCTTCTGCCTCACCTCCTGGCTTGTCTGCAGGTATAATCCTTGTTTGAGGTGCTGGCTCACTGCCGGGCTCCGCTGCTTCCTCACAGTCTATGCATGCAATTGCTCCCAGCGTCTTGTGCCCCCAGCTGACACCACCGGCGAGGTTTTCTCCCAGCACACGCGTGCCTCCCCACCGTCTCACCACCGGCACTTTTATATCTGCCGGCCAGCGGTTGCGAGTGACATCACCCGCCGGCCGCAGGTGCCATAAGGCATGATCAGTGCCCCACGCGGGCTTTCCCAGCCATCCTTGCTCCTCCTCTGCTCCTGCGGTGAGTAAGTTTCCCTTTTTTTTCCCTTCCACCCCCAGCTCCTGGCCCTTGGGTTCCCCTAGTGGCCCCAGGCATCTCCCTGGTTTTTCTCTCCCTGTGACAACCTGGACAAGAGAGAAGAGATTGATGTCATATATCTTGACTTCAAAAAAGCCTTCAATCTCGTATCCCATGATCAATTCTTGGCGAAACTGGACAACTGTGGCCTTGGGTTCACCACAATCCACTGGCTGGGAAATTGGTTCCATGGTCAGACCCAGAGGGTGGTAATTGATGGAAGTCAATTGTCATGGTGCCCTGTGACCAGTGGGGTCCCCCAAGGCTCTGTCCTTGGACCCATATTGATCAACATCTTCATTAATGATGTGGACATTGGAGTTAGAAGTGGACTGGCCAAGTTCACTGATGACACCAAACTGTGGGGCAAAGTATCCACACCTGAAGACAGAAGGGTGATCCAGGCTGACCTGGAAAGGCTCAGCAAATGGGTGGACGTGAACCTGATGGTGTTTAACACTGAAAAATACAAGGTTCTCCACCTTGGGAGGAAAAACCTGCAGCATCCTTATAGGCTCGGCAGTGCTACACTGGCTAGCACTACAGAAGAAAGAGACTTGGGGGTCATCACTGATCACAAGATGAACATGAGCCTTCAATGTGATGCTGCAGCTAGTAAAGCAAGCAAAATGCTGGCTTGCATCCATAGATACTTCTCAAGCAAATCCCAGGATGTCATTCTCCCCTTGTACTCGGCCTTGGTGAGGCCACAGCTGGAGTACTGCGTCCAGTTTTGGACCCCACAATTAAAAAAGGATGTGGAGAAGCTTGAGAGAGTTCAGAGAAGAGCTACGCATATGATCAGAGGTCAGGAAAACAGACCTTATGATGACAGTCTGAGAGCTATGGGGCTCTGTAGCCTGGAAAAGCGCAGGCTCAGGGGTGATCTGATGGCCACCTATAAGTTTATCAGGGATGACCACCAGTATCTGGGGGAACATTTGTTCACCAGAGTGCCCCAAGGGATGATGAGGTCAAATAGTTATAAACTACTGCAAGAATGTTTCAGGCTGGACATAAGGAAGAATTTCTTTACTGTCTGAGCCCCCAAGGTCTGGAATAGCCTGCCATTGGAGGTGGTTCAAGGATCTACATTGAACACCTTCAAGAGAAATTTGGATGCTTCTCTTGCTGGGATCCTATGACCCCAGATGACTTCCTGCCCCTCGGGCAGGGTGCTGGACTCAATGATCTTCTGAGGTCCCTTACAGCTCTAATGTCTATGAAATCTATGAAATATTCCTGAACAGGGACTGGGACATCTCCCCCACTAGAACTGCAGACAAACCCAAGGGAGGCACCACCATGCCTAGGATCAGGGATGACCTAGTTAGGGAACTTCTGGAGGGATGGATTTGTTTAAATCAGTAGGTCTAGATGTTCTTCACCCAAGGGTGCTGAGGGAATTGGAGGGGGTCATAGCAGGGCCCCTGGCATGTCTCTATGAGTGCTCATGGGGTACTGGCCAGGTACCAGAGGTTTGGAAAAGGGCCAATGTGGTCCCCATTTACAAGAAGGGGAGAAAAGAGGACCCCAGCAATTATAGGCCAGTCAGTCTTACCTCAGTCCTCGAGAAAACCTTTGAGAAAATTATCAAGGAGCACACCTCCAAGGGCCCAGCATGGGAGGTAATGCTCAGGGGCAACCAACATACACTCATTGAGGACAGGTCCTGCCTGAATATCCTGGTTTCTTTTTATGATGAGCTCACAAAGTCCCTGGATGAGGGTGTTGGGGTGAATGTTGTTTTCCTGGACTTAAAGAAGGCCTTTGAAATGGTTTCCCACCACATTCTCTTAAAACTAAGTGACTGTGGCATTGATGCCTACACAGTCAGATGGGTGGCAAATTGGCTAGATGGTTGCACCCACAGAGTGGTGGTGGATGATCATTCTCAACCTGGAGGGATGTATGCAGTGGAGTCCCCCAGGGCTCAGTCCTGGGGCCTGTACTGTTCAACATCTTTATCAGCAATCTGGATGTGGAAAGCACACTGTTCAAATTCACTGACAACACCAAGTTGTGGGGTGAGGTGGGCATACTGGAGGGGAGGGACAGAATCCAGCTAGATCTAGACAGGTTACAGAGGTGGGCAGATGAGAATAGGATGAGGATGAAATTCAACACAGATAAGTGCAAGGTGTTGCATCTAGGGAGAAGGAACCAGCAACACACCTATAGGCTGGGGAACACCTTTCTTGTCAACACCGTGGCAGAAAGGGATCTTGGAGTCATTGTTGACTCCAGGATGAACATGAGCCGCCAATGAAAGGAAGCAGTCAGGGCTAACCGCACCTTGTCGTGCATCTACAGATGCATCACAAACAGGTCTGGGGAGGTGATCCTTCCCTTCTATGTGGCACTGGCCAGGCCACAGTTGGAGCACTGTGTCCAGTTCTGGGCACCACACTTCAAGAGGGATGTGGCTAGCACTGAGAGGGTCCAAAGGAGAGCCACTCACATGGTCCAGGGGCAGCTGGGCAGACCCTACAAAGAGAGGCTAAAGGGCCTGAACCTATTCAGCCTCCACAAGAGAAGGCTGAGAGGGGACCTGGTGGCCATTTACAAACTCACCAGGGGGGACCAGCAGAAATTCGGGGAGGCTCTGTTCCCCCAGGCACCACCTAGGGTTACTAGGAATAATGGCCACAAATTGTTAGAGTGAAGGTTCAGGCTGGCCATCAGGAGACATTACTTTATAGTTAGGGCTGCCAGGATGTGGAATGGGCTCCCAAGTGATGTGATACTCTCTCCTACCTTAGGGGTCTTCAAGAGGAGACTGGACAGATATTGGGCTGGAGTGATATGATCCCAGCACCCATTCCTGCCTGGGACAGGGGGGTCAGACCTGATGATCTGTTTAGGTCCCTTCTGACTAATTAGCTCCACAGTCAATGTCTCAGTGTCTACACGTGCACCTGAGAAACTAATATACTCCATAGTAGGGTAGTACTTGTAAATACTGTTTAATACTTGTAAATTTAAAGTGATGGATATGAGTTGTATGGAAGTTTACAATACTGGGCTTGTAAATACAAGTACTACCCTGCTGCAGAGTTTTTTTTTCATGTGCAGTATCATACATGTATACACTGACCTTGCTGGCTAGGGCATGAGGATGCTTCAATGCAAGGACTGCCTGCTAATTAGCCCTATGCTGAAGCACCCTTGTGTCCCAGGCAGCTTCTCTGCAGCAGACTGAGCCCAGCTGGAGCAGCCCTGGGCTGGCAGACTGATCCTCAGGATTCTCTACCAGCCTGGGATGTTCTGACTGAGTTTCACATGCTGTGCATGAATAAAATACAGAGCTGATTGCCCTGGAATTAATTGCTCCCATGCACACATTTAAATGGTGCACCCAGGAGCAAAAAACTTTACAGCAATAAACTCCAGAGTTTATTCATATGCACTAATTGCATGTGTAGCCACACACACTGACTGTTAAGACCAAGGTCAAAGTATAAAATCCTTGCTCATCAACACCTTTTATATAGCAGCAAATCCTAGACCTCATATACTCTACTCAAGAAAAGCATCTCACTCAATAAAAAGTGGAACAACTTCCACTTACCTTTCCTTTGCCACATCCCAAGAATTTCCTGGTGGGGCAGAATTGTCCATACTGAGGTCTTGGAATGTGCCAACATTTTGAGCACCCATTCTCTTCAATGACTTGGTCATATGCAAAGAATGGATGATTGTCATCTGCCCAAGAATCTACTGTATGGAGAACTCTTTACATGAAAAAAGACATCATGAGTGTCCTTATCTCCATTTCAATGATGTTTTCAAGAGAGATGTGAAGGCGTTGAACACTGGGCCAAAAGACTGGGAGATGATTGCTGAGGATTTAGCACTTGGAAACAGGCTTAGGTGTGGAATGAAGGATTTTGTGAAAAAAAAGCCCAACATGCAGAAGAAAAAAAGAAACCACAGGAAGAACCTTGTATCACATTCAGGACCATTAGATATGAATTTCATGTGATAGATGTGGAAGGGACTGTCATTCAACAGCCACACTCACAGATTTTCAGTGAGCTGATGCCTTAGTCAGTTCAAATCTATTGTCTCATTAGACAAACAGATGCCTATTACTATAGTACTGAATCTCATAATCATGAAGAACTTCTTTCAGTCTCTTTCTCTTGAGTTCACCATGTTTTTTGTTGAACTGTGCTTCCTCTTCACTACCGTCAACTCATATCCATCTTTAACCAGTGCCTGAGCCAACTTCACTCTTGCTTCAGAATCTGCCGTCTTCTTACCACCCTGCAAGATGTCATGGAATTTCAAAAGCAAAAATGGAAATAATCTAAGAAGATACCTACTTTTCAAGCTCTCCATTTTACCTCATGTAGACCAACTTTGTTGTTTCCCTGAAGTTCCCCAATCCATAAATCCTCCAAGTATCCAACAAATCCATTCCTTCTAGCCTCTTCATTTCTCCTTATCTGCCTTCTCTGTGTTCTTTGCTGAATTTCTCACTTTCCTGTCACTCCTTTTCTAAGTGACAGCTTAAAAATTAAGGATGTCTTCATTCTTCATTTAAAAAACAAACAAATTGATGCCATCCATCTCCAATTAAAATTCATCTCCTGACCCTACATGCCTGTAACATTGATACAACCACTTTTCTTCTCTTGACCTTTTTGGAAGCAGCACCTACAGTTATTTCCTTGAGTTTTGTCATTTCCTACCTTCCCTTCTATTTAGTGGGTCCTCAACTTATTTATCTTTCAGAATACAGCTATAAGGAATTGTCCTTGGTTCCTTTCTCTTCTGACAAAAAGTAATGGAAACTCACTCAATGAAAAACAGATTTTTAATATGCTAGAATTACAACTTTTTAACAGTGTTTTCATACTTAAGTGAGTTTAATGTAAACCATTAAATACAAGTATCCAGTGTCATGTGTAGAGAATTTACAATGCAAACCCCAATACATTTAATAGAAGCTTAGTATGTCTACATGAGACATTCACTGCAGATTTTCCTAATTAACTTTGCAGTAAAGTGTCACTGTCTACATGAATCATGCTGTTAGGTCAGAGTAAACTAATTAACTCTGCCATAGAATAGTACTGCCAAACACAAGTACTATTCTATGAGAGAGTTATTTACTCTACTGCAATGCAGTAGAGTAAACAGGGGGTAGTACAGACGGACAGGGGGGCAGTAGAGATGGACAGGGGGGACAAGGCTGAACTCCTCAACGAGTTCTTTGCCTCTCTGTTCCTAAGCGAGGGACACGACAAGTCTCTCACTGGGGTTGCAGAGAGGCAGCAGCAAGGCGCCAGACTTCCATGCGTAGACCCTGAGATGGTGCAGAGTCACTTGGAAGAACTGGATGCCTTTAAGTCGGCAGGCCCGGATGACCTCCATCCGAGGGTGCTGAAGGCACTGGCCGACATCATTGCAGAGCCACTGGCGGGAATATTCGAAAGCTCATGGCACACAGGCCAAGTCCCGGAGGACTGGAAAAGGGCCAACGTGGTCCCCATTTTCAAAAAGGGGAGGAAGGAGGACCTGGGCAACTATAGGCCAGTCAGTCTCACCTCCATCCTTGGTAAAGTCTTTGAAAAAACTATCAAGGCTCACATTTGTGAGAGCCCGGCAGGACAAATTATGCTGAGGGGAAACCAGCACGGGTTCGTGGCAGGCAGATCGTGCCTGACCAATCTAGTCTCTTTTTATGACCAGGTTACGAAACGCCTGGACACAGGAGGAGGGGTGGATGTCATATACTTAGACTTCAGGAAGGCCTTTGATACGGTATCCCACCCCATACTGGTGAACAAGTTAAGAGGCTGAGACTTGGATGACTACACAGTACGGTGGGTGGCGAATTGGCTGGAGGGTCGCACCCAGAGAGTCATGGTGGATAGGTCGGTTTCGACCTGGAAGGGTGTGGGCAGTGGGGTCCCGCAGGGCTTGGTCCTTGGACCGATACTCTTCAATGTCTTCATCAGTGACTTGGACGAGGGAGTCAAATGTACTCTGTCCAAGTTTGCAGATGACACAAAGCTATGGGGAGAAGTGAACACGCCAGAAGGCAGGGAACAGCTGCAGGCAGACCTGGACAGGTTGGACAAGTGGGCAGAAAACAACAGAATGCAGTTCAACAAGGAGAAATGCAAAGTGCTGCACCTAGGGAGGAAAAATGTCCAGCACACCTACAGCCTAGGGAATGACCTGCTGGGTGCCACAGAGGTGGAAAGGGATCTTGGAGTCCTAGTGGACTCCAAGATGAACATGAGTCGGCAGTGTGACAAAGCCATCAAAAAAGCCAATGGCACTTTATCGTGCATCAGCAGATGCATGACGAATAGGTCCAAGGAGGTGATACTTCCTCTCTATCGGGCACTGGTCAGACCGCAGTTGGAGTACTGCGTGCAATTCTGGGCGCCACACTTCAAGAAGGATGCGGATAACCTGGAGAGGGTCCAGAGAAGGGCCACTCGTATGGTTAAGGGCCTGCAGACCAAGCCCTACGAGGAGAGACTAGAGAAACTGGACCTTTTCAGCCTCCGCAAGAGAAGGTTGAGAGGCGACCTTGTGCCTGCCTATAAGTTCATCACGGGGGCACAGAAGGGAATTGGTGAGTATTTATTCACCAAGGCGCCTCCGGGGGTTACAAGAAACAATGGCCACAAGCTAGCAGAGAGCAGATTTAGATTGGACATTAGGAAGAACTTCTTCACAGTTCGAGTGTCCAAGGTCTGGAATGGGCTCCCAAGGGAGGTGGTGCTCTCCCCTACCCTGGGGGTCTTCAAGAGGAGGTTAGATGAGTATCTAGCTGGGGTCATCTAGACCCAGCACTCTTTCCTGCTTATGCAGGGGGTCAGACTCGATGATCTATTGAGGTCCCTTCCGACCCTAACATCTATGAATCTATGAATCTATGCATGTGTAGATGGTGACCGCAGCTGGCTGGCTAGCCCCACACTGTAGCACTCTTGTGTCCCAGCCAGCCCCCCCTGCATCATGTTGAGCTAGGTCAGAGAAGCCCTAGGCTGGCAGGCTGACCCTGGGCCCCCTGCCATCTGGGGCTGCACCACCCCCACTCAATGTGCTGCTGTCCCAGGCATATGTGTAAATGCTGCACTAGGAAACAATAAACTCCAGCACAAACTGCTGTGTTGAATTAATTTAATGTGTAGGTGTACCCATTATGTAGCAGATTTAGAAAACTAGATCACATTTATTTTCAATTATACCTCCACTGAAATAAATGGGGGGAAAAAAGAGAAAAAGCTAAAAAGCTATTTGTTTTCTTTATAGAATTTGTCACCCCTGTTTTGGTTTTATTTGTTTTTTTTTTTTGTCTATTTATTAAATATATTATTGAAAACCATTCTGATGTATGATTCTTGGAGAGGTTCCTTGGGTAGCTTTATCTATTCATGCAGTTTCAACTGCCATGCTGACAAATTATAAATCTACTCTTCTACACATAATTCATCTCTATCCATCCTGTCCTGGATTTCAGCTTATCTTCAATATTTCCTCCATAGTGTTTAACTGTCAATATACATTTAACACAACCAAAACTGAACCACTGACTACTCTTACTACTACTAAAATGTTAAAGGTGGGTAGGTTCCTTCATCAGTTGTAGTTTAGTAATATAAGTCAATTTCATGGGCAACAAGGGGGTTAGTTGAGTTACCAAAACACAGAGTAAACACTTATCTCAGAGGTATTAAAGTATTTTTCTCTGTTTGAAGATTAGACAGAGGTGGCATGTGGGTGGCAGAGGAATAAATAACAAAGTTTATATCCTTGGCAAAACTCTGTAAGTGGTTAGGTGAGCACTTACCAATCTCTACTTACATTGTTAACTGTTAGCACTAAGAGCTAAAGTTGGGTAGGTTCCTTTATAATGGCAACAAGGACACTTGGAAAAATCCTGGAGAAAAAAATTGTCCACCTGCTTCTGAAGGTATTGTATGGAAGAGTATGAATGTTAAAAGGTCTGTCTCTCCTATGTTTAAGTCAAACCAGACATATAGAATTACATATTATATATTATGTATTACATATTATAATTGAATATTATTATTGTACAGATAAAGAAAATGAATACCTTAATTTTATATAGGCAGACAAGTTTCCTTGGGTGAATTTGATATCTTTTATTAGACCAACCCAAATAGTTGGAGGATAGTTATTAAGCAAGCTTTCAGGTTCAAAAACCCTTCTTCAGGCTAAGGAAGTTTCAGCAGTTGGTGTGTGCTCTTCCTGGATGGAACCATATAATTTTATATATACATTTTAAGTTATAAAGTTTGGATGGGAAAAAATAAAACAAAAGTTCAGGAACAGGAAGATGCTAAAAATATTCAATCACATCATGCTTGTAGAAATGTCACTTGAATTTTACGGCCAAAATTACTTTGCTTCAGGAATTAAAGAACCCACACAAAATTATTAATATACATTAATTCAAACCATACATGTGACTGCAAGTAAAACATTTATATCTGATATATGATAAACATTTACATCAGTTAAAAGTTGTTCATGATATATCGGTTCTAAGTTTATTTTTCAGTTTAGTTTAGTTCATTTATTTTGTAAGGATCTATATGTTATGCATATTTTATTTTTATTTGAATAAACAAAAAACCCAAAACAACCCAAACCTGCTTTCTAATTCTTAAGTATAAGGCATTTTCAATTTCTCAGGTTTTGCTCAAGACAGTATTCAGTAGTGCCTCTCCAACATCATAAATCAGAATGTTTTTGGTTCCTATATCTTGGTACAAAAATAAAAATGGTGTGACTAACTGTGCTCCAACCTGTTCTAAATAAGCTACATAATTCCTATTAACATTTTTAAGGTTTTCATGGTAAAGTCTCTACACATCATACCAAATACTTATATTAAGTAAGTAGGTAGACCATTAAAGTAAGAAAGTACCACATCAAAAACTGTAATTGTGTAATTTCAGCATATTATACATCTTTTCACTGAATATTTCTCTGGCTTTTTGTTTGTTTTACTTTTCTACCTTAAAATGTTTGCATTGTTCTCTTTTCACATTTGATTTTTTAGTTCCATTCCCTAACCAGGAATCTGAATTTGAATCTTCAGCCTAACACCTAGATACTGGTAGGAAAATTATGCACATTAGAATGAAGCATCAGAGATGCTATATGAATAAATGATGACCACCTCTTAAAAAAAGAAAAGATAGAAAGTTGCCATGAGAATGAATGTATATATTAGATTTCAGTTATGGTAGCGCAAAAGTGATGTTGTAGCCATGATGGTACAAAAAATATGAGAGAGGAAAAGATTTCTTAGGAAGACAAGTTTTCCAAGCTATCCTGAGAAAACATGTCTTGCATTCAAAAGCTTGTCTTACTCTATCTCTACCACATAGCTGGTCCAAATAAAAAAATATCACTCTAAGAAAACATTGCCTCTTGTATATATCACTACTTCTAAATTGTTATTTGAAAGTGCACTATAAGGTATTCAGATCATGTGTGTGTGGTTACATTATTATTAAGTTACTATATACTGTATAGTATATTTAGCATGTAAGAGTGCCAGTTTATATTTCCAAACTTTAGTGACTACATTTATACTTAGGTTTATGAAAGGCCCCATCTTCAGAGATCCTTAGCATGTAGTGGGTCTCATAGACTTTCCTAGGGATCTGCCTTCTTTACTGCAATTTTTTGTGTTATGGAGTACATCTTTTGGTCAGGGTTCTACTGCTTTAAGCAAATAATTCTATACTAATGAAATTCAATTGTGTTCTCATTTGTCTTAAAATAATGAACTACTGCTACTAAAAAATATATCACTTAGGTAATTCCATATAAAATATGCATTAAAAACATTACAATTTGGAGAATTAAGCACCAACAATCAGCAAAGTCTGAAACTGAAGTTGTTCATAAAGCTACACATGTATTTTAACATTTTTTAAATTATCATCTTATTTCCTAGGATCTCTGCCACAGTAGGAGCATAGGCTAATGACAACGGTTTACACCAGAATAAGTGAAAGAGTAAGTAATGTACACTGAGAGAGTGTAACAAGGCAGTCCTATCTCTTTAAGAGGGAAGGCAGCCCTGTTGACAGAACCCAGCTGCAGGGCACTTTGATAGGCAGGGAGTGTTTTACTGGAGCTTTGAAAAAACTCTCAGAAGAGTAAGAATGGAAGGAGGAAGTAAAATGTGAGCAGAACACCTTGCTATAAGGTGAGGCCAGGCTGCAGCATTAGGTATACATGCCTGGGACACGGAAGAAAGGTTTGTTTTATTTGCCTGCCTGTTACTTAAATGCTGCCTCTTACTGTAGAAGGCTGGCTGAGGAGATCCTCAGAGAGCAAAACTTGCCTGCAGAAGCCAGCAGGCTAAGGAACCTGCTTTCAAGTAGATACACTTACTGCAAAATGAAAAATAAAAATAAAGTTATTGGAAAAATCTCATTCGCTATAAAGTGACCAGACAAAACACCTGCCTGTAACATTTCTTTCAGAAATGTTTATAATCAAGGCTGCATTAAAAAGGCCTGCATATAACAGGAAATAAGTAAAGATTTTGGGGCTTTTGAGAAGGTGAATGCAATTATTTTAAAGTAGGTCCTTTTCTTGTTTAGAAATAGTACAATGGAGACACTTGCATTGAGATCATCAACAATTAATCCATTTTTATTTCCCTAGTAGGCTAGAATCTTCAAATTTGGTACACCTGCTCTTTTGGGCTAATAAGTGTAAGAAAAGAAAGTTTATACACTTAAACATTAACCTTTCCAGCACAAATGATCAGTAGAATTATTCAGAAAATCAATCACAGAAGGCATGAAACTTTTAACCTGTAACTATGTCATCTAAAGTCATCTATCCTATTTATTTGATTCTTCCCATGGAAAATATTGAATGTGTGTGATTATGTGGCAAGGATTGATACTGACATCCATGTCCACCCTAAGGAGAAATTGTCTCTTTTGATACAAGCCAACATCTATTTGCTAACGTTAGTAGAATGGTGAAATTATGGAACCAAAGCATAACAGAAAAGAGTGCTGGAAGAGACCCTCAACAGGTCATTGAATTCATCCTATCACCTCAAGGCAGGTTCAGTTATAATGAAACCATTTCTATCAGATGTTTATTTAATTTGATTTTAGCCACCTCCAGTGAGTTTCACCAACATCTCTAGGTAAACTGCCCCAATGTTTAACTAGCCTAGTTTGTTTGGGGCTTTTTTGGGGGGGACGGGGGAGGTATTTGCCCCCCCCATGTTTAACTTAACTTTCCATTGTTGCAGTTTAAGCCCATTATTTTCTTCTATTCCCAACGGACATGAAGAACAGTATTACCTTGTTGTCAGTAATCTTCTATATCTTTGAAAAGTCATATCCTCATATGCCCTCCCATTCTTTTTGGCTTTAGTCTACAAAAACCCAATCCTTTCCACTTTCCTATTAGGTCATGTTTCCATGTGTTCTTTTCGGTTGTTCTCTTCTCGTCACTCTCCTTGTATTAAAATATATATTTAAGACCACATCCCATTTCACTTTAGGTACTTAAGTGCAATTCTATTCACCCTGTTCAAGTCCTGAAGATTCATTAATACATCTACTTTTAAAACACACCACCTTATCCTTAAGATTGAGTCACAACAAAGCATCAAGGAGGAGGAGAAGGCCTACCAACCTTTTGTATGCACAGTATTTTAAAGATTCAAGCAGGATTAAATAGAACTAAATTTAGGCACGTAAGTGAACTCAGATACTTAATATGTGGAACGGAATCTGGTCCCAAACTTTCCAAACTCTCCAAAATAATTATTCACACATGTACAAACTCTGCTTCAGAGCTCACATGTTACATCCAACTCGTCATTTGTGTTAGCTCTAGAAAATCCAAAATTTCTATGTCCTCAACTCTCCAATTATTTCACATATCATTGCCCATTTAATAATGTTCTTGCCTTTATAATTACATGCTTAGTCTGATATTTATTTATATTAACTAAAATCTATAGTCTAGAAAGAAATTAATTAAATTTATCATCTTAAAGAGTGGGATTTATTTTCAAAAGACTAATTTTCACAACAGACTCTGTCTTCTTTATTTACCATTCATTGTAATTTTATTTATATATTCTTAATTAACTAAACTTAACTTCTTTACACAGCCCTGCTTTTATCTATAACAATCTAACTTTGTTCTAATTGTGTTTCATCAATTTATACATGGATTAGTTTCTAGGAAGTTTAATTACCTAATTAAGTCACCAGGTTTATGTTAAAGGAAAAGTCCTTTGAAAAGAGACCTTTACTTGCACAATGACATGAAAAGTATCAATAAGGCACTACTTAACTTTTTTTACCCTCCGCTGTGAAACTTGATGACTCTACGTGATCATATTTGGCACTTTAATTACAATTTAGACTTTGCTTTTGTTTTATAAATCCATAATGTTTCAATTATTAATATGAATCCTGAAAATATTAATATCAGAGAAATTGATTATGAATATAAAACACCATTCAATTACTTCAGTCTCTACTTAGCTGGGGAATTATTTTTAATAAATAGCTAATACGCACCACTAGCATAAAGAGGAGAATATAACACACACGTTACGGTAGAAAACTCTTGGCCAAACCATTTGTAAAACAGACAAGGTAAAAGAAACCAGTTATTTGGGGGGAGGAGGTGTCTCACATCATTATCATCATGACGACTACCAGCATCATTATCATTATTATTCATAGTAGTCTTATTATTATGATTCTCATTGTTGTTGTAGCTGCTGCTGCTATTGTTTTTATAATTATTTACTGATTTTAAAAGTATAAAGAGCTTCTAATCTCACAATGGTAAGAAACTAGTGGCTAGGGACAGAAGTTACACACAACCAGTTTAAGCCATCAGAAACTGGTTTAAACCCATAACAGAATAGAAGTTCAGTGCACATAAATCAGTTTCAAAATGGCTGAAACTGGTCTAAAATAAACCTGGTTGAATGTAGTATGAGACTTAATTGATTTGGGTCAAACTGGTTTATAAAACTTCTGTCCCAGACCCCTTCCTAGTTCAAGTTAAATCTGCATTCCAGCATGCTTTCCAGCCCTGGGCTGGGCTAAGGCTGGGCTGTTTGCTCCAGGGTGCAGGGCTGGCCCCACCCCTCTGCTCCCTAGCTGGAGCAGTGAGGGCTGGCTGACAAGGGATGTTGGGGAGTGGGGGGGCAGATGCAGCCCAGTCTGCAGGCAGAGGTGGGGACTACGCCCCAGCAAACTTCAGCTGGGGCCTGGGACCAGGCAGGGAGTTTAAATACCTTTCCCCCACTCAAACTTACTGCTGACTGTGACTGTGAACTACAAATCTGGGAGATACCTGGAAGCAGGACGAAGAGTGATGAGCAGCCCTACAAAGTCCTGATGCTGTAATTCCAAACTGCAAATCCTGGAGACCTAGGGTGCAGCAGGAAAAGGAAGTGAACACATAGCCTGAGAGCTGTGCTCTAGCACCCTCCAGCTTTTGACCTGAGCCACTGCAGGCATGTGGCTGCATTACCTGAATCAAAGGTAAATGCCTGTTCACTTCTGTTTCAATTTACTCTGTGCATCTTAGACTAACCTGCAAAGACTGAATTGATTTAGCTTTGGGTTATTTGACCATACTTAGCCAGTGTGACCATATTTACTTTATAAAGTAACTCCTGAGCTTTGGAATGAGAAAAGATTCCTATATGCCTTATAATAAATTTGCTAATTTAGACAGAGTAAACAATAACTGCACACTGTCTTTGTATCTTCTTTTAAAATAATTATAGATGACTACAAGAATAAGACGAACTACTATGGACAAGAGAAACTAAGCCTCTGATAGTAAACGTAAATCAATGTGTTAAGATTTAGATATAAAGTCCCTTAAAAAATAATATGAAAAACTGGCAACCTGTTTTTTGGTGGGCCATCTCCATGATGACAAAATTATATGCAGTCTGCTATTTTCTCTGTAGTCTGGCTAAATTACAGACTCCTTTCTGTATTCAATGGTCTTGGATCACGGTCACATATCACAAAGGGAACTATAGGCAATTAGCTGTAATAGGCAATAGCAGGACAATGTCAGCATGTGCTACTGGCAAGGTCTATAAATCTCATCTTGATTGATTCCAAAAAGTGTGATGTGATAAAAATGGAGGAGATTTGGTATAGTATTATGAATATTGCCTGCAGTGCAAATCCCCTCCATTTCTATTTCATCACATCACTATGAATCTGATTCTATTCCTCCTATTAGGCATGTAAGTGGGTTAGACACTAAAGTCCAGTCCTATTCCACCCTTCTCATGTCCTGGAAAAAAGACTATTATTACAAATAGTGGTATAAATCCAATTAGTACAAATTATTATTACCCTTCTCTTCCAAACTGCTTTTTGTTATTCAATCTTACAAGTATGATGATGGCGTTTTACAAAAGCAGGTAGCTTAATGTATTTTCAGAACCTGAACGACAAGGATTAGAATCATACTTAGGTGCCTATTAGGCATGTTAGGTCTATTTATATGACTGATACATGCAATAGAGCCTGGACGAAAGTGACCAGGCAAGTGGAGGGAAGTTATTGTGCACCAGGTTCTAGAATGTTATAACCTGCAAACTTAAGTCTAACTTTTACTAGGGTAGTAAAATATTTATTTTGCCTAGTATGCTTGAAATCAAGGTGACAGCACAGGAGGGAAAAATGTTTGTTTAGATAAGGAATTTGCTTAGATAAGAATGGGGGGAAATTATAACACAATACCCTTCTATTCTCAAGGAAGAAGAAGCAGAGCTGCTTTTTGCACTCTAGGAATTTAAGATGAAAAGGTAAAGTGTTAAAAAGCCTTTCTCATGGGTATGCATTTTGGGGGAAAGGGGAGGGGGGCTGTGGGATGGGAGGAAGAAGAGACCTCCAGGGAATAGATTTCTTCAGACAGATTAGAAATGGCAGAGGCTTTGTGGAAGAGCCTCAAGGAATTGGGCCTCCCAGATCAAGAGAAAGAAAGTAATAAGTAGATTTACAGTGTATCTTATTGTTTTTAATGTATGCTTCCCCTGATTTTTTTTTCTTTAAAGACAATGCTTCATCTTAAGCAGGCTGTTTCGTTACTGGATACCACTGTCATTGGGAGGAAACAGAACAATAAGGTTTGCATCAAAGTCAAACCTTCTCAAGTAATGATTTGATACAGTGTGGACTATAACCCAGGAATCAGTCTGTAAATAGGAGCACTACATTTCCATGTCAAGAAAAGGGTGATAGTTCAAGGCCTGTACAAAAGAACTCAGAGAGGCCAGAAGCTTAATAGGTACAGTTAGTCTTAACTATGAAGCAGGTTTTGATAATACTTGCTAAAATAATGGCAAGACTTACAGACACTGGCATGCAAACTCTGAGCTAAACTTCTATCTTAAAATAATATTTTCACGAATGCCAACTGATATTGGTGAATGTAGCTGTTTTTCATTGTAGAGGATTAAGATGCACTTTTAGGAAACATTTTTAGGCAGAATAGGATTCCCTACCAGTCACAGGGGCATGTCTACACATGCAGTGGACTGTGCAATTTAAAATTCACAGTCATTTAGTACTTGTTTTACTAAATGACTGTGAAATACACTGGCATTACTGTGCCAGTTTATTTCACATGTGTCAATACCTCATCAAACCATGGTTTATACCACTGGCATCACCTGTTCTTAACAAAGATACTGTCTTTTGTGAGGGCATAATCCAACTGCTCAAGATAAGTGGTGTGAGAAAGTGTCTTTGAATAGAGCAACACATTTATCTTGTAACTCATTATCCCAGTAAATTCTCTCTTTTTTTACTGCCTTTAATTTGGGGGCTAGTTTATAGCTGTTGGGGAAGGCTCTCCATAAGTTTCTAATGTCACTTTTAGAAAGAGAAGGAATGGTCATTTTCCACATGTGGTAACATTTCAAATGATGCATGTTTATACCATGTATGTCATTCTGTTAATGTATAATCTATTGCACTTGCTGCATTACACATAGCAAACGTGAATGTCCCAGGTACATCTTTACCAGTCTGTCCATTAAGCATTCTAAAATTGTTTTCTGCAGTAAATTTCAAGAGGCATCACCTTTCTTCATTTAGTTTCTTGTCACACAAGGTTGCTGGGCGGGAGCTCCCCATATTTAATTTATGACATCTTTATAATCATAGGTGCTGATGTCACCAATTATAGCATCACCTCAAGAACATTATGTAAAAATTCCCATTTCAAGATTACATAAGACCACAATGTGAATGCTGGAAAATAAACATTAATAAGAGTCAAGGGAGGTCTACCATGAGATTTAGTGAGGGCTTCTAGCAAATGGTTAGAGTCTATTTCAATTCCTAATCCTTCAGTCAGACTTTTTATTTAGCTTACTTTATCCAAGTATCCCTGCAGCCTCCTTTTGGTTCTATCCTCCTAGCCATTTTTATAAAATTAAATAAATTAAGGAATTAATGCCATCTTCCTATACCATGTCTCTTGTAAAATAGCAATTTCAAAATCATTAATAAAAATTCTCCACAGTGGGCATGTCTATATGTGCAAATGGTGTGGGGTAGGTTTACTCTAGAGTAAATTGCTCTAGAGTAAACCCACTCTGAGTAGGCGTCTAGACATACAGGGATGCGGGAGCAGATTAGCTGCTCCTGGCAGCAGTCTGCTTTCACCCCCTCCTGCCCTGTACTGGCCCCCCTGTAGCAGCCAGGGTGCTAGGCTCCCCCTGGATACAAGCCTAGGTCTTTCCCCTGGCAGAGGCTGGGAGATGGCTCCTTGCCCCAGGGAACTGTCTGCTGCCAGGGTAGGATCCAGTGGTAGATCCTCCATGGGGACAATGTCCCCCTGCCCCGACAGCAGGGAGTTCCTAGCACTGGGCTTCTGTTCCAGAGCAGGGGGCTTGTAAAGAGCTGGAGGGGAGTGGCAGGTCCCAGTCCCCTGTCCTGATCCACCAGTGGGACAGCTGGCAACAAGCCCCTGGCTGGGTGGGGTTCCCAAGCCTTGATTTCCAAGCCCTATGCCTCAATTGTTTCATCAGGGTGTGGAGCTGGGATCTACCCTTGACTGGGACAGTTCCTGGGCAGCCCCAGGATGCTCAGAAAAGTCTGCATGTGCAGCTGGGAGCTGGCTAGGGACTACCCAAAATGGGAAGAGTCCCCAGCCACCTCCAGGTTGCACATGTAAACTTTCCCATGCTTCCCAGGGCTGGTCAGGAACTGTCCCAGTTAGGAGAAGGTCCCAGCCAGCTCCATGCAGGGCAAGGGACATTCCCCATGTAAGGAGCTCCCACCCCCGCTCCACCATTGAGATCATTGTTCCCAGCACCTGCTGCCTAATGGCAGATCTGGGGCTGGGAACAGCCTGGGAGCTTTTTCTCCACTCAAGTTCTGCAATCATGGAGCAGGAGCTGCGAACAAGCTCCCAGACCCCACTCTGTGATCATCATCATGGAGCAGGGCTGGGAGCTCCCTGCTTCCAGGGCAGGGGGACATTGTCTCTGCCTGGACTCTGCTGGTGCAACCTGCCTTGGCAGCAGTCACCTCCCACGGCCTGGGAGCAATCTCCCATCCCCTGCTGCCCAGCTCACCAGGAGCAAATATGCTCCTGGTCTGTTGTTTACATGTGCCGTACTGTACAGTAATTACTGAGCAGTTCATTTGCTACTTGAATTTGCAGGTAGCAAATGAACTGCTCAGTAGAGGAAATTACTATGCAGTAAGGATCAGCACGTGTAGACAGTGATGCTCACTACACAGCTCTAATGTGCAGTAAATTGTCTCGTGTATATGCACCCCAATGAGTCAAATAATTCGTCTGACAATCCGGCCGTGCTCCAAACCAAAATACCAATCTCATTTAGGAGTATAGCAATTTGATTCTGGGCTTTATTATTTGCCACATGGGGCTAGGAAATAATATTTGTTTGCCCGCTTCTACATGCTTTAGGATTTCTAAAATTTTTTGTTTGTTTTTGCCTTCCTCAGAAGAATTAGGAGTTGGCTTCAGCCGAGGCTGGAGATTTTAACTGTGGTGTGCCAATGCCCATGCTGGAGGTTCCAGCCTAGAGGGAGTTTCCCTTCTACTCAGGGTCAAACCGATTGTCACATTTGGGATCAGGAAGGAATTTTACCCTGGTGTCAGATTGGCATGGACTGTGGAGATTCTTGCTTTCTTCTATGGCAGGGGCATGGCCCCTATTCCTTGGCTTTCTCAAACATATTTTTAACAACCCTCCTATCAGTATGTTGGTTGTCACTCTCCCCTGCTTTACCTGTGGCAGGTTAAGAGCTGTTCTGTGTTGTGGTTGTGTTAGGGTTGGCTATGTAGTTTCACTAATACTTTGGACAATGGATTTATATAGGATGGTTTGTATAGAAATTTTTGCCTCGGGTATGGATTTGGATTAGACCTCTGGAGGTCCATTACAATCCTTCTTTTCTATGATCTTGAATGATATACATTTCTAGTGCTTAGTTGCCAGAAAAAGCTGAATTTATAAAGGCAAATGCTCTGTTGTCCTAATCAACCACTGTAACCAGTCTTAGTGCAGTATAGAAATCTAGTATGGTGGGACTTAAGCATTCTCACATTTCCAAACAGTTGTATCATAATGATTATAAGGCAAAAATAAATGAAAATTGCAGAGGCATAATGGGGTGCCCAGGGCAGGGGCACCATCTGGGGCAGTGGCAACTTCCAGATGCTGGCATCACATATGTGGCTGTCATTTTTCTTCCACATGCCTTTTCACTCAGGCTGGTGCCCTGGGCTACTGGCCCAGTCATCCCACCTTAGTTATGCTACTAAAAAATTGAGTAACTACATAGTATTAATACAACCAAACATTACTTAAATAAAACCAACATTAATCATGCTGTTGTGTCAACTTTCTCCTTTTAACAGTATTTTAATAAATTATTAGTTATGTGTACATATTGAAGAGGGGAAAAGATGTTATGAATGTGAAGTGCAAAGAATTTCTGAGGTCCCCATTGACACAGGTCACAGTGCACTGCCTGGCTTGCTTAGGGACTCGTTTGCATGCCTGATGAGCATCTCATGACTGTTTTGGCCTCTAAAATGCACTATAAGAGGAATACATTGTATGCCAAATGTAATTAAGTATACATTTCAAATGCATGCAGAGAGAGACTAACTGAAACAGCAGGGGTTATAAGATTACATGCTGTTACTATCAAAGAGGAGGAATCCAGAAATTTAAATGATAAGGTAGTTTAGAAATGCCTTTTCTTTAATAATCTACCATTTCCTGGTTAAATATGGTGAGACCCTGAACTCTGTCATATTGTAGATGCCAATTAATAATTGTAGATTGCTGAAGGGATTTTCCCCCCTCCCTCTATAATTAATAGATGTCGAGGAACATCATTTTCAAGGATCTTTTGGAGTAGTTTAAATTTGTATAACTGAGCTTGTACTGTCATTTGTACTCCTGTTTTCCATCATGTATTTAATTAAATGGAGGAGTCTATTTCATAAACCCAGTGCCTTAAAACTAGGATTTTCATGGCTGTCTACAGGATTTAGGCACCCAAATACCATTTAAATAAAATAGGTATTAGATCCCTAACTCTTGTAGGTTCCTTTGACAACCTTAATACCAGTTTTATTATTGAAGAAAAGTCAAGTGGTGTAGTGGAGAACACAGGAAACTGGAAGGCTTGAGTACTGTTTTGTCACTGATTTTTCTTCTCACTTTTTGAATGTATTATGATGATGATGATGCAGCAATGGTTTCACTTCCTTGTTTTGATGCTTGAAATTCAGTTTAGATATAGCAATTTTTCTAGTGTTTGGGGTTTACATTTCCTAATGTTTAGCCTCAAAATATGACTTTTCCAGGTTTAGTGAGGCAGTTGCTCTGCATGTCAATTGTACTGATGCAAAGTATTTACACAGACATGTAAATACTCATCTGTATTGGTTTAACAGATGCCTTGAAGGAACAAAAGTCTAAAAGTGAACTGCAGTAGCTTCCAACAGATCAAGAAGATTAAAACAGACTACAAAATGTAATAGACATAAAGAATAATGAAGCTATGGGAGGAACTGGTAACTGCAGTGAAAAATAATGATTTCTGCTGTTGTTGGCAAATTATAGTTGAAGGGACAAAAAAAAAAAATGAGTTTGATTCCTGATAGGTATATTTGTGAAGATGCATGGGTCTTGTTTTTTAAAAACAAGTTTAACAACTTACTTGAAGACAATGAGGGAAACGATGGCTTCTTGCTGAAGGAAATTTTATCTGTTAAGCCTGTGGTAACTGTTTCATCCCACTGCTGGTGGGCTTGATCCAGCATGTGGGGCAGGTGTGCAGTCCAGCCCTGATCTGAATGTGTCCCTATCCCAATCTAGATATACACAGGGAGGCAGAGGAAATTGAGGCAGAGAGCCCCATCCCCACTCTGGACATGTGGGTGGAGGGGGTACGGGATGATCCCAGCCTTGATGCAGATACACAGGGAAGGTGGAGAGCAGTTTGCCCTGATCTTGCTATCTGGTTGTGGGCCTGGCCCTAATCCAGCCATGCAGCAATGGCCTGGGTGGGGCTGGATTCAATCGCATGGAGCTCCCACCGCTCTCTTCCTCTACCACAATTTCTTGACCAGTGGGGATACCTATGCCATGGTTCCATGGGCTGGATTTAATAGGCAGGACAGAGGATGAGCACCCTCATGTTAAGCTATAAGCAGATCATTATCCGACTTCTGAATCTAAAGTAAGATAATATATATCCTTACTGCAAAATGGAAAGGCCCCCAGTCTTGATTTTTCACCTAGAAATCTTCCAGGAATTAATTAACTGGCAGTGTCCAATTTTGACTACATTTTTTAATATAATTATTTTAAAAGGCATTTATCCAAAGCACTGAAATGAAAATATAATTGTCCCAATTTTTAAAAATGGCCATAAGAGAGATCATATCTCCCTTCTATCATATCTTCCCACTAGTCTTACATGTATTCCTGACAAAATACTTGGGAGACATTTACTTTTCATCTTCAGACATGCATTTCTGAAAATGATGTTTTGGGAGACTAGAAGGCTGGTTTTAGAGAAGGCTTTTCCTACATGAACCATTGCTTGGTGCTGCACTATTTATACCATCTAAATATGTAAAAAGACAAAATCACATATGTTGCCTTCATAACTCTCAAGCAAGCTTTTGAGCCCATATACAAATTAAAATTATGGAAGTATCTGGCAATAGCATCAATAGATAAAGCACTCTTGCAATTGATTGTTACTTACTATTTGAATGCAGTATCGCATGAGTATTACAGGATTGGCCATACTCTGTCCAATAGGACCCCTCTACATGTGCAGGTAAAGGTATGATGAGATATAATGGATGATGCACACAATCACACTCCTGCTATGCCACATGCACATTGGCAGAAGGTGTGATTGTGGGATCATGAATAAGATCCCATCACACCTTATTGATGATGCATAGAGAGCCTGATGGGCACCCTGAGGCTCCCAGTTATCGGGGTTCCCCACATACCCCGCAGCTGGGAGACTGCAGCTACTGTGATCTTCCAGCTACATGGGCACTCCATGTACCCCCAAAGCTGGGAGACCACTTGCCACAATCTCTTATGTTCAGGGGCACACCATGCACCTCTATGGCTGGGAGTTCACAGCAGCTGGATTCCCAGCTGTGGGGTGTGTAGTGTGCCCATGCCACTGGGAGATCACAGCAGCTGCAGTCTCTCAGTCTAAAGGATGTATGATGTGTCCCCACAGCTGGGAGATTGCAGCAGCTGCAGTCTCCCAGATAAGAAGGTGTATAGGGCCCCCTGAGGCTGGGAGCTCCGTCAACTGGAGGTTCTCTGGCTTGGTAGTGCACATGGCCCTCCCAGCTGGGAGCTCCAATCAGCTGACAGGCCTCCCAACCACAGGGACCCCATGTCACATGTTCAATTAATGGCACGATGGAAAGCAGCTACAAAGTTATTGCACACATTTTGTGGAATAACTTTGTAGCTTATTCCTCTTTTTATCATGCCATTAATTGATTGAATGTGTGGCCAGGTGTAATATGTAGATGGGGTAATGGTCCCAACTGAGAGAGAGGTACAACAAGGATGTTTTCTTGCTCCTCTTTTTAATTTATTCTTGAATTATCTCAAACAGGTGCTAAAAGGGAAACAATTCATGTACCCATGATATTGAATGGTCCTACCCTGTCTGGTTTTATGCAAATTACTTCATTAATAATGGCACAATCCCAAATAGGCCTCCAGAAGTTATTAGATGCTTTTCAGCAGTACTGTGTCTTGGAAGTCAACCCAGATAAATCCACAGTATTATTTTTCTGGGAATGTTAAGATGGAGCAAGTTCGATTTTTACAGGAAAAGAAACTAGAGTTGAGTCTTCTTTTAAATACCTTGGATTCTATTTTAGCAAAAATCTGAACTGGAAAAAGCACACTGAAAATTTAAACACTAGAAGAAAATAGCCTTGGGTGGAATTTTACTAATCTACAATACAACAGGCAGAAGAGCAGTTCTGGCAGCACTAAATGTGTATAGAGCCAAGGTACAGTTCATTTTATTACATGGAACAGAACTTCGGGGTGCTGACCCTATGATCCAAACAAAAACTGAAAAGATTTCTAATTAATTTTAAGGAAGCTTATCTCTACCTAATTTTACAACTGGGGCTGGAGGGGGTGCTCATACACCTTGAAACTGGACTGATTAATGTGAGCACTTCAGCTGAAATAAGACCTTGAAACTACAGCATGTAAAATTAGATCTTTTACACCTACCAGATACCCTGAGAAATTCATTCTAAAAGCCTGTTTGCCAAATGAACTTTTGCCAAGTTAGTTGTAGATGATGGGTCTAGTAACGCTTAGGATGAAAGCCGGCAGCGTAAAGGTAGCAGTGGCAGTTTGTAGGTTTCTGATACAAAGTGGCGGCAATGTGGCCACTAAAAACCTTCATTGTCATGTCTAGAAAATGAATCTACTGTGTGAAATATTCCACAGGTAGTTGATGGAGAGGCGGAAATCGTTTAAGTCCTGCTGAAATTTCTCTAGAAATTTCGTCCTGTGTGTCCATATTATGAAGATATCATGGATGTACCTCAGGTATACAATGGAGATTATAGGGAAGTTTTAAAGGAAATGAACTTCAAGATCTCTCATAAATATGTTGACATACTGAGTGCCCATGGCACAGGTATAGGGAGTCCTCAAACCTGAAATAGTTATTTGTGAGGACAAAGTGGGAGAGCTTCTTGGAAACAGAAGCAGGTTTGTTTGTTTTTTGCCAGGGATAATGTTCTTTGTGGTTTATAATCCATCCTTATGAGGGATGCTGGTATACAGAGACTTGACATGCATGACCATTTTCACGGTCAGAAAGTTTTTCTTAATTTCCAACCTAAATTTCCTCTGCTCAGTGGCTGCAGCTTGAGGCCATTTTTCTTAGTCCTATCCACTACAAAATCTGCCCATCTCCATGCTTTTTGTAATTGCTTTTCAGGTGTTTGAAGAACTGTTCAAATCCCACCTTGGTCTTCTCCTCTCCAGACTAGCTCTTTCAGCCTTTCTTCATAAGTCAAGTTTCCTGGGCCTCTTTTTTTTTTTTTTTTTTTTGCTCTCTACAGGACTCTTTCAAATCTGTTCATGTCTGTGAAGTGTGGGGCCCAAAACTGGATACAGAACTCCATGCAAAGCCTCACCAATGCTGAATAGATTAGAAGAATGGATCACTTCTCTTGATTTGCAAGTGACCTTCCTATTAATAAAACCCAATATACTGTTGGCCTTTTTGCAACAAGGGCTGCACCATAGTTTCATAGTCAGCTTCAGTTTACTGTAAAATCCAGGTCCTTCTCTGCAGAACTGCAGCCTAGCCAGTCATTCCCCAGTTTGTACTTGTGCATACAGTTCTTTTGTCCCAAGTGCAGGACTGTACTTGTCCTTGTAATGGAAGAAATTAGTGGCCCTAATCAGGGCCAACTTCCATTCTTTTATTATAGCTCACCCATTCTTTTACCACTGCTCAGTCATGAATCACTGGAGCATATTAGGCTAGAGGGAAGCAGAGACACACTGTAGTACAGACAACTGAATCTCAACACAGATTGGGAGATCTTCCCCTTCCAAAGCAACAAGGGTACAATACAGCCTTCTTATTTTATGACATTATTGCTAAAATGGTAACATTTTCCTTCAGAGTTGGTAGAAATGAACAATCTGAAAGCCTCACTTAGCAGAAATCAGATAGTGATGCAAAATGATGCACCTAGTTAGGGAAACTAGGGCTACAAACAGACATCATCTTTGTGGCAAAATCAGTTATGCGAGTATGTGCCCTAGCATGTCTGGTTCTATAGATGGGCTAAGTCAGACATCACTCAGGGCCTTTGTCCCTCAGGATTAGGCCCTGCTGCTCCCAGTGCTTCAGGGACCTGATCCAGCAAGACAGTGACTCTGGATGCCAGCCTCTAACCCAGAGTATGTATCTGAAGGCACATAGCAGGGAAGTCCATTGGCTCTCATGATATAAGCAAGCAGACATTCTCCATAAAAAGACAGCACAAATTATTTCTAGGAAGCATTGCACTCATAATTTTCGGCGTTTGTGGTAAAACAAGGGGCAAGGACATCTGTCCCTCAGGTTTTTTACGACCACAATTTTTTTATGGTGGCACAAAGGGAACATCTGTTGCCAGCCTAGAGATCATAACCTAATTATTAATAGTTGCAATGATTTTTTTAAATTCTAACCAGTGTAGATACTTCCTTGGTTCTTCTGCAACAGCTTTCCTTAAAAAAACAAAACAAAACCTCAAGTGCTTTACAAATTTGACTAAGTGTTATCATTTTTCATTTTTTAAGGAACATAATAATGAGATAAAGCTTGATGAAATACAATTAAGCAAGTTAGCAAAAGAACAGGAAATAACAACAGAGGGTTTCTGACTCTCATTGGCCTATGGCCTAATCTAACAACAAACCTATGTTTCCTTCTATAAATATGTAGGTAATGAAAGTTAATTTTTTACATCACTGCTTTCCAAACATACTTTTCACTTCAACAGTAGCATTCCTTGTTCTAAATTAAAATATAAAATATTAGCAAGTTCAAGGAATATATACATGGAAGATTACATTACAAAAACATAGAAGACAAGAGAATTTAATATAGAAAATATTGAATAGTTTATAATATAAACACAGGTATCTGAAATGCCAAGGGTAAGGTCTCAAAAGGCAGGATACAAAATTAATACCAATGGACTCAAGACTGAGCAGAGTATAGCTTGATATTCTGAGATTTGCCTCTGATAATCTTATTCAAGTTGTCTAAGATGCAATGGGAAAAATAAATCAGATTTGTATTACCCACAATCAATAGTAAATCATATACAAGGGACTATGTTAAAATTTATATTTATAAGCAGAATTTTATAATGGTTTCAATGGAAGCTTTTCCCGAAAAAATAGGTTGTATATGATAACCTCAATTTAGGAGCACAGTAATCATTAAATTGAGTCAGACGATTGTCTCATCTTGTCTTTTATTCTGTCTCTGAAATTGCTCAGCAAAATCCAGATGCTTCATAAAAATGTGAAAGAAATCCAGTAGTTCACAATAATGGAATAACACTGCCAGTGCAAAAAAGTGTACTTTCCCACCCTATTAGTAAACAGTGACATATGCCCTGAAAGATAACAGCTATACAGGAGAAAAACAAATGGAAATGTGGGATCATTGCTTAACAAACTCAGGACACTTGGCTACTGTGATGGGGCACCAAGTCTGCCCCATCACAGAACTTTGGGGGAGTGAACGAAAGTAGAAAACTTACCTTAGCAACCAGTTCCAGGAGAAAAGGGGTGGGGCTACCTGGATCGGGGAGAGAGAGACCTGGATGAAAACAAAACAAAGAGAGCAGCAGGTGCCAAAGGAGAGGGGAGAGAGTGCTAGCTGTGAGAGAGGCAGCAGATGGCTTGAAGGATTTAAAGGGGAAGTAACACAGATTTAGCTGGAAAAAGAGAAGAAAGCAACCCAGAAGAAACAGGGAGAAACTACAAGAAAGAGAACAGGGAGTGTAAGAAGGGTCCCGGAGAGAGACTTACCTGGGAAGCTGAAGTGAGTTAACAAAGGAGAACTTTGAGTCGGTGAGTCTGATACATGAAGGCATCGAGTAACATCCCAGAAACTTAAAATTAAGAGAAAGGAATGCAAGTGGATGAAAACTAACAAAGAGAAGAGAACTCCACAATCTTGATATCAGTAGTAAATATAAGGTGACATAGGATTGATATTTGCTTGGGACCCATGCAGAGGAGAATGGGGCAAGCAACCAAGAACTTGAGAGTGCTCAAAGAGAGAGGGAACTAAATATACATAAGATGTTATTTATCTAAGAGAGACATAATAGTTGTGCAGAAGAGTGATTTTTGTTGAACCACAGACATGATATCTTCCTCATCTCTCAGGACTGTTTATTTCTGTACCTTTATTCATCAAAGTCATGGCAGGCAGGAAATAAAGGAAATTAACCAGTTCATATTAAAACAAGATATGGTGCTTTATTTTGCATATGTAGCTTAACTCTCATAGCTACCAACACTCCTTTGCTTCAGTATTTCACTGGACTAAGGGGGAAATCATACTAGATAAGGTTCAGAAGGGGCATGGTGGGAATGATCACCTTCCTATCATTGACGTTGAGCTGTTGTATAATTAGTTAGAAAAATCAGACATTTATAAGTCAGAAAGACTGGATGAACTTCATCTGAGAGCACTGAAGAAGCTGGCTGAAGCCAGCACAGGACCTCTGGTGAAACTCTTCCAAAACTCGTGATGCTTGGGGGAGGTCCCTGAAGATTGGAAGAGGGCCAATGTTGTGCCCATCTTCAAGAAGGGAAGGAGAGAGGACCTAGGCAACTATAGGTCAATTAGCCTAACTTCTATTCTGGGGAAAATCCTGGAAAAATTCATCAAAGTGTCTATGTGCGATACACTCGCGGAAGGTAGGATTCTAAATGATAGCCAGCATGGCTTCATTGTGGGCAGGTCTTGCCTTACCAATCTCATCTCCTTCTATGACCAGGTAACTCACCATCTGGATAAGAGTAAGGAAGTCAACATTGTATATCTAGACTTCCAAAAGACCTTTGATCTGGTATCCCATGATATTCTCACGGGAAAATTGGAGGATTGAGGGCTTAACTGCTCAACAGTTAGGTGGACAGAAAGCTGGCTGTGGGGTAGGATTCAGAGAGTCCTAATGAATGGATCTGTGTCGTCCTGGTGAGAAGTGGCCAGTTATGTCCCACAGAGGTCCATTCTTGGTCCAGCGCTCTTCAACATCTTTATCAATGATTTAGATGTGGGGGTGAAGAGCTTGCTGGCCAAGTCTGTGGACGACACCAAGTTATGGAGAAGTGTGGTCACATTTGAAGATATGCTGCAGATACAGGTGGACCTAGCCAGGCTGGCAAGTTGGGAGAATTGGAACCAGATGAAGCTCAACATTGAGAAGTGTAAAGTGCTCCATGAGGGCATGAACAATCCCCACCATACTTACAGCCTCGTTGGCACCAAACTGACTAGCACCACAACTGAAAGGGACCTAAGGGTAATAATAGACCATAGTATGAACATGAACCGTCAGTGCCATGCTGTAGTCAGCAGGGCAAACAATACTCTGGCATGCATCAACCAATGCACCTCTAGCAAAACTAAGGAAGTGATTCTTCCACTTTACTCAGCACTGGTGAGGCCACAGCTGGAGTACTGAGTCCAATTCTGGGCACCTCACTTCAACAAGGACGTGGAAAATCTTGAGAGAGTCCAGAGAAGAGCCACCCGTATGATCAGAGACTTGCAAGGCAAGCCATATGAGGAAAGGCTGAGGGGCTTGGGCCTCTTCATCCTAAAAAAAGAGATGGCTGAGAGGGGACTTACTAGTAGCTAACTGCTACAGCAGGGGAATGTATCAAGGGCTCAGTGAACAACTGTTCACCAGGGCACCTTGGGGAAAACCAGGAGTAATGGCCACAAACTCCTTGAAGACCGTTTCATGCTTAACACTAGGAAAAATCTCTTCACAGTTAGGGTGTCCAGACCGCAGAATAAACTCCCTCTAGAGGTGGTGCAATAACCTGTCCTGGAAATCTTCAAGAAGAGACTGGACAGTCACCTTGATGGGATCACCTGACCCCAGCTGTCTTTCCTACCTAGTGCAGGGGGACTGGAGACAATGATCTTGCGAGGTCCCTTCCACCCCCTTACAATCTATGAATCTACATATAGTTGATTAATCCACAAGCTATCCATAAAGAACTTTAGACTCTATACCATATATAGTTCTTCGTGACACTTTTAGTAAGTTTAGATTATTTTTAATTTTAGTCCACTTGGTTTGACAATTACTATTTGAGTATTCCATTCCATAATTAATTATGTATGACAAAAAAGATTAAAAACTGCCATTTGGATAATGTCCAGAATAGAGTCTCTTATATGTTGTATGAGAATACCAACTAGTTTGGATTCTATCATGGGAAAGGTAACCTTCCAAAAGTCTTTAATAAACTTTGAAAATTATTATTTTGGTTCCTAAGCAAATCTCAAGCCATTACTGTGTTTCAGTTCATGTATTAGAAAACAACAAACTTTTTCCCCCATAAACAGTTGTCTAATTAAAAAACTGCATTTGCTTTGTCTTGGTTTGGAAATCATACTGTGAATATTCTAACATACACATGTGAGGAAAAAAGTCTTCAGAAATATCTAATTGTAAATAAATATTGGTAAATAGATACAAGAAAATAATGCTGAATTCATATTTGGTATCATTTGCAGCAATACAATTATTCGAATAATTGTGCTTAACTAATCTGGAAACTGGAACTACATTAACTTCTCCCTCTAATTCATAACCTAACCAATAAAGTTCAACTTTCAAATTCAAGCAATAAAGCAGTCATAAAGAACTTACTGCTTGATAATTATTAATTGAAACTATCCTATGAATATTGCTGAATAATAAATAATTTTGAGAAAATCAAAAGTTGTTTAGGGATACTGTGAAAGAAGAACAGGAGAGTAAATTTCCTGAACATATAATTTGCTGCATTTTACCAGGGATACAAATAAGATAATAGTCTTATTTTCAGATACTAGACTGCGTTTACAAAATTGCTTTACATTTCTAGTACAGTATATAGCACCATTCATACAAGAAACTTGAAGTAGATAACATTACAAGAAATCTTATTCTGTAAAGCGCTGAGTACTATTCAGTGGCTGTGTCTACATGAGACGCTGATTGTGCAGTCATTATTGTGCAGTCATTTAGTACTTGTTTATACAATTACTAAATGACTGTGCAGTAACCAGGGTTACTGCCCAGTAGTGTCACCAAACAGCTTTTAGGTGACACTGACTGCACAGTAGCTCAGTACACTACTGTGCAGTAGTAATGAGATACTGTGCAGTCAGCATCTCATGTAGATGTGGCCAGCGATTCTCAGCCACGGTGTGCAAGGTCCTTTTAAGACTGCCACAGGATTCACCTACACATGACTCATAAGATCAATGCAGAGATTTCAAATAGGAATTCTTTGTATAAAAACCATTCAGATCTGTTGTGGTCTTTGAATTCTTTGCAACAGAAGAATTTCCCTATTTTTTTTTTCTGTAGTCAAAAAACAAATGAAAACTAAGAGCTGAAATTTTTCAAGGGGTGCCTTGAGTCTAACATGGGTGCCTTTAGTCTAAAAATGTTGACAACAACTGGCACCATTCAGTTCCTCTGACAACTGACATACTGGAGGCAAGGACTGAAATCAAAACTGCATCCCCTTTTTTTGAATTTTATTTTAACCAGTAAAAGAGCTTGAAAGTCCCTAAGTCCAGCCTGAGGAGTTCTCCTATATAGATCCTTCAGAAGCCATTTATGTGGTTGCCTTGTGAGGAATCTCTTTCAATCCATTATATATGTGCTTGCCAGCACCATAACTAGGGATTGGAGCAGTATATTATTGTCTTCAGCATGAAGCTCTAAACAGATTCTAGATAGGACAGTTGCTCACTGGGGGCATTTATACACACATTTTCATGCTCCAACATGCCAGAGATCTGCCATGTTGGAGCAGGCTCAATTAATTGAGCTGATACGCACTGCACTGGGTTGCATGCCGTTGTATAAGTGGTGAAATGCATGTCAGCACGCAGAAAATGGTGGCAATGCACTTTTGAGCTAAAACACCTTTGATGTGTTTTAGTTCAAAAGTGCGCTGCCACCATTGTTTCAGCTCTAATGTACATTTTGCCACATACAACTGTATGTGCTTCAGCACCAGGTGCTTTTAGAAGTGCGTAAAAATGCCGTGGATGTCTGCATGAATGTTCTAACCTTAAATCTCCCGCTCATCCCAAGTGTCCAAGCCAATTGTAATATTAGGAGAAAAACCCAGGTGAGCTTTACATCACTATGGATACCACGGTGACAGCAGGAAGGTAGGTTACACCAAGCTGTCTGTCTCTACACATGAGGCCAGACATTTTTTCATTCTGATAATTTAATTGTTTAAGCTACATTAGGCAGATTCAGGAGTACTGAGTCAACATAAGATCACAGCTAAGCCAACCAAACATCAGCCATGCTACTTTTGCATATGGCCACTCCAGAAAGCAATCAGCTTTAGATGTACACTTTCCTGACTACAGTGAGACTGTAAGAAAGCTATATTATGTCAATATTGAATATCATGAGCACATTGTTGAATGAATGGTAAGCAAAATTTGATTAGAACTTGTGCTACTGAACTGATGTGATAACTACAGGACCCAACAAATATTAATACTCTTCAGTAAGTGGAATGCACATTTTTTTTTATGTCACCAGTAAAGATAAATAACATCATTTCTTTCTTTCTTTCTTTCTTTCTTTCTTTCTTTCTTTCTTTCTTTCTTTCTTTCTTTCTTTTTTTTTATTTATTTATTTATTTATTTTTGACTTACAGCATATGCCAAAGACACTGACATTTCTTGATGGTATTTATCTCTCTCAACCTATCTTAAGCCTGGCAATAGTACCTTGATATGTAGGGTCTTAACGCTCAGCTTATTGAAGAAGTGACAGATGTTAACCTTATTAAATCAATCAGTTCATATAGTTAAAGTTCAGCTGATTGCAATTTAATTAGTATTCTGTCTAGCCTGAGTCTAGATACAATATCATTTATTAGTGAACACTTCTGCTGACATTTTGCAAATTGTTAAGGAAGCTACAAATAGACTAAGCAATAAAGTTACAAATATATTACTGATTTTTCTCTGACTTTTATGGTACGTTCTCAAAACAGAAGAGCTGCAATAAATTGGCAATAACACAAACAAACTTTCTTGATGTTATATGGTATTATTTCAAAGCTTCTATGCAAACATGTAAGCTAGTTTTATGTTTATATTTTTGAAGGATGTGGTATGTTATTTCTTTATGTCAATTTAACTTGACATTCTTTAAAAACAAAACAAAAAATCAACACTGCAACTTTTAAGAAAAATATCAATATCAGATAATAGGCAGACAAGGTCCTTTGGGTGAATCTGATATCTTTTATTAGACCAACTTAAATAGTTGGAAAAAAAATTAAGCAAATTTTCAGGTTTAAAAACCCTTCATCAGGCTCAGGAAGTTTCTGCAGTTGGTGTGTGCTCTTCCTGGATGAATGTATGTCAGACCAACGCTGCTACAGCCTACAGCTCTGTGATATCAGATAATGAGATCTATTTCTGATCTATCCTTGCAAAGCCAGCGGATCACGGCACTCAAGGGAGCCCACCCCAGCCCCAGCCCTGGTAAAATCTGTGGGCAAGGAAGGAGCCCCCCAGGGGGCACTTGCCTGCCTGTACACAAATGCCAGGAGCTTGGGGAATAAGCAGGAGGAGCTCATCCTCCTGCTCAGTGCAAACAATTACGATGTCATAGGGATCACGGAGACCTGGTGGGACTCCACCCATGACTGGACCACGGGGATAGATGGCTATACCCTGTACAGGAGGGATCGTGTAGAGAAAAGGGGCGGGGGTGTAGCTCTCTATGTTAAGGAAAGCTACGCGTCCCTGCAAGCCGATATTGGCGACCAGGGTGGACGGCTCGAGACCCTCTGGGTTAAAATCCGTGGGGAACACGGCACACGGGACACAATGGTGGGAGTCTATTACAGACCTCCCACCCAAAGTCCTGAGCTAGACCAGGAGTTTGCCCAGGAACTGGCTGAGGCAGCTTGCTCCAGGACCATGGTTGTCATGGGTGACTTCAATTACCCAGACATCTCGTGGGAGGATCGCTCAGCAAAATCTGAGCAGTCGCAGAGCTTCCTCTCGTGCGTAGATGACCTCTACCTGACTCAAGAAGTCTATGAGCCAACGAGAGGCAAAGCGCTGCTCGACCTGGTGCTGGCTACTGGGGAGGACCTAGTCGGCGACCTAGTGATCGATGGGAAGCTGGGTGACAGCGACCACGAGCTGATCACCTTCACCATCTGCCGAAAAGCTGGCAAGTCAGTCAGCAACACGCAAGTCCTTGACTTCAGGAAAGCCGACTTTGACAAGCTCAGGAGGCTTGTCAGTGAGGCCCTAAGGGACTGTGACCGCAGGGAGAGGGGAGTTCAAGAAGAGTGGTTGCTCCTCAAGGGAGCGATCCTCAATGCACAAACTAAGTCTATTCCATCTCGGAGGAAAGGCAGCAAGAGGGCACAGCAGCCCCCCTGGCTCTCCAGGGACCTAGCAGACCTCCTGAGGCTAAAAAGAAAGGCCTACAAAGGATGGAGGATGGGAGTCACCTCCAAGGAGGATTATTCTGCACTGGTCCGGTCCTGTAGGGAGCAGACCAGGAAAGCCAAGGCTGCAACTGAACTCCAGCTAGCTTTGAGCATCAAGGACAATAAAAAGTCCTTTTTCAGATATGTGGGGAGCCGGAGGAAAAGCACGGGCAACGCTGGACCCCTGCTGAACCAGATGGGGCAACTGACAACTGACGCCCAGGAAAAAGCCAACCTATTAAATAGGTACTTTGCGTCGGTCTTTCATCAGCCCCATGGGACGCCTGTGCCTGCTACAGGGCCGGGAAGTCCGGGTGAGGGTGATCCCCTGCCCTCCATTAATGCTGACTTTGTGAAGGAACATCTTGAGAAGCTGGATACCTTCAAGTCAGCCGGCCCTGACAATCTTCACCCCAGGGTACTCAAGGAGCTGGCAAGCATCATAGCCCAGCCTCTAGCGCAGATCTTTGAAAACTCTTGGCGCTCTGGTGTAGTGCCCGAAGACTGGAAGAAGGCCAACGTGGTGCCTATCTTCAAGAAAGGGAGGAAAGTGGATCTGGCTAACTATAGGCCCATCAGCCTGACTTCTATCCCGGGGAAGATCTTAGAAAAGTTTATTAAGGAGGCCATCCTTAATGGACTGGCCGACGCCAACATCTTAAGGGATAGCCAACACGGGTTTGTTGCGGGTAGGTCTTGCTTGACCAATCTCATTTCCTTCTACGACCAGGTGACCTATCACCTGGACAAGGGAGATGAGATTGATGTCATATATCTTGACTTCAAAAAAGCCTTCGATCTGGTGTCCCATGATCGTCTCTTGGAGAAACTGGCCAATTGTCGCCTTGGGTCCCCCACGATCCACTGGCTGGAAAATTGGCTCCGGGGTCGGACCCAGAGGGTAGTAATTGATGGAAGTCACTCATCGTGGTGTCCTGTGACCAGTGGGGTCCCCCAGGGCTCTGTCCTTGGACCCATACTGTTCAACATCTTCATTAATGATGTGGACACTGGAGTCAGAAGCGGACTGGCCAAGTTCGCCGATGACACCAAACTTTGGGGCAAAGCATCCACACCAGAAGACAGGAGGATGATCCAGGCTGACCTGGACAGGCTCAGCAAGTGGGCGGATGAGAATCTGATGGTGTTCAACGCCGATAAATGCAAGGTTCTCCACCTTGGGAAAAAAAACCCGCAGCATCCTTATAGGCTCGGCAGTGCTATGTTGGTTAGCACTATGCAAGAAAGAGACTTGGGGGTCATCATTGACCACAAGATGAACATGAGCCTGGAATGCGATGCTGCGGCTAGTAAAGCGACCAAAACGCTGGCTTGCATCCATAGATGCTTCTCAAGCAAATCCCGGGACGTCATTCTCCCCCTGTACTTGGCCTTAGTGAGGCCGCGGCTGGAGTACTGCGTCCAGTTTTGGGCTCCACAACTCAAAAAGGATGTGGAGAAGCTTGAGAGAGTCCAGAGAAGAGCCACGCGCATGATCAGAGGTCAGGGAAGCAGACCCTACGATGACAGGCTGAGAGCCCTGGGGCTCTTTAGCCTGGAAAAGCGCAGGCTCAGGGGTGATCTGATGGCCACCTACAAGTTTATCAGGGGTGACCACCAGTATCTAGGGGAAAGTTTGTTCACCAGAGCGCCCCAAGGGATGACGAGGACGAATGGTCACAAACTACTACAACATCCTTTCAGGCTGGACATAAGGAAGAATTTCTCTACTGTCCGAGCCCCCAAGGTCTGGAACAGCCTGCCACCGGAGGTTGTTCAAGCGCCTTCATTGAACACCTTCAAGATGAAACTGGATGCTTATCTTGCTGGGATCCTATGACCCCAGCTGACGTCCTGCCCTTTGGGCGGGGGGCTGGACTCGATGATCTTCCGAGGTCCCTTCCAGCCCTAATGTCTATGAAATCTATGAAATCTATGAAATTTCAGTGGAAAATATAATTGCTGGTAGTTTATTGATATAGGTGTGGTAGAGTCTTCATAGTGTGTCCATATGTGTACGTGCACACATGCATGCACATACACACCCACACACACAGGACACTTAGGAGAAGAGAAGAAAATTCACTTCTCTTCTACAAAAAGAGGTAATCTTTAAGGTGCCATCCTGCCCTGTCTTCTGCCTGACTTTAGACTAACATTGTTAATTACTGCTCTGTCCTACAAACGAAGAAGCTATGTTAGTCTGAAGTCAGGCAGAATACAAGTTAGGGTATGTGCAGCTGTTTGCCATACCCAATCTACAACCATACAGCTTATTTTAAGCCATTTGATTGTACATTGGGAGCAGCTAGTGAACATGTTCACTGGTATCAAGAGCTGCACTGAAACCTGATCTAAGAAAGTTGGGGTAGGGAAGGGTTGCAGTCGGGGGGGGACTAGCAGGAATATGTGGGGGGTTGGTAGAATTGCAGGGGGGTTAAAATATCTGAGGGTAGGGATAGTTAAGAGGCTAAAAATAGCTTGGTCGGGGAGGGGGGAGGTAAGAAGAGTGCAGCCTTGGAGGTGGAGCCAGTGGATGAGCTTTCCCAGATCCAGGCTGTGCTCCAAATGTGTGCAGACATTTTGCAGATTAGGCTAACCCATTCCCAATCTTACTTAGTTCATCCCCTCAGGTAAACGAATTTGACTGGGCTAGCCATTTTTTTTCCCTATCTAACCTCCCCATACATTCATATAGATTATCCCTTAGATAGACCTAAGCCTAGTTAGGTCGATCCAAGTGTAAAGTATGCATTTACTCTTAGAGAAGCACTTTATAAACTAACTGAAACACAAATACATATGTTTTCAAGAGTTGCTCTATTCCCTACCTCCCCCTACCCCCAATACTGCTGACCCCTGCCACTTTAAGTACACATAAGATTATCTCGTTACTCAACAGGTTGAATAACCATTGCAAGCCATCAAACTGTACCACTCCAGAGACATAAGAACACCCTAACCAGCTCCAGATACCATTGCAATATACTGGATCCTTTAATCAGAAAAACATGCAAAATATCTTCATTCTAAGGCTTTACCATAAAAAGAATAATCAGGTCCATGTACATTACATCATCAAGTTAAAATGTTCATAGGGGAGGAAGGGAACTTAGGAGCCTTAGAAGTTTCAGAAGAAATTACAGATTTATAGCACCTCAAGGCAATCTAAGGCACCTTGTAATTTGAGATACTTCAAAAAAATTCTCATTTTCATAATGTTCTCAACAGCTACCTCTGATAATCAAGCAAATTTAAGACAATCAGAGCGCTAATTGCAACTCATTATGATTTAGGTTCATGAGTGCTTAAGACATTTTTGAAAACAGAATTTAGACTCTTAAGTTACAGAGGTGGTTTTGCAAATTTTGCCAAATCTCTGGAGTTCACAAAATAATAAACAATACATACTAAGCAGGAAGTCAGAGCTTAAAAGAATAGGAAAAGTAATTGAAAGCTTTATAAAGAGCTATGTATAATTTACAAATAAATCCATACAATATTAAATTATTGTGCCCTAGACAGAGGTAATGAATTACCTGTTTTAATGCAAAAGTGACTTTCCATTCCTTTAAATTGGTGCATGGAAATCCTGGTAAACAGGTATCTATTTTCCAATAGTTTATATTACAGATCAAACACATTTATCAAACAAATATCACATCTTGGATATTACCAGCATCTCCCAAAGAGGATTAAAACATAGAAGAGTATCAAGTTTTAAAATTTATACTAAGCAAGTTAAAGAATTAAAACTAATTAAATTCTGGCACTGCTTTCAAAATGCAGTCTTATTTTATATTTATTCGTGTGGAACATTATTTTAGTACTTAGCTTTCAATTCACCATTTTTATTTATTCTACAAATAAATTTTTATCCATTTTCAATTATTACTGGGCTCTTCTCTTTTTTTTTTTATTTAATCAGAAGCATATTTATTCACTATGAAAATTGCTTATATTATGAGAAAACCTCAATACTGCTTAATATCTTGGAATTATATTTTCATATAAATAAATCAAAATACATATATTTCATCTACAGAGTTAAAGAATGTTCAAATTATCTAAAGCTTTTCATATGCCCAAACCTCTAAAAAACAGCTCTGTGTAATAAAGTCCCAGGTTTCTCTTTTCCATTATTTAGTAGAAGTTTCATTTCTTTTATATCTGAAATCTCAAAGTATTTCACTACATTCAGGGAGCATCTACACATGCACACAGTAACTGAAATGACTGTGCATTACAGGCATATGTCTATACATACATGCTCATACTGCACAGTAAATATGACAAATTATGTTGACTTGAGCATAAATTTTATACCCGCAAAATACCTATGCCTAGGGGCCCAGCCTGAGCCCACCCCCACAACTTCTGGCCGGCCAGCCTTCCTAGGTTCAGTTTGGAACTAAAGTTAGTCCCAAGGTCAGACAGCCATGTGGCTGGAAGGTGGGGCTCCCCGGAGTGGCCACAGGGACACATGGCAGTCTTCTGTGATTTGGGACTAAATATAGTCCCAGGTTGCCTGCACATGCAGACACTGCCCTATTTGAGCTTACTGCACAGTAATTTACTGCAAAAAATCATTTGCCTTAAAATCTGTTGTCTCATGGTAGAGAACAGGATTAGTGAGATCAATGAGGGATCACTTGACAAAGGTTTTCATAGATTCATAGATGTTAGGGTCGGAAGGGACCTCAATAGATCATCGAGTCTGACCCCCTGCATAGGCAAGAAAGAGTGCTGGGTTTAGATGACCCCAGCTAGATGTCCATCTAACCTCCTCTTGAAGACCCCCAGGGTAGAGGAGAGCACCACCTCCCTTGGGAGCCCGTTCCAGACCTTGGCCACTCGAACTGTGAAGAAGTTCTTCCTAATGTCTAGTCTAAATTTGCTCTCTGCTAGCTTATGGCCATTATTTCTTGTAACCCCCAGGGGCGCCTTGGTGAGTAAAGCCTCACCAATTACCTTCTGTGCCCCCATGATGAATTTATAGGCAGCCACAAGGTCGCCTCTCAACCTTCTCTTGCGGAGGCTGAAGAGGTCCAGGTGCCCCAGTCTCTCCTCATAGGGCTTGGCCTGCAAGCCCTTAACCATATGAGTTGCCCTTCTCTGGACCCTCTCCAGGTTATCCACATCCCTCTTGAAGTGCGGCGCCCAAAATTGCACACAGTATTCCAACTGCAGTATGACCAGCGCCCGATAGAGGGGAAGTATCACCTCCTTGGTTCTGTTCGTCATGCATCTGCTGATGCACAATAAAGTGCCATTAGCTTTTCTGATGACTTCGTCACACTGCCGACTCATGTTCATCTTGGAGTCCACTAGCACTCCAAGATCCCTTTCTGCTTCTGTGCCACCAAGCAGGTCATTTCCTAGGCAGTAGGTATGCTGGACATTTTTCCTCCATAGGTGCAGCACTTTGCGTTTCTCCTTGTTGAATTGCATTCTGTTGTTAACCACCCATATGTCCAACCTGTCCAGGTCTGCTTGTAGTTGTTCCCTGCCCTCCGGTGTGTCCACTTCTCACAGTTTTGTCTCATCCACAAACTTGGACAGAATACACTTCACTCCCTCGTCCAAGTTGCTGATGGAGACATTGAAGAGTATCGGTCCAAGGACTGAGCCCTGCGGGACCCCCACTGCCCACACCCTTCCTAGTCAATACCGACCCATCCACTACGACTCTCTGGGTACGACCCTCTAGCCAATTCGCCACCCACCGGACCGTGCAGTCATCCAAGTCACAGCCTCTTAACTTGTTCACCAGTATGGGGTGGGATACCGTATCAAAGGCCTTCCTGAAGTCTAAGTAAACAACGTCAACCCCTACTCCTGCGTCCAGGTGATTTGTAACCTCGTCATAAAAAGAGATTAAATTAGTCAGGCATGATCTACCTGCTACAAACCCATGCTGGTATCCCCTCAGCATAATTTTTTCCTGCCGGGCTCTCACAAATGTGAGCCTTGATAATTTTTTCAAAGACTTTTGCCAAGGATGGAGGTGAGACTGACTGGCCTATAGTTGCCTGGGTCCTCCTTCCACCCCTTCTTGAAAATGGGGACCACATTGGCCCTTTTCCAGTCCTCTGGGACCTGGCCCATGCACCATAAGTGTTCAAATATTCCCGCCAGTGGCTGTGCAATGACGTCAGCCAGTGCCTGCAGTACCCTCAGATGGAGCTCATCCAGGCCTGCCAACTTACTCTCTGGCCCCTTCATAGAGATTGCCTTAAGAGGAACATTTTATAACTATGGAAGGAAGGAAGTTTGACCTTTAACAACTTTATTTCACAAAAGATCAGGTACAGAAAGCAAAAAACCATCAAACCACACCAAAGAGAAACCATTCCAGGACATTCAGAACATCACACCATGACAAACACCTTCGCAGTAATACACATCATGTCTAACATGCTATATATAAGAACATGCCATATATATAGCCCTCGAGAAACGAACAATTCCACCCTTCCCTGTCCCATAATACACGTACAAAAAGCTTAAACATCTCACCCTGAGAAAATAAACAAAAGCAGCCTGGTGAGGGCCCAGGGCACGGCACAAGCCGGAAGTCACAGTCCACCACCGCGCCCACCCGGTCGCCCAGACCGGTCAAGACATCAGAGTGCGTATTTGAGACGGCCGTCCTCCACGTGGCACAGTGCTCCCTCAAGGACCCAGAGTGCCTCGAAGGCGGGCACCCCCCGCCAGAGCACAGCGTGCTCAAACTCCAGCGAGAGGCGCGCCCGCACTAGGAGGCCGAAGAGCTGCGGGGCATCGTCTGAGCCAGTGCCAGCAAGCCGGTTACAGCGGCTCTTGAGGACGGCCATCTTGGCCTGGCCCAGCAAGAAGTTGGCCAGGCAGATGGCGCCCCACTCGGTCGCCCGGTACGGGTAGGAGCATACATAGGTGGTCTCTGAGAGGCTCCTGCCCAGCGCCCGCAGCGGTGGCTCGAGGGTGGCAAAGAGTGGCTGCAGGCAGGGACAGTCCAGGAAGGCATGGAAGAGATCCTCCTCCACGACCCCAGGGCAGAAGGGGCAGGCCGTCGAAGCGGCTGGGTCAAAGTGGGACGCAAACGTGCCAGTGGCTAGGATGCCGTGCAGCAACCGCCACTGCAGGTCACCAGTCTTCTTGGCGGTCAGTGGCTTATACAATGTGCGCCACGCCGGGTGGGCCGGTGGGGAAGCCGGTGGCCCCAGGCGCCGTCGCCACGGTGTATCGGGGCGGCCCGCCAGCACCTGAGCATGGCGGACACAGACCACCCAGGCATACAAGCTTCTATGCGATAGAGAAGCAAAGGGACAACCCATGTCACTATCGGGAGGCATGGGGAGCCACAACAGAGTGCCCGGCCCACCGGCCAACTCCGTGGCTACAGCCGGGGTGACTGGCAGGGAAAGGAAAGCCTCACTCACGGCATCCGTGGCCTGCGGGATCTGACGCGCCCGGAGATGTTCATCCAAGGCGGCTGCCACCACCGGCGGGAGGCAGCGCAGATGTCACGCAGGAGATGACCCATGGTGCGGAAGGAGCACACGCTCAGCCGTGCGGCCAGCGCCTCGGGCAAGAGCCAGGCTGACCGAGCAGGGTCCAGGAGATGGTGCAGGCGGAGGACACGCACCTGGATGAGGGTGGCTGTGAGGCTGGCAGAGGCCAGGCTCGGCACGGAGCACGACAGGGCTGAGTTGTGCACCAGAGGCTCCCTCAGCAGCTGCGGGAAACACAGTGTCAGGGCTCAAGGCTGGAGGCAGAAGGCGGCCTGCCAGGCTCGTACCACACTGCAATAAAAGGCCGGAAGCACCGCCCAGTTCAGGAGCGTGGGTGTCAACAAAAAGAGCTCCCGGTCAAAGCCAAGGGCGCCAACCCTCTGCAGGAACCGGCACGCCAGTTGTTGCCATAGCAGCTGCTCCTCGCTGTAAAGCAGTTGCTGAAGGGCCTGCAGGCAGAAGGCTGACACCCTGCTCGCCAGGTCAACCAGACCCTGGCCCCCCTCGGCGACAGGCAGGTGAAGGACGGCTCGTGGGAGCCAGTGGCGCCCATCCCAGAAGAAGTCTACCAGGTTGTGCTGGAGTCTCTCAAGTAGATCCGGTGGGGGGTCGAGCACGGCGCACCAGTGCCACAAGGTCGCTACCGCCAGGTTGTTGATGACAAGGACACGCCCCCGGTAGGAAAGGCTGGGCAGGCGCCAGCGCCACCGCTGCAGGTGGGCCTCCACCCCCTCCTCGAGGTCGTCCCAGTTGCACGCCATGAAGGTCGGTGGCCCCAGGAACACGCCCAAGATGTTGAGGCCCTCGCGGCACCATGTGAGGCCCCCCGGCAAGTCCGGGGGGGGCGTGCCAGTCCATGCGCCAAGCAGCAAAGTATCGCTCTTGGCCCAGTTGATGCAGGCAGAGGTGCGCTCATAGGCACCCTGTCAATTTTTCAGGGCCCGCACGTCTTCCTGAGTGTTGAAGAAGACGGTGACATCATCCGCATATGCTGACAGCCAGAGAGGAGGGCCAGCGGACAGGCCCGTGGCCAATGGCAGGGCCACACCACTCAGGCGGTGTCGCAGCACGTGTAGCAGTGGCTCGATGGCCAGGGCGTAGAGCATGCCCGACAGCGGACACCCCTGACGAATGCCCCTGCGTGCGGGGAACGGAGCACAAAGCACACCGTTCACCTTGAGCAGGCTGGAAATGTCTTGGTACAAGACCCGGAGGGCCCCGGTGAAGAGGGGCCCAAAACCAAAGGCCTCCAGAGTCCGGAAGAGATAGGCGTGGCCCACCCGGTCAAAGGCCTTCTCCTGGTCTAGAGAGATGAGGCCGATGTTGAGGCCAAAGAGCTCGCTAGCTGTGAGTAGGTCACGCAGCAGGAACAGGTTGTCTTGAATGGTACTGCCCGGCACGCAGTAGCTCTGCTCAGGCCCAGTGAGAGAGGCCATGACTGCACGGAGGCGGGTGGCCAGCGCTTTGGCCAGAATCTTATAGTCTGCGCACAGCAGGGAGACCGGCCGCCAGTTCTTCATGTAGCCCAGGTCTCCCTTCTTGGGCAGCAGGATCAGCACCACTCGGCGGCAGCTGATCGGCAAGATCTTGTCGGTGAGGCTGTCCTGGAAAATGCGCAGGAAGCTGGGGCTGAGGAGAGGCCATAAGGTCTTGTAAAACTCAGCAGGCAACCCGTCAAGGCCCGGGGCTTTGCCGGAGGCGAGGCCGGCCGTGGCGGCTGCCAGCTCCTCCAGGGACAAGTCCCGCTCAAGCTCTCTGGCCTCCAGGGCATCGAGATGTGGTAGGCCCTTGTGGAGTTCCCGTGTGGCCTCAGGGCACGACGGCTCGGCCGCAAACAGGTCATGATAGAAGGCGACGGCATGTTCGCGTATTTCACCCAGCTCTGTAATTACCTGCCCCTCAGGAGTCTTGAGATGATCCAAGACTTTGCTCGCTGCCTTCCGCCGCTCCAGATTGAAAAAGAAGCGGGTCAGGGCATCAGTTTCCACCAGCTCCTGGCAGCAGGCGCGGATCCTCGCACCGCGGGCCGCGCTCTCCGCCAAGTTGCGCAGACATTTCCTGCGGAACTGGAGGCTCTTGCTCAGTGCTGCGTCGCTGCCAGTGGCCAGCAGAGCAGCCTCAAGCTCCGCCACGTCCTCCTCCAACTCCCAGATACGTCGAAGCGTCTCGTTCGCAGCCAGCTGGGTGTACTGCTGGCAAAAAGCTCGGATCTGTACCTTGCCCACGTCCCACCACAGCTTCCAGGAGGAGTGGCTCGGTCTCGCAGCCTCCCACCTACGCCAAAAGTGGGCAAAGCAGTCCCGAAAATAGGAGTCCTGAAGCAGGCTGACATTGAAACACCAATAAGGTGCCCGTGCACAGGCTCTCCCCGGCAGGCTCAGTTCACTGAAGGCTAGGCCATGATCTGACAGACCCGAGGGAGCGATGTGGCTGCTGCGCAGGAGTCGCAGGTGGTGCCTGGTGACAAAGGTGGTCGAGGCGAGCCATGGTGAGACCACCGGCACCCATCGTGGCCCAGGTGTACTGGCGCACATCAGGATGCAGGGCTCGCCAGACATCCACGAGGTCTGCCCCCTCCAGGGCAGATTGCAGCTTGTGAGCGGAGGGCAGATGGGGCTCAGGCCCTGTGCGGTTGAGGTGCGGGGCAGTGGTACAGTTGAAATCCCCACCGAGGAGGAGAAAGTCATCATCCTCACTAGCGTTGCGCAGGAGGGCAGCCAAGGCCTCAAAGAAAAAGACCCTCTCCTGGCCATCAGAGGGCGCGTAGATGTTGACGAGCAGCAGGCGGTGTTGTGCGAGGGTAACACGGACGGTCAGCAGGCGGCCGGGGACGACCTCCCGCGGCACCGCCGCGTCAAGCTGCAGCTGTGGTGATAAGAGAGTCGCGACCCCAGCGCTGAGGTTGGTGCCATGGCTCAGGAACACCTGTCCTCGCCATGCAGCCCACCAGGCCGCCTGGTTGAATCTGTCAGAGTGTGTCTCTTGAAGGAAGCCAACGGCCAGCCTCTTCAGTCGCAGGAGCTCCAGGATGGCTTTGTGCTTCACCAAAGTCTTGACAGCTGTTGATGTTGAAGGTGCCAATGGTTGTGGCTGCCATGGATGTGGGTGTGGGAGAGGAAGAGCAAAGCAAAATACGGGTGGAAGAGCGAGCACCCAAGTGCAGAGCAAGGCAGTACAGGCAAGTCAAGGACGGCCTACTGTGCCCTACTCTAGTCGAGGGACCCGCCCAGGCCCCACTCAACTCTCACCCACTGGGCAAGCTTCTCCAAACGGTAGGCCATCTGGCGTGTGCCCAGATCCTGCTGCATGAGCTTGGCAGCTGCCCTGGCAGCCTTAACAAACACTTTGGGGTCTGTGCACCACTGAGTGATGCATCCCGCTACGTTCTTCTGCCCCTTAGTTAACTTCAACAAGGACAGGTATCCCCCATAGTCAGGAGGGACCCAGGGGGGCTCCGCCAGCTTGGGGTGGATGTTGCCTAAGGAAGAGCGGTGAGTCCGCACCCCCAGCGGGAGCTCTCCCGCAACTGCAGCATCGACACCCTCAATGTCTAGGCACATCAGCCGCCTCTCGTCGTCCAAGTCAAGGACCGGCTCCACAAGGGCATTCCCTGTCTTCTTCGGGGGGGAGAGGCCATCCCGCTCACGACGCCTCTTGCGAGACTCAGTGAGCTGGACCTCCATCTCGCCAACTTCTCCATCTGATCCGCCAGGCTGGGGCATGACCAAGCGGGTAGCAGACTCTCCCACCACCCCCGAGGCCAGGCCACCAGAAGAGAGGCATTCACCACCATCCCCACTGCCGCCCGACTCCGGAGGCTGGGGGACAGGCGAGGGGAGAGGGACCCCTGAATCCCCCTCCCCCTCCGCCAAGTCTGCCCCGCCGATGGCTACATCCAACAGGGTGGGTGGTATGGCAGCCGGAGTGGGGTCAGGCTCTCTAGTGGGGGGTCCCTTGGCACTGGCCGAGGAGGGTCCTGACAGGGATGGGGCGTCCTGAGAGGCCCCCTTCATCTTCCTCTATTTGTCCTCCTTCTTCTTCTTGGTGGTAGTGGGCGGCTGCCCCTGTGCTGGGGATGGGCCAGACCGCCCTGCCCCCCCACCCAGTGGGGCTCCCGCACTGAGGGCAGGGGGCGCCAGAGATGAGGGAGGCAGTGGTGGGGCCTGGGTAGTAGCACCAGCCTCTCCAGTGGATGATGGTTTCACACCAGAGCCCCCAGTCCCCTGAGATGGAGTAGGGGTGGAAGGAGGCTGGGAGGAAGAGCTCCCTGCCTCCCTGGGCCTACTGCGTGCCCCAGAAGTCGACGCGCCGTCTCTCGGTGGTGATGGTCCGGCCGCCTTGCCCTGAGGGCACTGAGCAGCCAGGTGGGAGGAGCCACCGCACTTGAAACACGTAGTCTCTCCCACAGACAAATAGATAATATACCTCCGACCCTCGAGCGTGAGGCTCAGGGAGCGAGGTAGAGACTGGAGGCCCTCCTTGAGGAGCATAAAGACCTGCCTCCGAAAAGACAGGACGTGCTTCTGCTGAGGGTCCTTGCTTCCCATCGGCAGCCAGCGAAAAGGACTCGTAGGAACCCCATAGGCCTTGAGTCCCCTGGCCAGCTCCCGATCAGAAACGTGTGGTGGGATGTTAGAGATCACCACCCTCACTGCCTGAGTCTCTAGAGGCGTGACAGGGTAGTGGATGCCCGCAATGTCTAGGCCCTCCGCACACACCCTGTCAACCAAGGCAGGCGTGCTCAAATAAATCATCCAGACCATGTTGACACGACCTGCATAGCGGATGGTACACCATCCCAGGAGCGCAGCTAGAGCCTCCATGCAAACCTCGAGCCCCACATGGAGAGGGGTATGAACCCTCAAGCCATGAGTCAGCGGGAGGTCCCAAGAGACATCCTCATGCCAGCTGCCAGGTGTAGGAGCAGCCATTCCTCACTAGGACAGGGTTAACTACAAAGCAAAAAAACTAAGGGAATGAAAAGAAAACTTAAATACAGGAGCTCAAGGCCAAGCTCCCGGGAATGCGGTCAAAATAGAAAGTGAAGATAAGCCACTGAAAGGGAAGGAGGGATTTGGGGGGGTGAAAGAAAAGCGTGGTTAGAGCAAAATAAGAGGGGTGGGGAAGAAAAACGCACCCCTCAAGTGGCAAATGATAATAGAGACCTCCCTGCAAAGGGGGAGGAGGGTGAAGGGGAAAAAAAAGCGGCAGGGGAAGGAGCGGGGGGGGTTCAAACAGCGAAAGAAAAAAGAAAAGGAAAACAAAGCGGTGAGGGGGGGATGGAGGGGTAATTAAGAGCACCTCTGGAAGGCAGGCTAATGGAAAAGGTAACTCCCCGCCACAAGCAGACAAAAAAGAGAGAAAGAAAGGGAAAGAGACAGTAAAAGAGAAGGCTGCAAGAAACGTCTCACAGACAAAGAAACCGGAAGCAGAGGGGGAGGGAAGAGAGAGGAGAGAAAATTGGGGGAAAAAGCTACAAAAAAAGCAAGAAAAGAGTCAGAAAGCGAAATAAACAGAGGCTAGAGACCTTTAGACAGGTGGGAGTGAAGAAAGAAAAGAGATAGGAAGCCAGGGAGTCTTACGCTCGGGATCGCCCCACGCAGCTCCAAGCGAGCCTGGTCCGAAGCGTCCAAAGCGGAAGGAAGGAAGGAAGGAATTTCCAATTCATGAAATTTCAACTCTGTCTCTGATATTCCCTGAAATTATCTCCTTTATTTATGTGGTACTTCAGCTAGGGCATATCACCCTACTGGGGAGGAGAGTCATTTTTTGAAGATTAAATTTCAGAATGTTAGAAGCCAAAGAGAAGGAAATGGTAATGTGCAGCAAGCATTTCCAGGGTGGCTGCTGTCACAATAACTGGGTGGTTCAGTGAATCTGTCATGGCCATTGAACTTTATTTGAATCTCTGAGCTAAGAATTCAAGCTCTTAGTTATGTATTTGAGAATGAACAGTGGGTTTGCCACAGGGCTGTGAACTAGGATCTGCAGAGACCTTAAGGCATTCTGCCCCCTTCACCTCCCTCCCTCCCTCCCTCCTCCTTCCCACAGCCATAAAGTCTGAGTTTTCTCTCTGTATACTGCATATAAGATAATACAAGGGGGAAGTTGAAAGAGGCTTCTGTAGTGAAGGGACTGATATTCCCTCTCCCTGACAGGCTGACCAAGAATGAATGAGATACGTTTTGGATCTGACAATAAGCATGTTCAGAGCATAAAACCCAGTATTAATTAGGCACTGAATTAATCATTTTTATTGCTAATTTGCCAAGTATTACCATTAACATTTGGCAAATGCTAAACCTGAACATAATGGCAGGGTTAATAGCTGGCTGAGGAATGCCAGCCAATGGAAAAAAGGTCTGGGGAAAGTTTGAGGTGTTGCAAGACTAGTGCTGGGAAAGAAAGGCAAGTGGTTGCCTAGAAACATGAAAAAGTAATAGAAGGGAATCACTTCAGGGGCTGGGGTGAGAAAAACAGCATATTTTATAAAGGCAGTTGATATGTGGAAGGTTAGAAAATAGTGAATATTTACTATAAAATTAAAATTGTTTTTATGATTCTAAATATTTAAAAAATACAGAATTTGTGCACAGAGCAATTCCAAGTAGAATGTGTCAGACATTGATGTTACATAATGATGTAATAGATTTTTTTCATTAATTGTGTTTTGAACACGTTTTATAAAGGAATTAGTTCTGGTACAAAAGAAAATTATGTTCAAGTTACCATAATTCCAGGTCCAAAAATGAGGACACTAGGGGAGGGAGGGGGGCAGGGACAGACATGCTGGCGCCCTGCTCCTGCCCATTCTGCTGCCCCTCACTCCCAAGCTACAGCCCCTACAGCCCTACAGCTGCCCCTCACTCCCAACCCGCTGACCCCAGCCCTGCCACAGCACCTCACTCCCAATAAGCAGTACCCTGCCCCCCCACCTCCCTTCTGGTGCCCCTTACTCCCAACCCACAGCCCCCTGGTGCTGCCAGTGCCCAACACACCCAACCCACAGTCACACACCCCCCCCTTCATGCCCCTCAATCCTGATCCACAGCCCCCTGCCCCTTCCCAGCCCTGCTGGCACCCCTCACTCCCAACCTGCAGCCCTCCGCCCCTCATAGGTCCATGGTGTCCCTCACTCCCAACCCACAGCCCCTGCCCCCCACTAACCCTGTGGTACCCCTCACTCCTAACCCACAGCCTCCTACACACCCCCAGCCCTGCCAGTGCCACTCATTCCAGCCAGCAGGCCCCTGTCCCTCAGCCCTGCTGGTAGCTCAGTCCCGACCTTCTGTGCTCCACTCCCTGCTGCTTCTGACCACATTCCCCCTGCTGCCACCAGTGCAGCAAAGCAAAATCACAAACTCAAGCCCTGACCATACATGCATCATGCTAGGCATTCTGGGAATTGTAGTTCTACCTAGCAGTGGCCATAGTGAAAACAGGCCAGGGGAGGAAATCCCGGACATTTTGCCTGCATTTAAAAAACCCACCTGGACACAGCACAAGTGACCAAAAAAGACGAGATGTCCAGGAAAGCCTGGCATATGGCAACCCTAAAATATGTACCACAGGTGATAGAGCTGACAAAAAGATTGATGCCAAGCTCCAAAACCCTGCAACAACCAAATGATAAGAAACACCTTAATGTGATACTTCTGTCTCTAATAATCCTGGATTTCACAAAGTTATTTTTTAACTTTAATGTTATTCTCCAATGTTTCCTAAAAATTTACATTGAAGATATCTAACTTAAATATTTTGAATAAAAAGTACACATTTTAATGTACTATATTCATGAATAATTTGTTTTCATGGCTATCTTCCTACCTACACAATTTTAATAAGTATTCAGCAGTTTATAAGGAAAAAGCTTTTCACAGAAAATCAGACCTTCCTGGTACAGTTTTAGGCATCTACAAAGGTGTATCCACAAGCATTCCTCTTTCTCCCTTCCTCTGAAAAAACATAAGCATACAAATATCCAGGCCAATGAAACTCTGAAAAAAAATGCAAGCCTTAGGATTCATTGTGCTCAACCCATTCTTTGAAGGCTAATTATATAATGGCAAAAATATTTTGATAATACCGTTATGAAATGATAGTGTCATTCTTGAGACAGACATAGAAATTATCTGCATGTACATACAATATTCCCATAAGCAGTACACAAAGTATCCACCTGGATTTCAATTAAATCACCTCAAAGCCCCTTTTCTGCAGTGCTATCTAAATTGCAGTGCAACCACTGTCAAAAAAGAACATACATATTGTAAAGTGCTATATAAGCCTAAACTTAATGATCAACTATTATATATAGAACTTCTTTGGCCCTTCCTTTCCTGATGTTTGTGGCAGCTTCACTTACCAATCAAGTCCATCTTTATCCAATTTAGAGGGACATTTAACCATGTAGAGAATTAAAAGTACTTAAAAGCTGTTCAGAATAGGAAAGCTCTCCCTGTTGTGGTTTTACAGCACAAGATAGGAGAGAAGAAAGATCTGTTTAGTAGTATATTTTACTGGATCAACTGACATAAGCTTTAGGGCATAAAGTGCCCTTCCTGAGGTTGAGAGAAAAGGTAGATAAGGCTTAAGTTTCAACCAGGCAGAGCAATTACTTTTGTTTAAATCCATTATGTAATTGAAGCAGGTCACTTAAAAAAGTAAGGAGGCCATGAACTAGTGGACAAAAAAGCTATCAGACGCAGTTGCAGACCAAGTGAAAAAGGGTGAAATGAATAAACCTAATTATCTACAGGAATAAATCTATTCAAACAAGAAGATGTTCCTTATTACCTGTGGAGTACAGAGAATAGAAGAGGGAGTGGGTTAATTGTAATTACCCATAAACTCCCATCCTACATGAATAACTTTATAGTTTACATGAGAAACTCTTGGTAAAATACCCACACTTCTGTTTCCTTTACAATGTAAACTTTTTGAACATGGATCTGACTTGCTATGTTTTTTTTTTTCTATAAAGCATTGAAAATATTTCTGGGAATAATGAACAGCAAGCAATGCACAGTTTATTATTGTCATGACCCAATGATTGTGTGTGCGCTTCGGCACTGCAGAATTATTTCCCGCCACATGGAGCTTTCTTTGCATGGTGCAATTCTCAGCTGCAGAGAGAAAAACCCGGTGCAAAGGAGTTCCCGCCACCCGTATGTAAATTTGTTTCCCACTATTGGCTGTTTCTAAATTATTCCCATGTGGCGGCTAGTGATTGGCTTGCTAGTTGTATAAGAGGTTTGAGCAGTTTCCGCCCAAGTTGTAGAGGACTCCACAACCATCTTGTGGGGACTCTGAGCACGCGGCAGAGTAATAGAAACTTTGTGTGCGTCTCAGAGGAGTTCGGCGGCCTGATCAACCACCAACCTCTTCCCGTCTCATTTGTTAAATTCTTAAGACGTATCTATGGTTTTTTGTGCGTTCATCAAGGGTATCCAGAGCTCTGTCGTGTTTGTTTTTGCAGAGCCTAGCAAACTCCGTGCATGTGTCTTCGGTGGAGCCTAGCAAACTCCACTTGTGTTTGTCTGTAACTGCAACTCAAGCAAGTTTTTCCTGCCTGCACCGCGACCACCTACGGTGTAAGTAAAACAATCATTAATTAACCACTATGAGTCCGTGCTTAATTCTAGTCCGTCATGCAAAAGTACCCGCCCTACCATTGCAGGCTCCTGGCTACAGTCTGCCGCGCACCCCCGAAAGCCCCGGACTGCTCCCAGCCCGCACAATTATATTTTAAACAATTAAGAACAACTTACACATAGAATACATTTTATCAAAGGAGAGACTAGGGCACCTGGACCTCTTCAGCCTCCGCAAAAGAAGGTTGAGAGGCGACCTTATGGCTGCCTATAAGTTCATCATGGGGGCACAGAAGGGAATTGGTGAGGCTTTACTCACCAAGGCGCCCCTGGACGTTACAAGAAATAATGGCCACAAGCTAGCAGAGAGCAGATTTAGACTAGACATTAGGAAGAACTTCTTCACGGTTAGTGACTGTCCCAGGGATGCCGGGGTTAAAAGGGTACCCCGGGGCTGGACCAGGGGGGAAGTAACCACTTACTTACCCCACACAGAGGCCGGGACAAGCAGGGACACGCGCGTGATGAGATCGCCAGCGCGGTTTGTAAGCTGCGCTTATATACAGCTGGGGCCGGGTGACGCCGGCGGGAGACGCCACCCAGCAGAGATAAAAGGCAGCCCTGGAAGCGGGGCCGAGAGAGAGGTGGGGGAAGCCCACAGGGAACCCCGAGAGTGGGACCCGTGCCAGCAGGGCACATGCATCCGGCCCGATGGGGCCAGCCGAGGCAGCAGCGTTAACTGTAGCAGCTGCCGGGAGAGCGGCACTGATAGCAGCACCGGCAGCGGCAGAGAGAGCCGCCACATTAAAGGAGCTGGGGGAGAGAGCTGCGGCTATAGCATTGAGGAGTGGGCTCTTAAAGGAGCTGCAGATAAAAAGGAAGAGGACGTCGGCAGCACAACGGGAGGAGGAACTGGCTACTGTCGTAGCAGGAGTGCGGGTGGCGGAACCGGTGAGGTAACCGAGCGCGGACCCCGCGAGAGAAGTAACAGACAGGCCGGCGGGGAGCCGGCAGTAGACTCGGCGAGGGAGAGAACGCCAGGAACAAGACTCCCAGAGAGAGGGAGCCACAAGCCCAGGGAGTAGGCACCCGGAGAAGTCGGTGGCCTTAAGCCTCCTGACAAGCCAGTAGCCAGGGGGAGCGCATTGGTCGGGGCTTAGGCACCCGGGTCAGAGCCTGGGCTAGGCATGATAGGAGTTGGAGTTTTAGTTTTAGTATTCGCTTCCCTTTGGGGGCTAGCTCGTGGCTGTAGTGTTGCGGAGGCCCCGGGACCATACGGGCTAGGGGCGGCCGAGAAACCAGGAGGGGTGAGACCCCTAGGCAGATTTCAGCCTGGGTAGTTTGGATCCCCGAAATAAGGACCACCGGGAGATTCAGGACCGGAAACGCGGCGGGGCCACCTGAGGAAGGCCACTAGAAGACCAGCAGCAGCAGGTGGCGATTGGCCGGGGTGTAGGGGAGGCCGGAGCCCTGTGAGTGCCTGCCGAAGGCGCAACGACCCCATGAGGCAGCATTAACGGAGACCCCCACCACTGAGGTTACATTTAAAGTCGTGGCAGGCGAGGTTAGGGGGCCTCCCGTCACCACCCAAGGCACCTCCCGGGGCCCTCTCGTGAGCTCGTGGCCAGTGAGAATGGCCACCCGGGCTAGAGCAGCCAGGGAGCGCCTGGTCGAGCGGAGGCGGGCACAGTGGCCAAGGTCTGGAATGGACTCCCAAGGGCGGTGGTGCTCTCCCCTACCCTGGGAGTCTTCAAGAGGAGGTTAGATAGGCATCTAGCTGGGGTCATCTAAACCCAGCACTCTTTCCTGCCTATGCAGGGGGTTGGACTCGATGATCTATTGAGGTCCCTTCTGACCCTAACATCTATAAATCTATGAAAAAAGGTGTGAAGTTTCTCTGCCTGTTCAAGAATTTCAGAACTTTATATTAATAGAACTAGGAAATACTTTTTAAATATTAAAATATAGCCATACCAATACATGCACAACTAGGGGCAATATTTTCACATTCTTTAGAATTTGCTAGTGGTATTACCAATTAGGAAATCAGAATTTATCATCATGATGTGTGATTTTCTAATATAGCCAAATGAGGGCATCAATTCATTGGTAACAACTACAGTTGAATCACTGCCATTTGATGTCAAGTGCTGCCCAATTGGTGTTCCCCTTCCACCCACTTAGTTTTCCCATAATAAAGACATTTGTTAAACCTTGGTAAATTGACAAGTGTTGCATGCAGTGAAGATTCAGAGTAGTAACAGATAAAGAAAGGAAAATCTATTCTGACCTTGTATATACATTTTAGTAAATTGCAAACAATAAAGATGAAATGTGTCACCCATGAGATTAAATAACAAAAACAATAAACAATAATAATATTAACAAAAACAACACTAATAAAATAAAAATGGAGAAAACAAAAGCCAACCCTCCACCTCATGCTCCAAAACCACAGGCCATAAGATATTTAGAATTCTGCACATATTACTTTTCAGAACAAAGTAACAAAATAACTTTCTCCTTGAAAATAAAGAAAAAAATAATTATAAAAAAGGTAGCTGGTTCTATCCAGTGCCAATGTATTAATAAAAATTAAACCTCTCTAAAAACTGAATTACTCAAAAGCATATTATGATACAGTGAGACTCACAAGTCATTTGGAAAGAATTATGATGATAATTTAATTGTAAAATGAGACACAACTCTTGGAGAGTTGCCTCTGTTCCTATCAGAAAAACACAACTCATAACAATTAGTGTCTTAAAATGAAGGTGAAAATTGAATCTATTTTTATTCTTCTGAAGATATTTTGGCATTGTTCTATGGGGAAAAAACTCCTGCTGCATTCAAGAAAAGAAAAGAAAAGGAAAAGAAAAAAAATGCAACAAATGCTTGTATTGACATATTTCTCAGGAAAAAAAAAATGGTTTTGAATCGGTATAGCCATTTTTGCTAAGATTTTTGAACCTGGCCTCCAAATTTGAATCTAACTTTTTACAAACAAGTGATTTTACAACAAAATCAGTTGAGTTAAAATAAATGATAGCATGCTAATTGTCATCATTCAACAGCTAGATCATTATGGGTACAGGATTTCATCCATGTAGAACAACATGCAAATATTGGGCAACAAACATTTTTATCCTTGCAAATAATGTAGATTTGCAGCTATAAGTACCAGCATATGCAAAATTAGACTCTGATGTTGCTGTTTATAATTTGTTACTATTACACTACTAGGTGCTTTAGGCCAGATACAGACATTACACTTTTACCAGTATAAGTGATTGGAAACAAGTCTATCCCCGTAACAGAATAGGAACACAGACTGATTTAAAAATAGCAGAACCTGGTCAAAGATTTCCCAGCAGGGCAGAGTAGAGGGGGCACAGTATGGTGCAGCAAGAAAGACCCTGTGAGAGGGGGTGGAGTGCAAGAGGCCCCAGTGAGAGGGGGAATGGTATGAATGTGTGTGTGTAAGAGGTCTGACAAAATGACTAAATTTGGTCCAGCTTTAGGCCGGGTGTGTTACGTGATCCTGGATGCTATCTGTGAGTCATGGGCCGCAGTGTAGGGAAGGTTTGGAGCTACAGATAGCACCCCCTGGCATTGGAGCCTCCTGCATTTACCACCAGTAAAATGTACCAGCAAAGTTGTGGCAGGAAAGACTGGGCAGACTGCTCCAAAGAGACAAGTGTGAGGGATGGCTCGAGACCTGGCCCTGAGCTTGCCCCTGTCACAGTGTAAAAGTGTCTTTAATGCCTAAGTGTGATCTTATTTGATCTTGCTCAGCTGTCTGAAAACCAATTAGCATAAAAGTTGTGTGGGTTCTCCTCCTCACTGGTCAGGGTTTTTTTTTTCATGCCTTGGTACCTGAGGCTAGGATGATAGCATGTTACAACAGTATATGTTTTGCCAGGGTGCACACAGTGGTGGGAGCCACCCCTCCCCCACCCCATGCTCCCTGGATGAGCCACTCATGGCACACTCTTGCACCCCACCCAGGCTGTGCAGCACCTGCCCCTGCCCCTGCCCCAGCACCAGCCCCACTCCCTCTCTCACCGCTGGGGCCTCAATCTGTGCCCCCCCACCCCCATATCCCTTCCCTCACAACAAACTTACCAGCTGGAACTGGCTGCTCTCCATGCTGCCAAGTTGCACTCCTGGCCACATGAATGCTGTGCTGCAGCTGCGCACATGCATGGGGAATTTATTGGTGGCATTATCAGCCATATCACCAAAAAAAGCCGATTGCCAATACTGTACATTTTCTTTATATTGGTGCCAATCTGATATGGAACCAATGTAGCAGTGTACCTCTAATGTTCTAGCCTCTTTTCAGGGACTCTTGGAGGGTGGAATAGGTGTAACAAGACCTGTTCCTAGGTTTGCAGAGGATGATAGATGGTAGTATTATGGCCATTTTCTGAACAAAGCACAAAGAGACTATTACCAATGGGTAACAAAGAAAAGTTTTGCTAGCCTGTTCATGTGTTTATACAGAGCCTAAAGTGTGGGTCACAGATGTAACAAACAGATAGTACTAAGCCATAAGTAACTGGTTCAGGTTGGGACAGACTATTTTCTGGTACTGTGGTATTAAAGACCCAACTAAAACTCATGGCAATACCAAGTATCACTGTACAGTCCTATTTTACATTGTTTAATAATATAATCTGAATATGCTTGATATTTTCATTAAAAAGCTAATAATTTAGGCAGTCTAGAGTTATTTCTAAAACTGACAAGATATATTATGGTTTAGAGTGTTTTTTTTTTTAAATAATATTGATATAGATAACTATTTTATGATGAGATACAGCTGCTTTTAAATGCTGTTAGCTCCTCATAGCAATTCTTTCAATCATATGTAGTATCATAGAGAAACAAGTGGCATAAAGAAAGAGATAAATTTACCAACATACATCAGCTGAACACAAAAAGAGCAGGTACATCTGGAGAAGTAAAAGCCCAAACCACATTGTATTTACTAAGCTCTCATAGATATTCAGGAGTCCACAACTGCGTCAATAGATTAAAAAAACATAGAGTATGTATATTAATGGTTATGCTTATGGAGATACCCTATAATTACAGCCCAAATCCTGTTTCAGCTAGATATACATTGTTAATTGAGATGAATGACTAAACCATCATTGCCAGTTATTTTAAAAGAGGCTTTTTTAAAATGCGCAAATGATCTACTGGCTTTATTAATAATCAAAACAGTGCTTTGCTAGCTGTTGCAAAGATAAAAGCATAACTAACAGTAACCTTAGATACTCAGAGGTTGGGGGATCATAAACACTGAATAGAAATTTTAAAACTCAAGGGAATAATAGTGCATCCAATTTCCACATACCATTACAATTAGTACTGCCAATCATGTGCCAGGCTCCTATATATCAACTAATAGGATAACATCCTGGTGCAGCCTTCCCCCACTGCCTCATAGGTACCATGTATTGAAAAATCATTTGGGGTATGTAAAGGTCAAATTTTAATAGCTATTTGTTGTATGTATATATTTGGGACATATGGTAATATCCCATTATCACTACAAACAACTTACATTACTGCAGAGTGGATTCAGTAACTAAGCCTGTCTTCTATTTTATTCATAGCCAGCTTGATACATATTAAAAATTGCAATGAAGGGCTATTTTATTCGTCTTTCTATCATCTGTGAAAAGTGACTGACAGAAAGAAGGTAGTTGGAGAGGGCAGAGAGGAAAGAAATATAGCTAACATGGCCTCACAAAACTCATTGGAAGACCTAAAATTAGAAACCAGGTTTTACAAACTTTATTCTAATTGGTACATCATGTTGCTTCCCACATGTAACAGGGCATTATCTCTCATATCTCCACTCAGATCTCTCACCAGGTTTCCTCCCACACAACATATCCAAGTACATTTTTTTAAAATAGATATATAAACCTAGAGTCTTTATATTACACACACACAAATAATGGTTAATATTCAAATTTCTTTTAAAATACGTTCATCATTTAATTGATGAGAAAAGTCTCTCTCTCCAGCTGAGCATGTTCTCTCTCTCGCTAGCTGTGGATACCAATGAGTGTGGCAAGCCTGTCACTTTGCCATCCTTCTATCAGCCTAACAAGAATAGTGGTGGGATCTGCCTTGATATCCTGCCTGGAAAGATATCCTGACAGTCAAAGGGCATCATGCCCATGTCCTCGCTGCTTGCCTGACATGACTTGAAAGGAGTGCCTAGTGGCAGCAACACCAGAGCAAGCCTGCCTAGCTTGCCACACTCTGTACCATTTGGCATGGCCAAGAGAACTGGTGACTTTTAGTAGCAACTGCTGCATGTGGTCCTGGCCACAGACACTTTTGTCTTTCACTTAGACCCAGTGGCATTGGTGGCCTGCTATCTGAGAGAAGATGGAGAAGACTCCCTTCCACACCTTCATGGATTGCCCTTAGCTGCTCTTTCATGCCCTCAGCACCCTCTTTGGCACACTTGACTTGAAACTGTGTGCATCTTCCCTGTCCTATACTGACTGGCCAAGGTGAGTATGATCTCCTCAGGCCAGGACAAGATGGTAGCTTGAAAAGCCACAGAAACTGGCTTGTAGGGCCCAGCTTCAATGACACCCACTAACTCTTCAGTGACACCCACTAACTTGTGGTACAGGTACATGTCACATTTGAATTTGGACACCCCTCCCGCAACAAAACATGGACCAGTATGTATCACGTTGGACTACCAAGGGGGCCCTCTGCAAGCTTTTCCTACATGTGTAACCTCATGAGCCATGTCTAGACAAGCGAGCCTGTGCCTGTTCTGGCATCTCAAAGCAGTGAGAGATGCTGGAGGAGGCACGCTAGGAACAAAAAAATTGTTCCCCATGCTGCATATTTGTAGCATGGACTCTAAATTTGAAAACTCATTTCCTTTAGTAAATGAATAAACAGATTTTTAAGAAAGCAGTTTACAGCATTCTGAGTATATTAGAACACATGACTACATAGCACTTTTTATTGGTTTTATCTTTTACTGCTATGAACACGGAACATTAATACTTAATCTAGAATTTCAGAATGAAGACTTTGGATTCCTTTGGCAATTAATTGTAAGGGTGAGGGTCTACATTACAGTTAAACCATGTTAAGGGCACTTAAAACCTGGGCATCTGCACATTAAGGCATGTGAAAGACTTGTTAACAAATGCTAAGTGTGCTCTAGACGTCTTAAAGTTATATCACTTCGGGTGAGGATTATCTTTGAACCCTGCTACTACCTAACTCAAATTACCTTAACTTCTAGCTGGTCCACTCATGAAAAGACAGTTCTGGCGCATCACAGGAGGCACTCCTTCCAGAATGGATCAGCTATCCTCCAGAATGTGACAGCCCTGGACTGACCACTGGGGACAGCAAGGCAGCAGTTGAGTGGGGAGGGGATGAGAGGGGAATGGAGGGAAAAAAGAAGTGAGGCAAGGGGGATGGGAGGAGGGGGAGCAGAAGTGTAGTAGGGAAAAGGCAGGGGCACATGGGATTGAGGGAGGAGGGTTGCAGGTGGGTAGGGAGCTGCTGGGCAGTTGCAGGAGGAGTGCAGAAATCCATGGCACCCCCCTCCCCCACTGACCCCAGTGTGCCCAGATCAGGCCCCAGTTCCTTATGGATGCCCATAAGCTCCTCACTTCCCCACTCCTCTCCCTTCTGCCTTTCTTGTAGGTATTACCCAATTAAAGTTGTATGAATTTTGATCTAGAAAAAGTGACTCCTGTATTCATAAAAATTACATACCATTAACACAGAACAAAATCATATTTTATATTAAAGAAATAAGCATTTATTTCATTCTGTGAAATTATGAAACTGAAAATGTGTTACTGAGGATAGTAAAATGAATAATCTGTGGTCCAGTTGCTATATACAATAAGAATGAAATAGTGACTGATATAGTAAGCAAAGGACAAATAAGCAAGTCATTTTGAACAACCCCAACATGCATAATACAATGTGTTTAGTAAATCTTGAGACCAAAAACTCACTGAAGAATAAAGAAATGAAAAACTAAATTTATTAAATGGGAAATCATTTTTTTTTTCTGAATGAAATCTCCAAAAGGTTTTTATTGTGTAACCAGAAATTAGAATAGGTTTTGAATTTAAAACAAGTGGGAACAGCAGATACAATATCCACCAGGACTGGGGAGGGAGGGGGAGTGGAGGAGATAATTACAGGGCAACTAGAATTTCCTTTTAAGTCACTATAAAACTAAATTGTAAGTGATAGGAGAGGTATGTGGTACCAGAGTTAAATCAGGAAGTATAAATGCAGTCTCTAAACAACATTAAATTCATTTTATAAATTACTTAAATGAAATAGGCCAAGCTGGCCAAGAAAGAATAGGACTTTTCCAAGAAGATAAATGCATTGCTGATGAAGGGCTAATAGGATTTTTACATGCTTTCTCCTCTGAGAAGGGCTTCTATTTCAAAGGACACAGTCACATGTACCTACTGACAGAGGTCACAAAAAAAAATGAAGGAAAAAGTCAGAAAGTATTAAAAATGTGTGAAACGATGTTAAATTTTAGTCCACTTTGTATCAGGAAATCCTAGAAAGGAAGTAAATGTGGAACAAATGCTAAAACAGAGAAGACCAAAATCTCAGGTCCACTCAAACCAGTATGTGTTGCTGTGAGGGCACAAAAGTATCCAGAAAATCACTGAAACTGGCTACATGCAAAGGGGATTTTTAAGTCACCCTTCCCTGTACATGGGGAATTCCTAATGTAAAAATGAGTGAAGCTGAGGGACATAGGGTAGCTCCATGCTTGACAACAACTGCTGGCAACAGCATTAAGTCACTGGCCCCTGACAGATGTTAAATTAAAAGCATGTTAGGATCTGATGAGGGATACCATCAATCACGCTTCCTGCAGTGCTACATATGCAAGGCAGGAGGTATGATTGTGGGATCCCCCTAAGATCCAATTGTGCCATATTGCCAGTACAGGGAGAGCCCAATCCAATCACCATGCACCAACAAGTAGCACATGGTGAGTTCCCCCAGCTGGAAACCTTGATCAGCTGACCGGGGCTCTCAATTAAAGGTGTGATAAAAACCAGCCACAAAGTTATTACAATAACAAGAAGGTATTGTTACTCTTTAGTTAACAAGTACCCCAAGCACACACATACACACCATACCACCCAAGTTAGGAATTCACCTGTGTGTATGTATAGGTGGGTGGTATGTGTGTGAACTGGCAAATATATATATATATCATTGTGTGTGATATTCAAATTAGTGATCTGTGTATGTGTATTGAGTGTGTGGGTATTGACAACTGATTTGTCTAATTTTTGGTGTGTATAGTGTGTATGTGCTTGAATTGGTGATAGGTGTGCACGTGTCTAGGCTGGTAATTTTGGATGTGTGTGTGCCTGAGTTGGTGGTGGGGGTGTAGGCACCTAATTGATTTTTGTGTGTGTGTATGTTTAATTGTGTCACACCCTCCCGTCTAACAGTGCAATTTTGAGATCCTGCGAGTTGGCCTGCCACCATAGGACAACAATATTGCCTAGAAATGACCAACAATTCAACATAGCCAGACCACCAACACCAATATTTAACAACTATTTCTTATAAAATTGCTAAAGAATTATAGCTTTGTGAATAAATATTTTTTCTATTCAGTAGCCTAATTAAAAAAAAAAATGGATTTAACCATTGTTTGTGGTTGTCGAAATTGTGTTTAGGTGATTAAAATATTTTGTTCCATCAGAAATGTTTAAAATTTGGAGGCTTACTTAACTCTATACATTTAGAAGAACATTATGCTAATTCTGAAATTAAATTTGAGGAATTTTATTTGAAACATTTTAAACATTCAACATTTTAGCTGAAATTATTGTCACATTTCTAAGTGACTCAGAATTGTATGATATACATTAGAAAGTTTAAAAACAAAACAAAGACCTGCAGAACACAAATGTGCTAGATTTGCTTGTGTTGGAAGGAAAGGGAAAAATTACTTTATAAATATTTTAACTTGATTCAGTTGCTGGAAGAACTGTATTCATGTAGCATTTATTATAATAGTTCTGTACCAAAAGTTGCTGATAAAACTTTTGCCATTTAGCTTCAAAACACAAGTGTGGTTTCAGCATTATAAATGGAAAAACTACATAACCGATGCAGCAGAATTACAAAAGATTTGTAGTATAAGAATCAAAATGGAATAAGTGTTCTGAAGTTATATGAAATGCATATGCTTCAAAATAAGATAGGAATATTTTGTATAATATTAATAGAAAATGATACAAAAACAAAAACAGAATGAAAACTTTAATATATAATGGGATAATTTTCTAAGAAATTAGGAGAGTTTGGACACACAATTAAGTGCAGTCTTACTGCTATGCAATTAACTCTTATTATGACATAAGGAATTAACCTAAACTTTTATTTTCTTGTGTGTCATAACCTTGGTTCCATGTATTTTTGCATCATATGCCAACATAAGTCATATTTAGATCATTTGTAGAAGTCTCCCTTCATTTAAATATTACAAGCTAGGTCTTTTGTGTATGATAACCATACAGAAATATATATCAAAATAGTGCAAATACTGTGCTCTGCTACAGACTTCCTGTATGACCTTGGGCAAACCATTCAGTCTCTCTGTCCCTCATTTCTTCATCTAATGGGATTAACAACATGTCACTGCTTTATGCGGGTGTTGTGTGTTATACAGAATAAAGATTCTGATATGCTCAGACATTATGGCAATGGTCATAAAAATACCCAAGGACAACTGAAGATTAGTGGCAGCAAAGAGGGTCAGTTCAGCATATCACCTAAGGCACTCTATATCTTTCAGTAAAAAACTGCTCATTGCAGAGTACTACTACTGCAATGATTTAAAAATTATAAATACTATTGCCTGAAGTTACAATGGTCAACTTACTTTCATGAAACACATGTGTGTGAGTGTGGGTGTGTGCAGGCTTGGAGGGACAGAAATGTTCTGCAATTTGGGAGGGTAAGGCAGGAAATGTAAACCAGTCTTCTTGTAATAAAAAACAGAATAAAGATAAATTAAATATGTGGAGATGTAACTTCACTCTTTTTGACAAAATATAATTCATTATAGCCAACCAACAACACAGGAAATACTCCAGAAGCAAACATTAAGTCAGTTGATCAACATTAAAGGTAAGATTGTCATTTTCATAGTGCAGCAACAAATAAAAGTAGTAATACTGAAGGCATCTCCTAACTTGCTTCAGCACATTCTGGTATATGTACAGGGAGATGGAAGAGCACAGTCAGCAAGGATGCCACCAATGCTCTCCACCTACTCTCCTCTTCTAGACCCCATATTCAATTGGGTTGGGAATGGGTACATTTTTGAAGCCACCCTGCAATATGCCAGCCAGCATCGCTGAGCTAATAGAGGACAGAATGATCTATTACTGGTATGGGTCAGTAGCAGATTACTGCAAAATGAAGAGGGAAGGGGAGAAAAATATTTTGCTCAGGAAATAAACCTCTTTTCCCACATCAGACCCTGGTTTAGGCATTCACTGTCTCTCCCAGACCTTATGAAAACGTCTCAATCCATGTCTAAAATTCATTCACTTATTAGTTTCCTTTTGCTACCCCTTTCTCCTTTATGTTACTTTCCTTCTTACTTTCCCTTTCTTATGCCCTTTTCCCCTTTATTCATGCTTCTCATTTCAGTTCTTAGTCCTTTAAATTACCCTACTTACCCTGGGGAGAGAACATATTTTTGCAGTTTCTCCTTCTATACTTATACACCTTTCCTTAGCAATGCTTGTAAACACATCAAAGGAGAGTTCTTGTATTAAAAACAGTAAAAATTGTTATTGTATGTGAGAAACAAGGCTCTGTGCATCAGAAATCATATTCCTTGTTTCAAAAATGTACTATAATATCTGGAGGTGGAAAAAAGTTGGCATTAATATGCCATCGAAATCTATAGGCTCTGGTCATTGCTAGTCTTCACTACAGTAAATAATGTATACCCAGTTGACTACCAATGCAACTCAGAAATCATTTATCAGTTGTTGTTATAAGAAGCAAGTACAATTATATCTCACTATGTTTTTGACACTGTATATATAGATTCAATGCTAGCAAGATTCTCCTCAGTTGCCAATATCCATCACTACTCAAATTAAAACTGTGCACTGCAGTTCTGCTTTTCAGCAATTTAGCAATAATATGTCAGTCATGAAAGGTCTGAATATGAGCGATTTCAAAACAGAAATGCAAGCATTTACAGTTTCTTTAACCGCTCTGCCTATTATCATGATCTCTCTCAAATGCAGGTAGCAGTCTGACTAGTAATAGAAGGGAAAACATTAAGCTTGATATAGTACTTCACTTTATGAAATGACATTGCATAACTACCAAAAACGGGTATCTAAACAGATAAATAAACTAACACAAAACTGCAAAAGCAGTGTGGAGTTAAATATCCACATCTGTCAAAATAGTTCAATTTAAAATATTCTATCAGTAACATGACAGCTAATTAGCATGAAATTGGGAGGGGGGCAACTATTTTGCTATTCAGCATCTTCACTCACGATTTAGTTGAATATCTTTGTTCATCTATTAAGTCTTGTTCAACTGAGCAATTACTTACTAACATATTACTCCATTCTGAAACAGTATAAAAATAGGACTATAGAGTTAGAAAATCTAGACAAATATTAAGGTGAAGGGAAGGAAAAAAAAGCAGACACAACCAATTTATCATTTAAGAATTAATTTTATTGCCCATTATGTCATTTTTCCCTAAATCAGTGGAAGGATTCCAATTCAAGTTGAATATATTAAGATTAAAATAGAGGTAATAGAGGAAAATATATGTCATTTAAACTGTGTTTAGGGACAATGTACATGTTTTACTCGGTAATTAAAATACTTTCAGCATTTTAAAATGATGCATTTTACTTTTCTCAAGGGATATAACCTTACTTTTATAGTTGCTCTTAAACTTTCACTGCTTTCATAACTTTCCTAATAGAACTATTAGGGATGGGACAGCCTCCAAGATAGCAGTTACAGTGAGCATAGTAAGTAAGCATGAGAAATATTTCATTAGCTTTGTCAAATATCAAGTAGTCATCTTTACTATGTTGACATTAGTTCACAGGAAATAAAACTTTTATTATTAATATCCTGTTGGATAGAATATCATCCTTAACTGCATTCAGAAGGTAGAGTGCTTGCACAAAACCTTGTTATGTTTCTGTGGGTATAATGCTATTCTCATAAATTTTAGGCACATTTTACAGAGAAGTCAGTCATATAAGAAGATGATATGAAAAGAAAGAAGAATAGAAAACATTTGAATGTCAGTTGGATCTTATTTTTCCTCTTTTGGACAATGGAAGATAGAGATAATAAAAGAAGGGTGAAATCCTGGCCCCACTGAATACTAAGGTAATACTGGCCCCATTGATGCCTATAGGCAGGCCTAGATTTTCATTCATGTACTCAGATCATATCTAAGCTACAGGTTGAAGAACTTGTCTAAAGTCAAGCCAGGGCAAAGTTTGGCATCTGTATTAGTGACATTTCATGAGCCATACAGGTCTTCTCAGCTCATTTGAATAAAAATGAAACTGGAAAAGACAAAGAAAAGAATGCACTGTATTCAAAAGCTTGCTTAAGGCCACAAATGGGCATTCATTTCTACAGTGGAAATTTCCATGGATAGAAACCTTTCCAGGAACAGGAACATACAGGCATTCAGCCAAAAACTACTCCCTTTCTCCTGTTCTCTATACCTTCCCCAGACCAGGGTGATCCCAGTCTAAAGAAGGCAAGGGGATCAGTGGTTGTGCCTTCCTCTTGGTCATCAGAGTGGGGAGGGTGCTGGTGAAAATGGAACAGCAGGGAAAGACTACTCCTGCCTGCCCCAGGTTGGGGTCACCCAGTCTGGGAAACAGGTAGGAGGCAGCCTCCTCTGCTCTGCTCCCAGTATTCAAGAGCAGAGTGGAGGGAGCAGCAGGAAAAACCCTGACTTTTCCCCCAAATTAGGTCAGGGGAGTGAGTGGTAGGACAAGAGGAACTGATGGGAGGCCAGTCTAAGGGGGAAAGGAGTCCAGGAGAGCCAGTTGTATTTCAAAGAAACCTTACTGAGGGTGCAGGAACAAACCATCCCGATGTGCGGGGAAGAATAGCAAGTATGGCGAGTGACCAGCTTGGCTTAGGAAAGAACTCTACAGCGAGCTTAAACACAAAAAGGAATCTTACAGGAAGTGGAAGCTTGGACAAACAACTAGGGAGGAGTATACGAATATTGTTTGGAAATGCAGGGATGAAGTCAGGAAGGCCAAAGTGGACCTGGAGTTGCAGCTAGCAAGGGACAGGAAGGCTAAAAAGAAGGGTTTCTGTAAATATGTTAGCAACAAGAGGAAGGTCAGGGAGAGTGCAGATCCCTTACTGAATGGAAGAGGCAACCTAATGACAGATGATGAGGAAAAGGCTGAAATACTCAATACCTTCTTTACCTTGGTCTTCACGGGCGAGTTCAACTCCCAGACTACTGCACTGGGCAGCACTTTCTGGGGTGGAGATCAGCAGCCCTTAGTGCTGAAAGAACAGGTTAGGGCCTACTTAAAAAAGCTGGACGTGTACAAGTCCATGGGGCCAGGTACAATGCATCTGAGAGTGTTAACAGAGTTGGCTGATGTGATTCCAGAGCAGCTGGCCATAATCTTTGAAAAGTTGTGGTGATCGAAGGAGGCCCCGGATGGTTGGAAAATGGCAAGTATAGGTCCAATAAAAATATATCACTCACAAAATTCCCTGCTTCTTCCATGTTTCCTACTATCACAGCTAAAGCATCACTCCAACATTACCAAACCAGAAAAAGATTTTTGTTGTTGTTGTTTGAACCCGAGGCAGAAACCGAAACCTAAGGGTTAGGTTCACATCCAAGGATTGGAATCTCCTGGAAACATGACATTTTGCAGTAAGAAAATGGTGAGGATCTGATGCGTCTCTTATAAAAGAACTCAAAAAGGTGGGTACAGAAGCTCTATTATGGGGCCGAGCCACAGTCGAGTGAAATATTTCATTAGATGGATTTAATGGGCATGGTTGTGATGGTCAGGGATGTTCCCCATTCACCAAACTAAATAAAATGCTAGAAAGCTAAAATTGTAGAGATCTCTTTGAACAGAAATGAAATGATTTCTTTAGATTCGTTGATCTTAATCCAAAATCCATTTACTCAGTTAAAAAAAATATTTTGAGTTCATTCAACTATTTTATACTTTGAAACACATTGATAATTAGTCAGCTCAAAATGCAGCCCACTTTACTTTTTATTTTAAATTAAATACCTACAATGAAAAGGCATATGATTAAAAAAGTGTCTATAGAATTGTTTTTTTTAATGCAAAGTGTAAATAATGGCAATGAAAACAACACATTTCAAATTCCAGTTGATGAAAAAATTGTTCATCCAGAAATATCTCCTATTTTTTTAACTATTTAATAAAAACAAAGATAAATTCTCTGAAAATTGACATTGTTTATGAATCTATCTGCCATAAAAACAAAATGCCCATAACTTGTTGTAGGGTTGATAGAGATGCAATATTCTACTGAGGCTAAGACAGTAATTATTAGCTGCAATGATTAGGTATAGAACATTTGTGACTGAAAGTGTTGTAAGTAAAGAACAATCATTTGAAAAACTGGTGCTGAGGAAGTCCTATGAAGAGAATATATATTGGTTTGTATTCCTATATAATAGAGAAGTCCCTATCTCTTATATTAGATCCCCATCAGTCATATAAAATATGAGCCGTCATTAGTTTTATTAACCTATTTTGTTGTGAAGCTTCTTTGGACTTCCTCAGCACCATTCTTTCACATGTTCGATGTCTAATCATTATAGCTAATAATTACAGTCTTCACCCCAGTAGAATATTGCATCAATTATAGATAGATAAATAGACAGATAAACAGGCAGACAGACAGATTGATCGATCAATTGATCTATATACTGTAATAGAGAAGCCCCCATCTCCTATATTGGATCCCCATCAGTTATATAAAATGTGAGCCTTTATCACTCATATATTTTATATAACATAAATTTTATATATATGATATATACAAACACAAAGAGAGAATGAGAGCATGCACACACATCTGATTTACACAAATTACCAATCATAGTAATGCTAGACATCACCCTGTAACTTTATTTCTATTATTAGCAATATTAAATTTGAGTGTTACTAAACTAAAATGTTTGCGTCATCAGAGATTTATATAAATAGTGTCAAACACCATCTCTATTTTTGTTTTTGTCCCCTTGGTAATTGTGTATGAGCTTTCATGAGCAGGTGGATATTTGACAGAAAAAAGTATAAGAAGAATTAAGAGAGATTCTTTAAAAAATATTAACTTTTCAGTTTATGCTGCCTCTTGTAATAGGAAAGCAATCCTAAATTCTCCTGTTATCTTGATAGTTTTTATATGGTTACTGAGAGTATCCTTGCTTCTCTGCCTATGTTTTCACCATTCAACTTGTGCTTTATATTCTCTTCACCTACACAAGCACTCAAGAGTTTCTACATGATGCAAGTGTTGGATGGGTTAGATGTGTTCTGCTTCTAGTAACATGCTGAGAATAAAAAATGATTATTCATTAATTTTTCATATAATATTTTTTTAAGATTTACTTTCTCTTTTTCTTCTTAAGCTTTTGGTCTTGCACAGCTTATCATGTAAATCAGTTTTAGTACTTCCTATATACTGTTCAATAAAGCACAGCTTTCTAATCAGTCAGAATCTTGGCTGTGTGCTTACATATTGAACACATGAAGCTAAATCCAAAACTGGGACTTCTTAAACAACACCAAAACATTACTTGACTATTAAAGGAAAGGTACATAATTACGGAAGCAGAAACTTCTGTATAGGTAAAATAAAGATTCCAAACCAGCAGTCTTAATATGTTTGTGTATTTTCTTTCAAAACATAAAGTTTATATAACTGCACTGAACATTACATGTTGGATTCTGAAACAAAGCTTTTCATATTCACCGCATCAAAGAAGGGAAATTAAAATTAGACACTGAGCCATGAGCCCAAGTTTCACTGTTGCTCTCTTGAACATGCTATTTGGCTTGTACTCATAGTTATTTGAAAATGGCTATACTACCTGATTTCCTGAGTTTGGTAAACGTAGAAACATATGGGTGAAATGTGTTTCTCAGTAGTGATCCTTGACTACAAGCATGACTTCATAGATTTCATAGACATTAAGGCTGGAAGAGACCTCAGAAGATCATCGAGTCGAGCCCCCTGCCCCAGAGGCAGGAAGTCAGCTAGGGTCAAAGTATCCCAGCACAATAGGTGTCCAAATGTTTCTTGAAAGAGTCCAGAATAGGTGCTTGCACCACCTCTGGAGGCAGTCTATTCCAAGCCTTGGGGGCTTGGAAAGTAAAGAATTTTTTTCCTTATGTTCAGCCTAAAACAGTTTTGGAGAGTTTGTGACCATTTGATTTTGTCATCCCTTGGGACACTCTGGTGAACAGGCATTCCCCCAGATCCTGATGTACACCCCTTATATACTTATAGGCAGCCACTATGTCCCCCGTGAGCCTGCGTTTTTCCAGACCGAAGAGTCCCATAACTCTCAGCCTCCCATAATAAGGCCTATTCTCTTGCCCTCTGATCATGCATCTCTGGACTCCCTCAAGCTTCTCCATGTCCTTTTAAAATTGTGCAGCCCAGAATTGGATGCAGTACTCCAGCTGCAGCCTCACCAACACCGAGCACACCAGGAGGATGACATCCTGAGATTTGCCTGAGAAGCATCTGTAGATGCAAGCCAGACTTTTGCTTGCTTTACCAGCTGTGGCATTGCAGTGTTAGCTCATGTTCATCTTGTGGTCAATCATAGCCCCAAGTCCCTTTTGGCTGTGGTGCTAGTGAGCATAGCATCGCCACGCCTATAAGCGTGATACGGGCTTTTTTTCTCCCCCGAAGTGGAGTACCTTGCATTTTTCCATATTGAATGTCATCAGGTTTTTATCCACCCATTTTCTGAGCCTGTCAAGGTTGGCCTGGATCACCAGCCTATCCTCACATGTGGACGCTTCACCCCAAAGTTTGGTGTCATCGGCGAACTTGACCAGTTTGCTTCTGATACCAATGTCCACATCGTTAATAAAGATGTTAAAGAGTATAGGTCCAAGGACAAAGTCTTGGGAGACACCACTGATCACAGAGCACCATGATGATTCACTTTCATCGACTACCACTCTCTGGATCCGAGCTCGGAGCCAATTCCCCAGCCTTTGGGCTGTGATGTAGCCGAGGCTGCAGTTGGCTAATTTTCCATGAGATCATGGGACACCAGATCACAGGTTTTTTAAAGTTCAGATATATGACATCAATCTCTTCTCCCTTGTCCAGGTGATATGTCACCTGGTCATAGAAAAGGATGAGGTTGGTCAGGAAAGACCTGTTTGCAACAAACCTGTGCTGGCTGTCCCTTAGGATGTTGCTATCAGCCAGTTTGCCACGAATGGTCTCTTTGATATTTTTTCCAAGATCTACCCAGGGATAGAGGTCAGGCTGATTGGCCTGTAGTTCCCCGGATCTGCTTTCCTCCCTTTCTTGAAGATAGGCACCACAATGGCCTTCTTCCAATCTTTGGGCACTTCACCTGAGTGCCACAAATTCTCAAAGTTCCTTGCAAGTGGCTGGGCTGGTGCCTGCCAGCTCCTTAAGTACCCAGGGGTGCAAATTGTCAGGACCAGCTGACTTGAAGGTGTCCAGCCTCCCAGGGTGTTTCTTAACATGGTCTACACTGATATAGGGTATAAATTCACCCTCACCCTGACTGTCCCACATTGTGTTAAGCAAGGCAGTCCCTTTGGGCTGGTGAAAAACCGACGCAAAATGCCCATTAAGTAGTTTGGCTTTTTCCTGGGTGTTAGTTGTCAGTTGACCCAATGTTACCCTTGCTTTTCTTAAGATCCTCCTGCTTCATATACTCATAAATACTGCAATTTTGGAAGCACCTTTCACCTAAGCCCATTTGGGACTTACAAATTAGCTATCATGCTACTGCCAGTGATTAGAGCACTTGAAATACCTGGGTCCAATACCTGTTTCCTTAACCTGAGGACATTCAAAATCACATCTCCGTTTTCCAGGAAAGTACTTACCCAACAGCTAGAGGGAAGACTAGGATGATAGAATACTCTACAAGCCCCTGCTGAAGTTGCTGTAGAGTGGAGAAGTTATGGGGCAGGAAAAATAGTAAGGGAGTGGAAACATGATCTCATAGATCTGTGATGAGAGAACTAAGGGAGTCCTGCTCTAACTCCCTACTCCTCAATTTGCTTGTGAGTTTTATCCAATGAATATTTAATGAGAATTGCATACATGGTCGTGATAGCAGGGACCAGAACCCAAGAGTGTGCACTCCCAGAAATGTTCCCTTCTCAATGGATTTCATCATCTTCCTCCTCCTCCTTGTTTCTTTCATAGTTTCATAGTTGGTAGGGTCGGAAGGGACCTAGGGAGATCATCTAGTCTGACCCTCTGCCATGGCAAGAAAGAGTACTGGGGTCAAATGACCCTGGCCAGATGTTCATCCAGCCTCCTTTTAAAGACCTCCAGGGTAGGAGCCAGCACCACTTCTTTTGGAAGTTGGTTCCAGGTCCTAGCTGCCCTGGCAGTGAAATAGCGCTTCCTAATGTCTAGCCTGAAACTACCCTCCGCTAGCTTGTGTCCGTTGTTTCTTGTAACTCCCAGGATTGCTCAGGGGAAGAGGGACTCTCCCAATGACTGCTGGTCCCCCTTCATTAGTTTGTAGACTGCCACTAGATCCCCTCTCAGCCTTCTCTTTTGGAGGCTGAACAGGTTCAGGTCCCTCAGCCTCTCCTTGTAGGGCCTGCTCTGCTGACCCCTGATCATGCGGGTGGCCCTCCTTTGGATCCTCTCCACATTGGCCACATCCCTCCTGAAGTGCGGCACCCAGAACTGGATGCAGTACTCCAGCTGCAGCCTGACCAGTGTCGCATAGAGGAGGAGGATCACCTCCTTGGACCTGCTTAAGATGCAGCTGCATGACAAGGTAGGGTTGGCCTTCCTGACTGCATCCCCACACTGTCAGCCCATGTTCATTGTGGCATCAGTGATGACTCCAAGATCCTTTTCTGTCTCAACACTGGTGAGAAGGGAGTTCCCCAGCCTGTAGGTATGCCGCTGGTTCAACCTCCCCAGGTGCATTACCCTGCACTTGTCAGTGTGGAACACCATCCTGTTCTCTTCGGCCCACCCCTGTAAGCCGTCTAGATCCACTTGCAGCCTGTTCCTTCCTACTAGCATACCCACTTCACCTCACATTTTAGTGTCATCTGTGAACTTGAACAAGGTGCTTTCTACCCCCTCACCCAAGTCACTGATGAAGATGTTGAATAGTGCGGGCCCGAGGACCGAGTCCTGGGATACCCCACTGCCCACATCCCTCCAGGTTGAATAAGACCCATCCACCACCAACCTCTGGGTGCAGGACTCCAGCCAGTTAGTGACCCATCTGACCGTATAGGCATCAACACCACTGTCTCCTAGTTTCTTACTGAGAATGGGGAGAGAGACCGTGTCAAAGGCCTTCCTGAAGTCCAGAAAGACTATATCCACTGAGACACCTGCATCCAAATATTTGGTGACCTGGTCATAGAAGGCCACCAGGTTGGTTTGACAAGACCTGCCCCTAATGAACCCATGATGGTTGCCCCTAAGCATAACCTCCCCTGCTGGCCCTTCCTGGACATGTGACAGGATAATTCTTTCAAAAAGCTTCCCCAGGACCAAGGTAAGAATCATGGGCCTATAGTTTCTTGGGTCCTCCTTCCTCCCTTTTTTGAAGATCGGGACCACATTGGTCCTTTTCCAGTCCTCTGGCACATTGCCCGCTCGCCATGAGTGCTCGTAGAGCTGTGCCAGAGGTCCCACAATGTCCCTTGCTAGTTCCTTCAGCACTCTGGGGTGGAGATCATCAGGACCTGCAGATTTAAATACATCTAGTCCCTCCAGAAGTTCCCTGACAAGGTCCTCATTAACCTTAGGCCTGGGTGTGCCACCCACAGGGCCCTTGGGGGTGCCAGTGTGGGAGATATCCCAGTCTCTCCTCAGAAATACGGAGGCAAAGAAATTGTTGAATATGTCAGCTTCACCATCAGGTGAGATGACCAGATTTCCTAGCGTGTCCTGCAGAGGCCCCATGTTACTTGGCACCTTCTTTTGCCCCCCTATGTATTTGAAAAAAAGACTTCTTGTTGTCCTTGATCTGGGTTGCTAGTCCTTGCTCCATTTCCGCCTTGGCCTTCCTGACCACCCCTCTACATTCCCGAGCTACCAAGGTATAGCCCTCTCTTGTGATGGCCCCTCCCTTCCAATGGGTGTACGCCTCCTTTTTTGTTTTGAGATGTTCCCAGATACTTTTGGTGAGCCATGGGGGCCTTTGTGCCCTCTTGCCACCTTTGATTTATGTAGGGATTACTTCCCTTTGAGTTTGGAGGATTGTCTCCTTAAGAAGCGACCACTCCTCCTGGACACTCAGCTCCCTCCAGCTCTGGGACCTCAGTGCTTCCCCCACTAGTTTTCTTACCCATTAAAGTCTGCCCTCGGCTTCTGCCTTGATGGAGGCTTTCGCCACCTTGTGCTGCATAGTGAATTCCAGCAGACAATGATAGCTATCGCCTAGGTGGTCAAACACCCTCAGACCCCGTACCAGGTCATCGCCCATGGCCAGGACCAAATCCAACAAGGAGTCTCTCCTGGTGGGGCTGTGTACCTCCTGGATTAGATGGAGGTCCTGTATGTCAGTTATTTGTGGATGTGGGCCTTAGTAATCTTGTACATAACTATTTCTGTATTTTTTTTTTAAATAAACAGTGCCTAAATGACTTAGAAATCTGATCACAGTCACTTCCGAAAAGGTTTTCCTTAATGATATACTCTTACCATACACATCAGGAACAAGAGCTCGACCAGGAATTAGCCAAGGAACTGGCTGAGGCTGCATGCTCCCAGTGCATGGTTGTCATGGTAAACTTTAACTACCCAGAAATCTTATGGAAAGAACACTTGGCCAAATCGGAGCGGTCGCAAAGCTTCCTCACATGCATGGACAAGTTCTATCTGACTTAAGAAGTCTACAGACTGACAAGATGGAAAGCACTGCTCAATCTGGTACTGGCAAAGGAGGATGATCTAGTCAGTGACCTAATGAGAAGGGAAGCTGGAAGAAAGTGACCATGAGCTGATTACTTTCATTATCCACCGCAAAGCTGTCAAGTCAGTCAGCAATGCAGAAGTCCTCGACTTCAGGAAAGCTGACTATGACAAGGTCAGAAGGCTTGTTGGTGAGGCCCTAACGGCCCATGACTTGAAGGGGAGGGAAGATCAGGATCAGTGGTTGCTCCTCAAGGGAGTGATCCTGAAAGCACAAGCAATGTCAATCCCATCTCAGAGAAAAGGTAGCAAAAGGACACAGCAACCCCCCTGGCTCTGCAGGGAACTTGTGGACCTCCTGCAAATAAAGGATGGAAGACTGGAATCACCTCAAAGAAGGAGTATTCTGCACTGGTCCACAGTTATAAGTAGTGAACCAGGCAAGCTAATGCTGTGAATGAACTCCAACTAGCTATACGTATCAAGGACAATAAAAAGTCCTTTTTTAGATATGTGGGGAGCTAGAAGAAAAGCAAGGCTAACATCTGACCCCTGTTAAACCAAATGAGACAACTGACAACCGACACCCAAGAAAAAGCCAATTCATTTAATGGGTATTCTGCATCAGTCTTTCACCAGCCCAAGGGACTGCCCTGCTCAGCATGGTACAGGACGGCCAGGGTGAGGGAGAACTGTAACCCTACATCACTGTAGACCAGTGGTAGGCAAAATGCAGCCTGTGGGCTGCATGTGGCCCGCCAGGCCATTATATCCAGCCTGTGGGGCCCCTAAAAAATTTTGAAAATTAATATTTATCTGCCCCTGGCTACCTGTCATGCGGCCCTTGATGGCTTGCCAAAACTCAGTAAGCGGCTGTCCTCTGGAAATAATTGCCTACCCCTGCTGTAGACCATGTAAAGGAACACCTTGAGAGGCTGGACCCCTTCAAGTCAGCTGGTCCAGACAGCCCAGGGTACTTAAGAAGCTAGTACAGCCCCGCAGCCCTTCCGGTGGTGCTGGCACCCAGATCTGTGCGCTGGATGAGAGGAGGCTGTCGCTGCTGCCTGGGACCGGTGCTGAAGACAAATATGCCCAGCTTTGAAACTCAGAAAGTTTTGAAACTTTTGAAACATTTCGAGTGCCCTCATTTAGTTTTGAGTCTGTTTCAAAGCCTTTTGTTTCATTTTTATTTTGCTGTTTTGAGCTCAAAACATGGCAAAAGAGCTTCAAAATGAAATGCCTGGTGAAATTTCACACATCCCTACTTCCTGGCTTCTGGCTTCAGCAACTGCAGGCATGTGGCTGAGTTTCCTGAATCAAAAGTGAATGTGTGTTCATTTACTTATTGCTTCAATTTCTACAGCTTAGACTAACCTGCAAAGACTGAATCAATTCAGCCTTTGGCTTTTTGAATGTCTGTACTTAGCCAGTACAGTTAAAACACAGTTTTCTATTTTTCATGCTGATCAATCCCTCCCTGATACCTTGTTCATCTATTTTGGGCACCACCACCATCTGCCTGTTATTCAGAAACTTATCCAGAGCATCCTCTTTGACTTAAATCTATTTTACTTATTTACGTAGCCCATCACTCTGACTTTGTGCACTCTGTTTTCCAGACAGCCACTGGATCTGCCCTCTATTTTTCTCTTTGCACAAATAAATTGCCACTGACATTAAAAAAAAGCTACCAAAAATATCCAAAACAAAACACACACAAGCACAACAGTCATACCAAAAACACAGAGATAGCATGCTGACCAATATAGTCCAATTGCTTCCTTGGATTCCCACATATATCCCTAAGTCTAGCTCTTGCTTTTTTTCTTAAATTCTGGGGTGCTTGAGGATATGGTCAGTCTCTTTGTTCTGTGATCATACAGTTTCTATTAAAATAGAGGTCTGGACTATAACTCAGGTTCTTACATTACAATAACATAAATAAATAAATAAATATAGGGTGTCATGCTAAATGCTGCGTCAAAACTTCGTTTATAAAAGACAACTTGCATAATCATATCAGCCTAATACTGTTCACATTCATTTATTCATACAATCATTTATTGCATTAATTTATTTATTAATGAGTGGAGGATAATATAAATTAATGAAAACCAACACAAGTAGAAAATAGAGTTGGTTAAAATTACTTTAAAAGATTATAAATATATTTGGAAAAGGTAACCATATAGATGTAATGCACCTAGACAATTATAAAGCATTTGATTTGGCAATGCATGTCATTTTGATTATGCAATGTCAAATTTTAAAAAGCAGCATCAAACATTAAAAAACTAACTAAGTGATAGGCCTGAAAATGTAACTGGATATAGGAAACCATTACTGAGTTGGTGTGTTTCTAGGAGGGGTCCTTCAGGGATTGAAGGATTATACTTCTAAACATTTTTATAAGTATAATAAAACTAAATCATTACTGTAGCAGGGGCCAGGCCAGGCTGCTGGCATACCTCACAGATGGCAGATCCTCAGACAGGCTTGTGGGAAAATGACAAGCCCACACTCCCAGGGCATGCTCCGCTGTGCTGCCAGACAGGCAGCTGGCATGCAACAGGCACACCCTGGGCTCTGCTCTCAGATTGGGGGTCAGAACCCCAGCTCATGTGGATGCAGGCTGCAGCCCAGAGGGAGCAGGCATCTGGTGCCAGGAGTGCTGCCTAGGGCCCGGAGGTGGAAAGTGCAGGGAATAATGAGGCACTCAGGGGTCCCTGCACCTGTCAGCAGGAGCAGGGTATGTGGGAATGAACATGGGTCTGGATTGGCTCCACCCACCTGGAACCCGCTGTGTAAGCATGCAACAGCCCCAAGGCAGGGGGAACGCACATACAGGTGAGATTGCTCATTGCATTTCCCCACAAAGGCAGGAGACCGGGAACCCATCACCCGGATCACCTCAGCTCTCCAGACTTACGTGTGATTACTACCCGGCTATAAGGAGCCAGGTACCCTCAAGGGCTATGGTAGGGTTTGTTACTCCCCTGGCTCCACTTTACTCCAAAGGGGTTAGCCTAGAACAGGCAGGCCCATCCAGACTGAACAAATACAGGGAAGCCATGGAAGACAGTGATTGCCTGAGGGAAGATGACTGAAGTGCCTGGTGGGGCCAGAGAGAAGCCTAAGGCACAGCTATCTAAGTTGTTTTCAGTTTATTTGTTTCTTTACACTGGCTAGACACTGCCAATGATGGACCTGCAGTAGAATCCAGGATGTAGCCGAAATATGCCAACTCTGGAGAACACTGTCCCTTCTTCCTGCACCTGAGCTCCAAGGTCAGTGACTCAGGCCACTCAAGCATGTGTATCTAGCACCAACTGGAGCCCTGAAGATCCATATACTCCATGACCCATGCCATCCTTAGCTAACTCACTCTAAGCAGGTACCACCTCCCTATATCTATTTGCAATTACATCAACTAATGGCAAGTGAAATTTGAAAGCAAAAGAGTGAGACGGCTGCTGAGTGTGTGGCATGTGGCCCCCATCCTGGTGTGGTTGCTTGGCCTGGGTCCCTCAACAATTACTTCTAAAATAATTAGGTGGCACAAAGACTAGAAGATAGTGTTAATTAAGAGAAGAAGTCACTGATAACATACAATATTTGATTAACCAAAAGGAAAAATATGATCTTTGAGCCACTGATAGAGCCACTGTATGCATGGCATGACATATGGTTTTGGGATTAGGTGTTAATTGTGTTTTACTTGCTCAATGCAACAGCAAGTTGAAAGCCAAGTGACCAGCAATCATCTGATTTTCAGCTGGCTCCAGGACTGCACCAGTACTCAAACCAGCCTTTGGAGCCAGCTGTTGATCAGCTGATTGTCAGCTGGGTCAGGACTGCATCAAGCCAAATGCATAGTATGATGTGGTCCCAAAGCTAGATAATGATCACATGATCATAAGCTGGCTCCAGGGACTATACTAAGGCCAGTTCAAGTCTGATCCAGTCAAAAATCAGCTGATCAATGGCTGGTAGGGTCCACACTGGGGTTGGACACCCCAGTGCAGTTCTAATTGTGCCACATGTTCAATGTAAGGCATAATAGAAACAAGCCAGAAAAAAGTACACATTACAGAATATTATACAGACAAAAAGATCTCCCTACAGCTGAAAACTGAAGCTCAGCAAATTCAGACTAAAAAGACAGTATATGTGTTTATCACATGAGGTAGACTCTTCAGCCCTGTTAAGCTGTAAATCAGACGTATCACTAAACAATGTTCATGTTCAAACTGGGAAGGTTTTATCAGTGGCATAATAAAAAGAGTTGGTGACCAGGGCAAACCCTGTGGAAATGGGGAATGAAGGGGAGGGTGTACATGGTTTTGAGATTCACGGGGGGTGGGTCATGCTTGGGTTTTGAGAGATGGGGTATGGGGTTCTGAGAGTGGGGGTGGGAAAGTCATACCCATGCTGTGAACTCCTAAACAGTTCCTGGCTGAGCTGCTATTGCTGCTGTCTCACACTCTGTTAGCCCAGCTGTTTCTCTTAAAGTGACAGCAGAAGAAGCTAAGAATTGTTTTGCAAATCCTGGTATGGGTATCCTGCAGGACACAAACTCTGTAGCAATTTCATCACCATAGTAGGAAAGTGTGTGTGGGGAGGAAGGGATGGGGCAGGGCAGGGGAAAGGGAAGGTTGCAGGGGGGGGGCAGATCAAAAAGTGGGTGAGTGTGCCCCTGTGCCTACTCCCAGGAGAAGGGCCAGGGGGTGAGGGCAGGGGTGCCACTCTGCAGGTCGCACATGCACCATCCAGCCTGATGGGGGGTTTGCACATGGAGGCCACCACTGCAACTCTGCCACTGCACCCCTGTGTTACCATCCCATGGCCACCCACACAGCTTTGTGAGCAAGTGGCACAAGATGCAGCAGCAGGAGTGCAGTGGCAGCCACCATCTGTGGGCCACATACATGCCACCTGGCTGGCAAGTGACCTGGGGGCACAGTGTGGTGGTGCCTATCATGTGTGGGCTGCACACATGCTGCCCAGACAGCTGGCCAGGGGAGGGGGAGGTGGGGGCTCGCATGCAGCTGGCTGCCCAGCTCTGTGGCCATGGCTCTGTAGCACTGGTGAGGGATGGTGTCTGTGGGGGGCAGGTGGGGGCTTGCAGGCAGCAGGTGCCATTGCTGCTGCTTGCCTATGGAGCCATGCTGCACACAAGCCCCCCCCCCCCCCCGCCACCATGGGAGTGGCTCTGCAGACAAGCAGCAGCAGTGGTGTGAGGTGGTGGCAGCCACCATGTGCAAAACCTCCCCACTCCCACTAGCCAGCTGGGTGGCAGGCAGCCGCCACCACCACCATCCCGCACCGCCACTGCTGCTTGTTTACAAAGCCGTGCCCGCAAATGGGGGGCTTGCATGCGGTGGCCGTGGCTGCCACCACACTGCTGCTGCTGCCCTGCGGCCAGCAGCACAGCTCCACAGGCATGGCTGTGTGGTGGCAGCACGGTTGCGGAGAGGTTTTGCATGCAGTGGCCACTACCGCTGGCACAGCTCCCCACATGCAAGCTCCCTATGCCCCCCTGCAGCCACCATTCCTCACCGCTGCTGTGGATTCATGGCCATGGAGACCTTAGCTGGCCACATGTGAGCCCCCCGGTCCCCTGGCCAGCCAACCAGGCTGCATATGTGCAGCCCACATATGGCGGTCACCACCACACTACATCCCACATTGCTTGCCTGCAAAGCCGTGAGGCCAGCTGCAGGAAGGCAGCATGGGGCACAGTGGCAATGGCCTCCATGTGCAAACCCTGCCTCAGGCTGGCTGGCATGTGTGTGGCCCACAGGGGGTACCCCTGCCCTCACCCGCTGGCCCTGCTCTTGGCTGCGGTGTGCTGCCTGGGTCCAGTAGCAGCCCCTGCTCCCTTAGTCCCCAGCCACCTTCCCTAGCCCTACCCAACAACTCCCAAGCCCCACTTACCTCCAGGCTGAGGTCTGAGACTAAGCCTGAGCCTGAACCTGAGCATGAGCCCAGCCTTGGCTGACTCAGAAGTTAAGGCTCCACCCTTCCCCCTCCCCCTCCTCCTCCCCCTCTGGATAGGGCTGGGGGTTTCCCGCCCTTTCTGCAATCAGCTGTTCCAGGCTGGAACTGTGCCAGCCTGCAAGAGCTCTTTGCAAACCCAGAGACTCCATGGATTTCTTTGCTAAAAGGGGAAAGCCGCATTTTCTCTGATAAACACAGGGAAACAGAAAACCCAGATCCCTGCTTATAACACACTTCTTTTATGTATTACAGAACTTACTGGTGAAAAAACTTTTTTCTGAATGGGAATATACATTAAACTTACATCAGATGTTTGAAACTTGGCTTTTTAAATTAACAAAAACTAACAACATTTTGTGTTTTTAATTATACTGCTTTAATTCAGGATATACATAACGAATCTACTTATGCTCCAGTTGATAGAAATTATTGTTAATAACAAAAAAAAAATAAACAGAACAAGTTTTTTTTAAGATTTTTTTTTTAAGTTTAGAAGTAGAATCCAAAACAGAAGGTGTAAACTAAATATAATCAAGTCTTTTACATATAGAAAAGATTACTTAAATACATCCAACAATTTATTGAATACAGATCACTATTCTAGATATTGTACTTGAGCACAAGAGAATTTCTGGAGAACAAAATATTGAAATATGAAATATTTTTTAAAACTTGGAGGAGATAGCAAAATGTACATCGTGTCTTTGAAAACCAGATTGGTATTGATCAAATAATCTTTTTCATCAGTCTTCTGATAAGTACACAAAGGTCCTTAAAAAAATGTAAAGGATTAAACTTTTTTTTTTTCTGTAAAGCTAGCAGATGATTAACGAATGAGATTTGACAATGGTATAAGATTCTCTCGACATGAAAAAATCCATACTTATTTTGTTTGATGCCAGTCATTTTAGTTTTTGTAATAATCACTGATGCCTCCAGTCTTAAAGTTCCAAATTGAAAAAAAAAAAATATATATATATATATATATGTAAGAGAGGTTGTTCACTCAATCCCCAAGTTAATGTAGGCTCCCAATAGATAACAGCAATTTATTATGTGCAAATGTATATGTTAACTATTTTTTTAAAAAATCCAGTTGGGCTAAATTATAGCATATTTACTTGTCATTGTTATTTGCCTACTAAGAGGGTACTGGGTTAGTAGTGTTTTTTGTCTTTAAACCTCCCCATAGCAGTATTTAAGTAACCAATATCTTCCCAGACAGTTTGGTTCACAAGTAAAACTATCAACTTCAAAGTGTACATGTGAAAGCAGGAGATAGAACTTCTCAAATAGCTCAAGATTATGAGCTATTTGGAGATGCTATGGATGGGAATAGATTCCATTATCTTCACAGCTGAATACAAAATTCACTTCTTTAATGTAGTCTTCTGGTGGTAGCTGATAGAAAATGCAGGCAAGAGAAGCAGCTTTCTGTACAGTTTAGGTCATCTGCCCTTGAAGTCCCATATGGCAGAGATTCATACAGCATTTTTTCCCAGCACTGATGCACATTTCACCATTTTTACAAAGGCATGCAACACAGCACTGGATGTGTCACCTCGTGTGCAGAACAGACTTGATTAATAGAATCTGCTCTGACGTGCTGGATCTCCAGTGCATCATAGCACAAAAAGTGTATAAACGTATAGATGCCCATAGAATGTATATAAATGCCCATAGAATCACAGAAAATCAGGGTTGGAAGGGACCTCAGGAGGTCATCTAGTCTAACCCCCTGCTCAAAGCAGAACTATCCCCAACTAGTTCATCCCAACCGAGGCTTTGTCTAGTCAGGTCTTAAAAACCTCCAAGAATGGAGATTCAATAACCTCTGTGGGTAACCCTGTTGCAGTGTTTTACTACTCTCCCAGTAAGAAAATGCTTTGTAATATTTAAGCTAACCTTCCCTTGCTGCAACTTGAGACTGTTGCTTCTTGTTTTGTCATTGGTCACCACTGAAAACAGTCTAGCTCCATCCTTTTTTGCCCCCCCCACCCTGCCTCATGTAGTTGAAGGCTGCTACTAAATCCCCTCTCAGTTTTCTCTTCTCCAGACTAAGTAAACCCAATTCCCTCAGCCTCTCCTCATAAGTCATGTGCCCCAGCACCCAAACTATTTTTGCTTCCCTCTGCTGGACTATCTCCAATTTGTCCACATCCTTGCTGTACATAGGGGGCCCAAAACTGAACACAGTACTCCAGGTGTGGCCTCACCAGTGCTGAATAGAGGGGAATAAACACTCCCCTTGACCTGCTGGCAACAGACCTGCCTGGCATGTCATTAGCCTTCTTGGCAATAAGGGCACACTGCTGGCTCATATTCAGCTTACTGTCCACTGTAACCCCAGGCCTTTTCTGCAGAGCTGCTGCCCAGCCAGTCAGCCCCCAGCCTGTACTGGTGCATGGGATTGTTCTAACCTAAGTGCAGGACCTTGCACTTGTCCTTGTTGAACCTCATGAGATTTCTTTTGGCCCCAAATCCTCCAATTTGTCTCTGAATCCTAGCTTTACCCTCCAGTGTATCTACTACTCCCCTCAGCCTAAGACATTACTCTTGACCAGTTAGTCTGGCACTGAGCCTAATAATTAAAAACAATCTAGTCTTGATTAAAAGACATAAAAAATAAGGATCTACCCCTTTTTTGGCATTTTCTTCCAATGATTAATCTCCTTTGTCAATGTGCCTAATTTCTATCTAAAATTTATCTGGTATATCTTCCATTGGTTTTTGTTATACTTTTCTTTGTCAGATCAAAGGGTGCCTGTAGACGTGTTGGGAGGCTGCTCTAATGTGCTGTAATTACAGCCAAATGAAGCAGTCTGGATTAATCAAGTCTGCTGGAATGTGCTAATTAGTGTGCTCCAACCAGCTTCTGCATCTCATGTATCAGTGTCCCCATCCTTCAAAATGGCATTTGATGAGCTTTGGGCCCTCTGCCATTTTGAAGTTCAGGGACGCTGATACATGAGACTTTGCAACACTTTAGAGTAGCTCTTAGAGTCACTCTAATTAAAGTGCTCCCACCCCCACCTCTGGAGCATATGTAAAAACACTCAAAGTGTCCTTTGTCACTCACCATTTTCTTCTTACTTACACATTCTAAATAAGTTGCATTTCAAATTTTAATTAAATGAGATTTCTGCCTGTTACTATAAGGCTTTTTCTCTAGCCATTGAATCATTTTGTAGCTCTTTTCTGCATCCTTTAAAATATTTGTATAGGGTTATTTTTTAAAGTAAAAATGCTATATGATATCTAGCCAAGTATTCTGAAACAATTTAAATATACTACATCTGATTTCCTATATTAATTAAGATTGTAATCTCCTTAAAGTATGAAATCAGTTTTAATCTACCAGACCTAGAAACGTGTTTACTAGCAATAATTATACTCCTATATTTTAATCAATAAAAAGCCACCATTATTCAGGTTGGAATTGAGGTTAAAATATACATACCTGAGTCATCCCATTTGCCCTTCCTTTTTAAATCTTGGACTGATAATGATCTTATATTTCTCTACATTCTCTAAATTTCCAAGATTTATTAACATCATGAGGGTAGCAGAAATCCAGAAATCTCCTCAGCCCACTCTTTTAAGGTTCTTGAATTCAAAATATCCCAGTCTACCAACTTAAAAAAGGTTGTCCCTAAATATTATGTTTTAATATTCTTGAGTTGGGGCACATACACGTGTCAGATATCTGCTCTGACCCATGCTAATAGCATGTACTGCAGCAGACTCAATTAACTGAGTCTGCCAGACTGTCCTAATTAGCACATTCCAGCAGCCTCTGCATCATGTGTATTCAGTGTCCTCACACTTCAAAATGGTGGAGGGGCACTTTAACCAAAGCTCATCCAATGAGCTTTAGTTAAAGTGCCCCCACCACTATGTTGAAATGTGGGACACTGAATATACATGACACTGCAGGTGCTTTTGTTAGAGCAGGTCTCAGAGCTGCTCTAATTAAAGTGCCCCTCCTCCACCCCAGAGCATGAGTAATGACTCCCAAAGTGTACTTTCCTCCTAATATGATATGAATTATACCTACTAGTTTGTGAGCTATGGTCTGTTCAAAGTATTTCTTCCAAGTATTTTTCTTTGTTTGCATTTTAGTACTCATATGAGTGGTAAGATTATCAATCAGAGAGACTGCACCTTAGCCACAGAATAGAAATTGAGACAGCAACAGTTCAAGTTTCACCACACTGTCCTGTACCTGCAGCTGAGAGTACAGACAGTTTTCCAAGCTCACTACATGTTTGGTGTGTCTTCTCAAATGGATGGCTGATTAGTTACAATGTTTTATACGATGTGTGCATTAAACAAGAAAGAGAATTTCATATTGGTATTATAACATGTATAGATATTAGATAGAAATAATGTCTGGCCACTTTTTACATGAGCTGCAGATAACTTTCTGACAAAAGATATTGTATCCGGGGTACAGATTTTCCTTTTCCAAATATTTTTCTCAGATGGCCCTTGTCATATTTCATAAAGAACTAATCAGAACCAAAAAGTGCACCATTCAGTGCAGACATAGGGGAAAGAGGATAAATCTAGAAATTACTGTGGTAGCTTCTGTCATCAGTGGTGATGAGTGGGTTATAAGTCAGATAATAAGAGGCTACATACTGTATTTTCTTACATACAATATGCACCTTTTTGTACAAATCAGCTGCTGGAAATTGGGGTGCACATTTTAAGAGAGAAAATTTGGTAACAGCACCCTCTGCAGTAAAAGTTTCTGTCAGAAGGAGAGAAAATAGGGGCAACATAGTAAGCTCTTGGGGCTCCCAGCTGCTGGATGTGGACAATAGGAACCCTATATGTTCACTGTGCGAGCCAAAAACAGCATTACTTTCGTTTCTGCTGGCAGAGGCTCATGCTTAAGAAACTGCCGTTACCATGTTTCCTCACCTAAAATGTGTACCGCAGTTTCCCAGCAGCTGATTTTTGGGAAAAGGCATACATTGCATATAAAAAAATATAGTTGATATTGGCTCAGCAGAAGACTTTGCCCTGACTTACCTCTACTGTATTTCTAAAATGGACTCAAGCCCTAGATGCCAAACCTTGCAGCTCCTACTGAGCCTCCTACTCTGAGGATAGGCCTTCAGAGTCCACAGGTGTTGCTCGCTCAGATCATGCACCCAGCTGACCTGACAGGCACTACTAGCTGCCCACCCATTAGAGCATGAGAAAAGAAGAGAGGCTGGACAATTTGACTCAAATGATAGCAACATCTTGCAGCTAGGGGGTTAGCAGAACAGCCACAGGTTCCCACCCCCCACCCCCCTCCTACTGCAGCTACCTGTGTTTTCCCTGGGAGAAATACTGTATTTACTAGTATTTTTAAGGGAAGATTTTTTTTTCTTTATTTGGCCTTTCAAAAAACAAGGTGCACATCTTATTTGGGGGATGTGCTGTATGGAAGAAAAAATGGTATCACGTTTGAACATAAATAGAGTGAGGAAAAATATAGTAAATATCATCAGAGTAGGACTTAACACTGACCTTTCTGTCTGGGTGATGACTAAGACTCACAGATACAAAGTCCATCTTACCCAATTTTCCCTTACCAAGATAAGGCTGTGGTTATAGCTGGGAAAAATTTCCTCCACACAACAGGCCTGAAGTCTCCTCAGACATGGGCATTAATAGAGGATGCACTTTTACTCATTTAGCTACTATTCATTTTAATTATTTGTTGCTGTTCTAATTTTCCTTTTTTATCCTATAATGACTTTAATTAAAAACTCTTCAAAGGTGTAATCTTTATATTTATTTTAATCCTCCCCAAAGATTTTCCTAAACTTTCATCTCTTATCACTTTATTTTTGAGGTGATAATATCAAAATGCCATTTTAGCATTCCTTAAATAGTTTTAAAATGTAGGACATAAATCTTGTGAGATGTAAGTTGATTTTTGAAACTTAGATTTACAGTGGGTTCCTTTTTGTGTTCTGCCCTTTTTCTGAAAATAAGATTATCTTTGTCATTTAACACTGATATTAGAGCCTTCAGAGGATAGGTCTACAACAGCTCCCTGAGACTATCACAAACACCTGCTCACAGGCACATTTCACCCACTCAGAAGTGTCTTGGTAAAGCAGCTCTGGATTTGGGGTGCTTCAGCTTTTGGACCTATCCTAATGTTTTTAATTTTGCAAAAGCACGTATGTTTCTACTTCATGATTCAGACCTCCACATATTCAGTTTAGGAAAGAGGTAGTCCTTTCTTAGTCACAAAATCAGGATTGAGAGACAGGAACTCTGGAGACAATATGGGTGCTGGCATAGTCTTTGGTTTTGAGAAAGTAAATTTTATTTCCTGCCTTATTTGCACCATTCCCTCAACCCCTGCCTTTAGAAGTGAGATACTAGTTATTGTCTATTTCAAATAACCAGTAGGTTAGATGTTTTGAATTTGAGGAGTATTAAGTTCTCAGCATTATTATTTGCTTTTCATTTTAGGCTCGCTCTTTCTCATTGCTGCTTTCAGTACTCATAGTATCTAGGGTTGGAAGGGACCTGAACAGATCATCAAATCCGACCCCCTGCCCTGGGCAGGAACAAGTGCTGGGATCATAATACCCCAGCCAGATATCTATCCAACCTCCTCTTGAAGGCCCCCAAGGTAGGGGAGACCACCATCGCCCTCGAGAGCCCATTCCAGAGCCTGGCAGCCCTAACCATAAAGTAATGATATCAAGCCTGATGCTGTCAATCAATTTGTGGCCGTTATTCCTTTTTATCCCCTGTGGTGCCCGGAGGAACAGAGCCTCACCTATTTCCCACTGGTCCCCCCTGGTGAGTTTATAGATGACCACCAGATCCCCTCTCACTCATTAGAGCTCTGTGGCACATTTCACTGAAATGCCTAGCCAGTAAAAATCTTTCATTTATTTTTCACAGCCGTTTCATTTTACTGTTGAACCTCATCTCACTTGCCCACTTGGGGATGGGAACAGTATAAATGGATGGTTCACAGTCATTACCTACATCAGTACTTGAATTTTTTGTACAATCATAACTATTCCTCACAACATCAATGTAACCAAGCAGCATATTTTCCAAGTGCACTGAAAAATCCAAACATATAAAGACAAATCACCAGCCTGTTGCATGCGCGCGCGTACACACACACACACACACACACACACACACACACGATCCTTGCCATTTGTAGGGGATACGTTCCCATGATCCCTGCAAATAGCAAAATCCATGAACAGGGCACTGCATTCATGAACACAGTCTGCGTTCATGAATGCAGTGCCCTCAGCAGCTGGGGGGAGGGGCATGGCTCCAGTGACTCCAGTGGGAGCTCGGCAGTGATGGTGGGAGCCCGGCAGCAGCAAGTGTGGAGCTCCCAAAGATCTCCAGTAAGTGTTTAAAGTGTATTTAAAATGCGGGTTCGGCATTCACGAATATTTGAAACCACAAATGCTGAACCTGCGAATACTGAGGGTTTCCTTTATATAGCTAGATATAGATATCCATATTGATATCTATATCTATCTAGATATTGATATAGGTATATATCTATATAGTTGCCAATGACCATGTTATTTAAATTCCATTTAACTTTCTTTAAGAGTTGAAGTAATCAATAGATTGTGTGTGCTAACTAAACAGTAATATCATGGGCCAAGATGTTTATTGAACATTACTGTGGGAACAGCTCATTGATGAGTTTACTCTGAGTTAATGTAGACTACAGTACTGTTCTTGTTAGTGGAATCAGTCAAAGAATGGGAAACCAGCCAATAATGCTTTCAGTGAAGGCTTTTTTGTCCATCTGTCTGTCTTGCTGAGTACACACATTAACTCACAATTCAGTTTAATAAGTCTGTCTTATGGGTATAATCATGTCAAAGAGGAAACTACAGGTCACAACTGAATTAGTTTTCTGAATGTGTTACCTCTGTGTAAAAATAGTATGTTATTGTTTTTAAATGTTGGGTCCTCTTAATTGTTGTGACATTTTTATGTTATACTCAGAACTAGCTCAAAGGGGAGAGTGTTCCACCATAAAACAAACAGTAACTCTCTCATATTTGATAGTAAGAAGAAACATACAGTATTTGAAAAGAATAAGGAGTTCTATAAACAAAACATGCTTCTTTCAAAGGAAATGTTTATGGCTAAAATTACAGTCATAATAGTTGAGATATATTACAGTAAAAGAGCTGTATGCTGGAGATGCCTGATCCCATGAGTTACTGAGTACCTATTGACATTAATGGGAGCTGAAGGCAGTATTCATGTCAGTACAACTTTGGCATACTACAAGTCCTTGAACAGCCTTGCATCATTCCTGAAACAAAAATCAGGTGCTGACCAAGAACTTGCTAAAGCTCCACTGATAATAGTTCCCCACTCCCTGCCTTCCAGATTTATAGAGTATATATACTGTGGTTGCTCTCAACTTTTCTATTGCCTTGGAGAACTAGATCACATTTTTACTATTTTTCTTCTACTCAGTGTACTCACAATAATTAACTCTTCATGTACTTATACAATCAGCAACATTCATTTAAACACTCTATACCTCCCCCACTTCCCACACGCCCCATCCCATGCATGCTTGCACATACATGCACTTTAGGCATTCATTCACATTTCCCTTGTATTATTAGGCAAGCAAAAATATATAAGTTTATTTGTAGTTACTGGGACTTCATTTCAGTACTCAGTAGGTATTAGGCTACTATAGTAACAAGAGTTATGGATTTATCTATCTAGCTAGCTACAAAGACACATGCCAAAACTGTCCACACTGAGTAACTACTACTCCTCATATTGTTGTAGAGTCCCAGGAGGCTCAATCATGGATGAGTGTTCCACTAGGCAAGACCCTGTACAAATACACCACAAAAAGTTGGAAATGTTCTGAAGAGATCTATTTAAGATATAAAGGCAGTGACAGAAAGTAACATCAAAACAGTAACAACATTATATCAGCTTGATTTAGAAAGTCTCATTGCATACCCAAATCTTTTAGACACTCTTTCTAATTTGCCTAGAAAAATTGGCAAGGGTCTAGCAATTGCAGTTTGTCATGAACAGCAATGACTTAAGGCTGGGATGTAATATACACTGTGGAGTATGAATTTTTTTGGCATTTATACTAATTATATACATGCTTCATTACCTTTGTACTAAGATCCACTGGGATTGAACAGGTTAACTTTTGTTTTGGGCTAAGAGAGGTGAATATGGGCAAACAACAAGCAAAGTAGAATAGGGCAGGAATGCCAACTTTTACCATGAAGATTACAGAGGCATAGTCAGCCACCACTGTTGCTTTTGCAATCCCCTACAAAGGTAACCCCACAGCTGCTGTCACTATTGCCTGCCCCTACCCCATTACACAACTGGGTGATAACAGGCACTTGGGTTAGTATGAAGCAGCTCATTGATAATGGGATGCAACTGTTCACTTACCAAAGGAACATCATGGCAAAGGAAATGGAAGTCTTGACACACTGACGTTTATTAACCAGGAACTAAATAGCATAGAGTAATGGGACCACATAAAAAGAATGTTTCTGCAGGTCAATACAGTGGTGTACAGTGTGTCACAGAGTCAACAAACTAAGATAGATTTATGTAAAGCATGGGAGCCTGGGCATTCTCGTGTCATCTTTGAGCCCATAATCCTTCCTGGGTCCTGTTTTAACAGTTCTGAGATCCAGAAGAAGCACTCTATATTCAAAACATCTAAATAATCTAGTTCAGTGCACTTAGGAAAGGTTTATGCATAAGTATGACTAAGCACATCTCATTTTGTTTTTTGGACAGTGAAAAGAAGCTGTCATTGTAGAAGGTAGAACACAGACTAACACTGAGGGAAAAATTAAGTTTTGAGGCAGAAGAACGAGAGGTTTTGATGCGCAGAAAGCTAGAAGGAAAAAAAGATGGAATCTGATGTTTTATTTATTAAACGGTTATGCATTTAGGCTAGGTACAGAGGTTACACTTAATGTACTTTAAGCATGCAGAAAGTGTTTTACAGTTGTAACAGAACAGACATTCATGGCACACAGCACTTTAAAAATGGTGGATTGTGGCCCAAGTTAACCCTGGATGGATGTGTACCAACTTAAAGCAGTTTCTGCTGAAGTGCTTTATTAAATGTCTGTGCCAGATCCCATCAAGGCTTAATTTAAAGCACAATCACTGTCACTCCAGCCAGCATTTGCACAGGGTTGCTCTAGCCTTGGGCAGAGCACATTTGCTCAGTCCAAGCACTGGGCTGGCCCCATCCCTTTGGCTGTTACTGACTTGAGTCAGTGAGTGAAAGCCTCTGATCCCAGCCACAAGCACAGCCTGGCTGGGTGGTGGGGACAGGGGAGTTTCTGTCCCTGCTGCTGCCCCAGCCCTGCAGTATGTCACAGCCTGGCCAGGAGGGTGCTGGAGAAGAAGAAGTCTGGGGTCTGTCTCCTGACAGCTGCTGCTGGAGTGGCCCCCCCTCCCTACCCACACCCTCCTGTGCAGGCTGGTGACTGTAAGAGAGGAAAAAAAGGAAAGAAGGGTCCCCCTGCCCTGACTATGAGGACCTCTCCACAAGTTGCTGGCTTGGGGCTCAGGAGGGGCTGAGCTGGGTTTGCATGGTAGAGGGGCTCTATTCACCCATACCCTGTGCAAGTGACCTGGAAGCTACAGCCAGAAGCTGCAGAGCAGGGCTGCTCTGACATTTGGCCATGCTTGCTAGCTTTGGCCTTGGTGGGGGGCAGGACTGATCTGTGCAGCAGGGGACTCCTTTCCCTTGGTTGCAACCAGCAGCAGCAGCATGAGTTCCCTGCACTGCTTTTTTGTTGTGCTGGGAACTATGGTGGGGGTGTATGAAAAATGAGCCCCCCTGCAGCAAGGGTTTGGCTCTCCCCCCACTAAAACCCAAGCTGGGAAGTTGGGGGGGACCTACCTGGCAGGGGCTCCTTTTCCACCACCTTCCCCACAGAGAGTTCCCAGCGCAGCAAAAAGTGGCACAGGGAACTGCTGCTGCTGCTGGCTGCAGCTGGGAGAAGGGAGCCCATAGCTGCCATGAGGGTCCCCTTATAGGTAGCTGGCTGGGGTCTGGCAGGGTGAGGCAGTGTCTGCATGGCAGCAGCAGCTCCCTTCCCACCCCCACTCCCAACTGTTGCTGACAGCCTGGAGCTGGTGAGGGTGTGGGCTGGAGGACTGTGCCCTGGCAGCCTCTTGGAGGCATGTGAGTATGCCCCCCAGCTGCTGGCTTTGGTGAGTGGAGGCTGGCACCAAGCCCTGACTCCCCCCAACTGAACGATGCATGTCTGTTCAGCTGGAACATGCTGTAACTTACAGCACTTTAAATAAAGTGCGATAGTTAGCACACTTTCTGCCAGGGGCTTTTTGGACATCTGTACTTAGCCCTGGTTAACATAACACTTTTGTACTCTTTGTCAAGTAAAATAAGATAAAGATTTTATAAATATCCAGGATTCCTTCCTGCCCACTTCATCTTTACTTCTTCAGTCCTCTGAAGAGGCATATACAAACACAAATTATCTTCCTCTCTCATTCTGTACATTAAACTACCTTATGAAATATTTTCAGCTGCACTTTGCAAATATAAAATTCTGTCTGGATGACAAAGCTATACTAGTTAATGTTTTTACTCATCTCTGAAAATGTTAAAAAACTTTCAAGTGCTAAGCAGCATTAATGCTAAATTCCAGGCATGATATTCATTATGCTTTTGTTGTTGTTTATGCATCAGACAAAATGTGCTATGCACTTTGCACATGGAAACTAATGGACGAAAGCCAAAGGGTAATTATGTGACTGTCTTTTCCTTTCAACCTAAAAGGAAACATACTCACCGCAGTCTGCACTTAACCAGGGTAAGAGTAGTCTTTGTCTTATTAAGGGCATTTGTACACATGTTGGCACTGCAATACTGGGCACCTTTAAAAGTGACCGGTGCTATAGTGCATGCATTTGTATAAATAACGAAGTGGACATCAGCACTGAGTAAATGGCAGTGGCACACTTTTAAACAAACACACATCAAAGGCATTTTAGTTCAAAAGTGTACCACCACCATTTTCTTAGCACTAACTCGTATTTTGCTGTTTATACAAATGCATGTGATGCAGCACCGGGCGTATCAGGTCTCATGCAGAGCAGACCAAATAAATCACGTCTGCTCCAATGTTCCATATCTCCAGTGCATTGGAACAGACAAATGTATGTGTATAAATGCCCTAAGGGAAAGAGAAAAAAGGTCACCGCTTCTCAAAGCCACTGAAGTTACAAAGGATGGAATAGGTGGTCAGCAGATAGAAGCAGCTCATTTGACTGTATTAGGTTTAAGGGAAAGGTGTTTATACCCTCACTGAGCCAACTTGCTCCTTAGTAGCAACTTCTATGATAAGGATCTGTGTAAGACAGGGATGTCTGGATATGCTGTTCACTTTATACTAGTCACAGTCTTCTCTTTGTCCAAGAAAGCATTTTTTCTTTCACCTTTGTACTGGCCAAGTCAGGTTCCCTCTTCACCCACAACCTTCACCACAGCAGATCAGGGACCTCCTTGGACAGAAAGGGAGGTAATGGCCAACTTGTCACATAAGTTGGGAAGAGAGATAACCTTCATTGCATAATTTATTGCCTGGCAAGGTTCTCAGAAGAGTTGATAAAGCTGCAGCTTAATTAAAACTAAAATTGTGCATCCTCCTCTGTCTGCATGGATGACAGTCTGTCTTTCCTTCTGGCGGGTGAAGAAAAGGAAAACTCTTTAGCGTAAAATGCACAGTCAGAAAGCTTTATACAGTGCACAGAGAACTTTACTGAACAAACTTTAGAGGAATGATGACCTTTATTGTAATCCAGTAGATGATGCTTTAATTATATGATACAGGGCTAGATACTTACATTAGCTTATCTCCATAGACTTCAATGAAATTAGTGATTTATACCACCCACAAATCTGGTGCATTACTTATAGTTCTTCATGAAGAGGCTCAACCGAGCAGTTTTTGGCTAGAATGCTGGACTATGCCCAGGAGGTGGCAGATGGGAAAGCAACAGTGGTGGTTGCTATGTTTGTACATTCTCCCACAAATTTTCATCAAGACATAGTGCCCTGCCTGGTCCTTAGTTACAATACTGCAAGAAATTAACTGGTTCAGATAAGCATAAGGTTTCATATGGAACAACATCTGAGGAAGCATAGATTCTGAGGACGTAGGATGAACCAGTTAGTCTCTAAGGCCACATCCAGACAAGCAAGCACATGCCTGTTGTGGTGCCTCAAAGCAGTTTGAGATTCTGCAAGAGGCATGCTAAAAACAAAATAATGTTCCTCGCACTGCATATTTGCAGTGTAGGCTCTAAATTTGATACCAGGAAATCCCTCCCAGTATCAAAAAAAATCATGCCAGAAAAAGTGGTGGAGGGTATGCTCCTGGAGTGCGCCCAGAGGCAACCAGAGGCTGGGTCCTCCAAGGAGATGCTCTGGACCCCAGCCAGAGCATCTCTGGATGCCCATGCCCCTGCTGCTCCAGCATGCTGCCTCAGAGTGCTGGGGCAAATAGGAGTGAGGCAAGGCTGCAGCAGTGGATAGATCCATGGTCTGTCCCTGGTAAGTAGGGACATGAGGGTAGGGGGAACTGTGGGTAGAGAGGGACCGTGGGGGTGGTAGGGATTTCTTGGGAGGGGTAGGCCCCCCACCCAGCTCCCCCATATGGAGCACAGCCCTCCCCAGCAGCAGCAGAGCCCATTGGGGTGCTCTTGCCCACTCCTGTCAGAGATCCCTGGCCGTGTGGCACCGTCTCAGACCTGGGGCTGTACATAGTGCACAGCATAGGCCTGTCCTGCTGGTGCACACCCTCAGGCAAAACCGGGCCACTCTTGCTGTCACCCAGGGTCCCGACAGTGCAGCCAGAAGCTGTGTGCTATTGGGCCAGGCTGGTTTCTGCTTCCATGGAGCCAGCCCGGCCAAATGGCATGTGGGGCACATGGAGGCAGGACCCAGCCCAGCCTGAGGGCACACAGTGTCTGCCTACAGTGCCAGGACCCTGGGTGACAGCAAGAGATGGCCCATGTCTGCCTGAGCACATGTGGGCCAGGCTGGGCCAGCACTACGTGCAGCCGCCAGGTCTGAAGAGGTGCCGCAACAAGGGGGTTTCTGCCAGGAGTGGGCATGAGCACCCCGACAGCCTCTGCATGGCTTCTCCTCATTCCTTTGGCTTCTAATTTCTGCCCCTGCCCCTGGGGAAGGGGTAGTGTAGCAGAAGGGGGCTGGGGTGCCCAAGTGACAGAGGTTGAGAGAAGGGAGGCATCTGTTCATGCTGTGCATGAGAAAAGCAGCAGATGGGTTGTCAGGGAACTTCTGGGGTATTCTCACATCTGCCCTGAAACCCTACCCTGCTGTTTGCTGCTTAACTACTGAGGACAGACTGAGATGCTCCAAAGGTTTGTGGCTTTATTTCCTTCACCTAGTTCTTGCCGGGTCTCAACAGAGGTGACTTTGCCAGCCAGAAGGATAACACCCTTGTCCAGTCATTCACTCAGAAAAGATGGATCTGCTTCTAGGGAAGAGGCTTGCCTGTATGGTCAAATACTCTGAAATCAGACTTGCCCTCCCTGCCAAAAAATAAATTATAAAAGGTAATAAAATGATTTATTAGAATGACAAAAGGAACTTAAATCAGTAACCACATGTTGAGATATCAAAATAAAGAAACCAAAAAAAAAAAAAAAATCAAGACAATCATCAGATCCTGCATTTTAAACCCAAGAATGTAGCTTTTACCCAGCTCAACCTGTTAAATAGCAGCCCCTTCCTCTGACCTTTTCCCAGGCGCTTCTGACCTTTCTTTTAGCCAAAATACTAAGCCCACTGGCTGAGGGCCTAAAGCTTCCCCTAAATCTGGGGAAACTAAAAGACTTATTCTCAAGGCAAAGCTTAAGCATGGTTTCTTATCTGGCCATTTATACACATCATCCAATGGATTTTTGGAGAGCCCACACTAGGTATATATCTCCTTTGTCCCCACAAAGTTATATTTGTTTACCAGAGGAGAAGTCTTTCCTGTTCTAATTAAAACCAGCAGAATATTTACATCCTTTCAGGGATCAAGATTACTAATCCAATATCCTGAAGATACTGCCTCTTACTCAATTTTCCCATTGTCAGAAATGTCCTTCCTCCAAGTGGTCTGAATAGCCAGGTATTATTCTTATGGTCTTTTCTTTTAGTATTTAAATTTGCCATTGGAAGGGCTATTTAGCACACCCATGTTGGATACTGATTTCCAGTGATTACCTCTCTTTAACCATTCAGGCTTTGTTCCTCTCCCAGGTATAAAAACCATTATGCAATCATGGTCCTTTTATAACTTATAAGAAATGCATTTACAATAAATACCACAATTCATATAAACATAAATATGGTAAGGCTAAACACAGCTTGACACTACCTATATGTAGAGACTACACATGCCATATCAGGAAGACAAACTCACAAAAACATGCAAACCCTCAAGCACTGCAGGTCTCCTTTGACAGTCCCCTTGTCTTTATCACTGACAAACTAGAGGCCTAGGATACAAACAAAATAAAATAACAGTGACCTTTTTTAACCATATTACCCAGCATGTATGATCCTTGGGTGTACAAGGCAGTTGTTTTTGTATGCATTGGTTGAAGTAAACCCAAGGTTCCTGTGTAGTGTTACATAATCTGTGATAAAAAGACAAACCATTTTTTTCTAGCCTGTATTATTCTAAGAATCTGTTTTCTCACTCTTGCAGCTAAATATTGAATTGTTTATGTAATGCCCAATATAGATTGTAATCACCTAGGATTAAAAACCTTGTCTAATTATATGTTAGTTAAAGGGTCACACACAGCTTTTGTGCTATATAGAAAAAGCAAATTACTAAAGAATCATCAGCCAGAAATCATCATCTTTCTTCTCACCACCCATGTTTAGCTTTAGCAGTAGTGATGTATGCTCTCTCCCTAAACACTTCATTATGAAAATGTTCAGTTAGTTCCACCAACAAACATTTGTTTAATTGAAAGAACAATCATCATTACTGGACCATGTTAAAAAATGTCTTAGAAATAGAAATTCTATATTAGAGCATTACAAGAATCCAGACTGGATAAAATGGGAGTAACGGGGGGGGGGGGGGGGGGGGGGGGGGATCCCATTTTCAAATGATACACAATTAGACCATTAGGTTTAAATACTGAACTTCATTATTTAACATATCACTCCGTTTAGTAGATTACATCATGCACTATAGTGAATATGCCTTTAGCATAGCTATGGTAACTGCTCTTGCTTAAAACAAAACTGAGTACGTAACTTTATTCCAAATTAGCAGATAATGATGGTGAATCCTATTAATGTTCCCGATATAATTTCTCAGAAAAAAAAAAATTCATTTAATGTTGAGCAGAGAGAATTTCCTTTTGGTTAGTTCTGTGCCTACTCTGATTGTTCTACAAAGAGTGTACGCTACTGTTCTGGCATCTGTTCAGCTGCGCGTATGTATATGTGATAAATATGCATGTATGTGCCAATAAGGATGTAACAGTACTGTGAAGTAAAATTCTTGGTGATGGACAATTGCATCCAAGACTGTATACTAAATCTATAAAATTGCTCACTAATCAGATTTTAGTATACTAAATCAGGGCTATCAAACTGGTGGCTCCCTGGCTGCTACTGCCCCCATCACCCTGCTTTAACTACAGCTGTAGTCTCCAAGCTCTCCTTCCCTCTTCTGGCTCCCATGTCCTATTCCCACTCCAGGGGATAGGGTGGCATGGCATGAAACAGAGAGCTGAGGGTAAGCCTAGGAACTCACAGTGCAGGGTGTCAGGGGATAGATGGGGGCTCACCCATACCTAACAGTGCAGAGATGTGTATGCAGGTGTGTGGTCTAGCAGTGGTAGGTGGGGAGGCAGTTTGTTCTACATGTGCCCTGGGCTGCACCCACAGCTTGTTGTGGTGTGGCCCACAGGCATATGGCTCCTTCTGGTGCAGCCTGTGGTGTTTGCAGACCCCAGTCACTTTGAAGATGGACAACGCTATATTAAATACTTCCAAACCAAACATATTAGACAAGCTAGTTGCGGAACTAACTAATGTTAGTACTGGATATATTTTTAATTATTAGCTGCTTAGCCTATTCCTGCTCAAAAAAGTCACCTGTTTTCTAACTATAATAAGAAATGCATGATGGGGAAAAAATGACTATGGCCAAGTTTGGGGGGGACAGAACTGTCTGTACACATAAAAACTTGGTGTTGCCTGTACATCCTTTTAGTACAACATCAACTCATTTGGACAAATGAATGTGCAAATACTAGTCCAAGAAATACCTTCTAGATCAGTGGTCAGCAGCTTTTTTGGAGATACAGGCCAGAACAACCCAACTCAAGTCCAAGGCAGGCAAAAGTCCTAACCTGGCCACTGCTGCTCTTACCTGATCCTGCTTCTCCCTGCCCCCATTCTGTGGTGTGGGCACAGCTCTGCACCAAAACCCCAGTGCACCTTTTTGCTGCGTGGCCCTGGTACTGGAGAGCCCTCTGCTGGCCAGCCCCTGTGCAGGTCCTTGCTGCCTGGCCCCACCATGAGAACGTGACTGGAGACCTCAGCTCCACAGCCCAGATCCAGCTTAAAAGTTATATGCTGCTGACCCCAGCCCAAGACTTTTGCATACATAGACGCACAGAATTTTTATGTGGTACTGCAGGATTGAACAAAGACCTTTAATTTCTAGCTCTAAGTTTTGCCCTAAGACACAAAGCAATATGGAACTACATGTTTGCCACTAAGATGGGTAAAAAAATTAGAGAGCAGGCACAAAACAGAAAAAATCTAGGTATGTCATTAAACTCACTTACAGTTCCTTCACTACGCAACACCTTTACTTGAAACAAGTAGTCTAAAACCGACTGCTGACTACCTAAAACTTCAAGATATTAATATACTTAATTATATGATTGGTCAGAATGCTATGGTACCAACTGAGTCAGATCAGAAATCCAAAAGCACAAGTTGAAGATCATCTCCATTAGCTATCTATAACTGGCTACCATTCTGTTTTGTCTAGGTTACATCAGACAAGACACAACACAAACACTTTCCAGATATGCAAAGCTTGATCCTGATCACCTGTGCTTCAAACCCTAATAAAGGCCTGGGCACTTCTGAAATTAATTGACTGAAATCGTTTATAAACAGCTTTGTGAACAATTGTGTTCTCTAGAAAGAAAACAGTGTTACAGGTGCAGTAATACCGGGTACAGAAGCTCTAACACCATCTAATAGAGGGAGAATTACATACATACATGACCAGATGATTAGATTATCATAACTTTAAAAAAAAACAAAACACCCTCACTCTCAATATACCTTGAGTAGCAAAGTCAATGTTGCAGGTGCTTGCTGCACTCTTATGAGTAATACAGTTTAATCTGGAACATTAACAGTATGCCAGCTTTCTTGAAAGTCTGAAAAGTATACCCCAGTTTCCTAGGGAATCAAGCTAACATTTTTGAGAGAAGAGGGAGGGGAGAAGGAACAGCTGGGACCAAATATAGCATGGTCATTTGGGGTTCTCCCATATTGTTTGTCATAGAAAAAGCAAGAGATACAGATAGTTATAGATTATTTCACATACACCTTTAATTTTCCTACCGGCACAGGTAATTAATCATACTTAGGCCTGCATATGGCCTAAAACTTTCTATAAATACAATTACATTTCTGGGGGAAGGTGGGGTTGGAGTATAGTCAACCAATTAAAGCCCAAATCAAAATATTTCTACTCCAGGATGGTCAAGAATTCTGAGGAAAAATATAGAATGAAATGCTCATGACCAGCATATACAAACAAAACACCATTCCCATATGTGTCCTTAGGAACAGCTCTCCAGCAAACAAGAAAATAGAATAGGATCATTGTCCCTTCATTGAACTTACCATATTGATGGTGCTTCGGTTCCACTTATCTCCAAGAAATCATATCCTTCCTCTAACTGGAAATCTGTAAAGACCAGCGCAATGGTGTCTCCTGGTTCAGCCAAAATGGTCCATGTGCAATCAGCATTATTTTCATACTCTGAAGGGAAATGAGGGCTTGAAATAATTCCACTTGTCCCACGTAGAGTTCCTCCACAAGCACCTTCAGCTGATGAATACAACATCAGTTACTAAAAAAATAATAGTGTTTTAAAAGACAAACTGATCTATCCTAAGGTATATACCTATTGAAAAATAGCAAATCAATTGCACCAAGATTAGAGAAGTTTTTAAAACACTGTAATTTACTCAGCAGAACCTGAGCATAGCAAATACATTAACCTCTGGTTCTACTCAATTAGTACCCAGAAAGAGTTTTAAGAACACTGTTGTTAGTTTTCAAAGCTGATGTATGTTTCCATTAAGTGGTTTACTCATAATATCAATGTGGTGGATTGGCTGATTTTTTTTTTTTTAATTAATCTCCTTGAGTATGGTCAGGAAAACCCAGAAAATACCCATCTCTTGGCTTCCAGATCCACTTATTAGTCAAAACACATTATTAAGAACTTAAGGGATAAAACAAAGATCAACAAACTTTTCCATATGGTGTAGCCACCTTTTTTTTTTTTTTCAAAACTTCAACAACATAATAAGACAAAGCATATGCAACAGTTTGTGAACACAGTATTGGGAATATTGGTTTCTCTTTCTACTGTCCCAACAAGACTTTTCCACCTGAACCTTTGCTGCATCTTTTTTTAAAATCTGTAACTAAAAACAGAAAAGGTCCAGGAAAATATTCTTGCAAACATGACCTATGCAGGGCCAGAAAACTTGTGAAAAACATCATATAATTGCATCTTCTACAAAGATAACCTACGTTGAGTCACATGGTACAAGTTTGTATGATAAATAACAAAATGTTTTGACCCTTAAGTGAACCTTCATGGTTTTCATGTAATTAGATAATAGCTTATTTTTGCTTTACATGATAACTTTGCTTCGTAAAACACAGAGCAGAGAAACATGTTTTTAAGTCTAGAATGTTGTTTAACACAAAAATAGAGGGATAAGATAGACCTTTTTGTGCACTTCCTCTCCCACAGATTTTCATTTAAAGCTTTAAAAGATACTCTGACTAATATTAGCATTGGTTATTAAAACATATATAATTACAAAAACATGTCAGCCATGAAGCTTATTGCCAGGAAAAATTAAAAACTCATTAAGTTGCTTTCAGTGAGTGCTAATATGGCTACAAAAGCTAGAGCAATAATAATTAAAAATGTTTCTGCAAAAGTGGAGAATGAGCAGGAGAGAATGGTTTCATTTTTACCCATTTTATTAGCTTTACTTAGTATTACCATCACTATATAGTGCTAATCAATTTATTTATCATAGTTGTATTTGAGGCTTTAAAGGCAAATGGCTTGACAAGGTTCCTGGCTCCAAGAACGTACAATCTAATTAGGATACAGCAGCATAAATAATAAAACAACTCACCATAAAGGTAGAAGTAGAGTTATAGGTAATCAGAACTGAAAGGTTAGATAGTGAAATTGAATTAAAGAAAGATTAAAAGGAATAGAAACTCACTTGAAACATAATAAAAAGGGATGCCATTATGGGGAATAAAGTCAAGAGGGGGAGAAACAGGATTAAGAAGGGGGGAGAAGTCAAGGAGAGGAAAGGAAAGGAAAGGAAAGGAAAGGAGCCAAGAGACAGAAAAAGGAGAAATTGTTTAATTCCACAAACAGCAAGACAAGGAACATAACCTTGGTGAGGTGAAGGAAGAGTAAACTATGGAAGGGATTCAAGCAGTTTATAATGTCTTTTGCCATTTGCTAAGTAGCCTTTGAATTAAAAGAAAAACTTTTAAAGTTGTACAGAATGAAAGCTATAGTATGATATATTATGTTATAAACCAGTGTGTATTATATTATGGATTTGAAATTGGAATACGAGTAAATGTGGAATTTCCCCTTCTCCTCAATAAATGTAATGCACACAGAAGGCTCCAGAAAGTAGTTTCCTTTTTTTTTTTAAATGCTAGACAAAACATCCCTTGAACAAATTGAAATTTATCAACACTAATAAAACTTCCCACTTTTCTGCAAAATCAAACTGTATTTTGGATCCCTCCCCCAATTTGTAATTTAAGATGTACATATTAAAAAAAGAAAACAAAGAGACAAAGAGCAAGACAAACATTTGGATAAAACAAAATATTCAAAAAGTGTAATTCTCAAAGTACATAATACAATTAATTTAACATTCTCAAAAGTCTAAAAGAGGCACTGTCAAACTTGGAGGGGGACTAGGGGACAGGGAAACAATCTTCCTATGTCTTAATATATTTCTGCCTGATAGTATTCAACAAACAACTAACTAAAATAACCTTATGATTAGAGAATCTTCATATTTGAGTTTGTCTATGTGTGTCTTTCACTGCACTTTTACTAACTCTACTTGTGAAAGAAATAAAAACAGTATACACAAACAATCAGTTTGCCTTTTTGTTTGGGCAAGCCTTTTAGCTAAGTCTCTAAACAAACAAAAAACCCCCAGCCCTTCCATAAACTTAGTTCATCCTTCTGTGGATCTTACACTTAGATCCCTAATTAGGTTGATCTTAGTGTGGACTGTACAGAAGTTCCAGAAAGGTTAGATCAGGCAGAAAATGACTGACCTAATTTAATTTCATTGTACTGTAGAGGTGCACTAGGTCAGATCGGATGTAGTTAAACCAATCTAACTGAACTTCTGTACACATTCCATGTGCACCCAAGGGCTGGGAAAGTCCAGTCATTTGACCCAGCCCCAGGACTGCATTTTTCCTATCTCTCCTGCCACCAGGCTATTTTTAGCCCTCTGGTATCTCCTCTGCCCCCAGATGGACAACTTTGTCCCCTCTGGATCCCCCCTAAGCCTGTCAACCCGCCTTCCCCCAATACTACAAGCTGCTCTTGGTGCCAGTTTTACCAGCATTTACTGATTTTGGGAGCTGATTGAAGGAAGTCGGGGTGGTAGGATGTACAGGTGGGATTGAGGAGTTGATTTGCCAGGCAGGTTGTTTGTCCAGGGAGTGGGTTTGGAGCTCAAAATAGTCCTTGTTTGGGGGGTGGGGGGAAGGGAATGATAGAGTCCCCTGATCCTGCCAACTCTCCTGGGCCTCACAAACTCCTGCAATGAAGTTGCTACAGCCCACCACCATCCTGCCAAGCCCCGCATGAAGCTGGCAGACCCCCCCAATCTTCCCATGCTTCCCCCAGCTCCAACTTACTTCAGCTGGTACCAGTGAATGATGGTAAAACTGGCACTGAGAACAGTTTGTTGGATATAGGGCAGTTCAGCAGCATCAGAGAGGAGGAACTGGAGAGGTCCAAGAGGGCTTGGTGGGATTCCAAAGGCTCTCCAATCCCACTAATATCCCCATCTTCCCAAGCCCCCCTGAGGACCTTGCTAGCCTCCCAATCTCTCCAACCCCCCACAGACCCTGTTAGCTTTCAATTCCCCCAACCTACCAAAGGATGCCAATATCCCACCTAATCCCACCTACTCCTCCCCCTATCCTTACTCACCTTAGATCAGGCTCCTAACACTTATCTAATCACTGAGTTAGATAGAGGCTATTTTAACTTGATCTAATCCCCAAATTTCTCAGTGTAATGTTTGTTTGAAGCCTTTATATTTTAACTGAATAAATTTCAAGTCCATTATGTCTTGAAGTTTCAAGCAGCTCATTTCAGATCATCTTCTAATCCAGCTAAAAAAACCAAACTAACTTGATGAATTCTGTGCCAGTACTTCAGCACACAAAGTAATATAGAGATATTGATTTCCACTGGGGTCAGCATCAATGTCAAGTCATACCTGACCTATATAAAAAAAAAAAATCTGAGGAATGGCCAATTTCATTCTCTCTCAATTCTTTTTTTTTCTGTTTTCTTAGGTTTTAATACTGCTGATTGTTTGTGTTTCCTTTTTTAGAGGGAAAAAAATTGAATAATTGTAAGGTCGGGGTCTTACAGCATACGCAGTCACCAAAATGCTTATCCTTTCTCCTATATCACTAAAGTGTTTGTACTTGTACTCAGGGCAGTAAGCAACATGTACATCACTTGCTTAGTCACACACAGTCAGCCACACTTAGCTCACAGGTACTGGCTGTCCCTTTTACTTAGTAGTAGGGTTGGAGAGCAGTTCTGGCTGTGATGGTCTAGACACCAACTATTATAAGGACCTCAGGGAGTCCCTATACAGTTATTCTTGAATTCAAAGACATTATCAAATCCTTTCCATACAAGCTTTAGGGGAAAAAATGTACCACACAGGAAACACTACAGATTCCCTAAGATACGCAAATAAAGATAACCTTGGTGGCGGCATCTTATCAAACTATAGTAGGTATATAAACTATGGTAGGAGGATTCTAACATCCAGGATCCTTTGAGCAATAACATGTAACAAGGCTCTTCATTTCTGGCTGCTTAGTGGGCCTGTGGTAGTCCTCTTTGGGCTACAGACCATTCTGCCCTAATCTCCACACTTCTTTTTTTCTTATTATTCATGTCACCTTTGTAATGCTAAGTGCACAAAATGACCCACTCCAAAAGAGGAACATATCACCTAGTAACTAAACATATGTGAGAAGATTAAGAGCACTTGGGTCATTTCAGAGAATTTCCTTTCCTTTCTTGTAGTAGATGACACCTTAACATGCAGTAATTTTATTGCATCCTGTAGTCAGCAATTTACAGCAAAGGCTGGGTTTTTGTTTTGTTTTGTTTCGTTATCTTCAGAGCTTTATACTACCTTGCATCTTTAATTTTATTTTAAAATAAAATAAAATAAACTTCAGGGCTAGGAGATTCTTATCTCCCATCCTTCGTTCTGAGATCGCAAAGCCAAGGCTGGGAGATATGAATTTCCCAGCCCCCGCTCTGTGATCATGATTGCAAAGCAGAGTCTGGGAGCTCCCTGCTGCTGGGGTAGGGGGACTTTGTCCCTGCCCAGGCTCCAGTGGTGGAACCTGTCCTGACAGCAGGCAGCTCCAGGGGACAGGGAGCAGTTTCCCTTCCTCTGCTGCCTGGTCACCAGTCAGCTGTCTACACGTGGCATGCTGCACAGTAATTGCTCCTGAGTAAAATTTGCTACTTGTATTTACAAGTAGAAAGTTTACTCAGGATTAGAGCATATTATTCTGTAGTAAGCATCTGCACGTGTAGATGCTGATGCTTACTGCTCAGTAATTGGCTCTATTCTTGAGTAAAATATGTGTAGAAATTCTTATTTGCTTATTGAACAGCATTACAACCAGTAGTTGAATCACTTGAGTCTAACCCTTTTAAACTTAAACTTAATTTAGAACCTAGATTCAGCTCATCAAGACAATCCTGCTCAATCTTAATTGACACTATTTACTCCTGATTTGTCAGATTATTAGGATTCATTTTACTTTGATAATGATGTAACATAACTGATAAAAACACAGTTGTGATTTAAATATCATAGAATCCACAGTCAGTTATAGAAAAAAACCCAAAACAACACAAGTCTTTTTTCCCTATACTATGTAACATCAGATCTCTTCCTTGCTCCTTTATCACTAGCAACAGAATAGGTACAGTTAAAAAAACCTTGATTGACATTTTATGAAGCACCAGCAAGTGTCATATTGTAATTTTCAGTCACATTATGTAAGTCTTATCAATTAAAGAATATTGCAGCTTTAGACAGTCTTAAATGAGCCATGGGCACACATTACTTAGTCTGCTTTATTAAAAGTATCACTAAAACAGCTCTTTATTAAGTGGCATTTTTCTATACCTGATTCTTGGGAAACTATTTATTTGTCCCTCACTTATTAAAATATGTAACAGCAGAAAACAGATCAATATAAATCATAACAAATAATTGTTTGTATATATTAGCACTAGGTATTCTAGAAACTGTTAATACATGAAAACAGGCAAAACTACTTCATGAAATTATACATTTAAACTGCCACTTTATAACACCTAATGATATAAATTTAGAAGTAAAATTGTCAGTGCCGACTGACAAATTGTTAAAATTCATACTGTTCAGAAACATCATTGGGTGTTAGAATGATATAAAGTATTACATGTTCATTAGACACATTGATCAGATCTAGACCCAACTGGCAATTAGTTATTTCACCATAAGACTGCTTACTCCCACTTCCAAATCTATAAAAAAGAAATGAAAGACAAAACTGTTTTTGTATGTCTGATACCAAGCTGACCAGTGTTTCTATTTCTATAAAAAATGTTGTCACATTTACTAGGTAACAGTATTTCCTTTGACAGAAAGATGCATGTATAAATTTCAAGTCATATTACAATGAAGAAAATAAGCTGTTAACCAGAAATATTCCTGTTTTCATTTCCAAGCCATGTTTAGATAATGGTTAAAAAAATGGGAAGGAGGGAAAAGGAGTCTTAAAATAATTTAGTATTTTAAGAAAGAGCCTTGCTTAAAGTAAAATAACAACTCTTCCCCCTGCCCCCTCCACCACATGCACTTTTTCCCAATTAATATAGTTTCAAGTAACAATATTAATGTGTTACTTAAAATATTTCAGATAGAAGAAATGTAAAGGACAAAAATATTCCTTGCTGATTTTTTACAAGGGGTAAAATTTTCAAAAGTAACAAAGTAACTCAGAACTAGAGCTGGTCAGGATTATGGTAAAACAGGGTGGTCTGAGCACTAGTTACATTCTATCCAGTGATCTAGAATAACACACTTACTTTTAATATAGGTACTATGGTTCAAATCTGTACATTGCCCAAATTTAGAGGAAGGGCTTGAGGCTATATCCCCCATATCCAGGGTGCCTGTTTTATGCTTTGGGCTAGAGTTTCACGATCCCCCTTTTGCATCTCTCTCCTATTAGAGTTGCTCAACTTCACCTCAATTAAATATACATTATGTCACTTATATATGAAAAGGCGCTTTCTAGATCAAAATTTCAAAAGGACTTGAATGTGTCCAATTATGGGATTTCTCTTGAAAAAGTAAAACATCTTGTGGATGCAAAAACAAATCCCTTTCCAGCTCTACTCAGAATGATAAGTTTTATTACAAGTTAATGGGACCTCTGCTGTAGGAACTAAGTTTCTAAGTCAGCTGTGTCCAAATGAGGGTGGACGTGTGGTATGTGGTGCCACAGACCCCTCTGCAGCATCACATACTGCACATTCAGGCATTCCTTGTGCTGTTACCTTGGGTCAAAAAAACCCTGCAGCTTAAAAAAGTGAGGCAGAGCATGTGTTGGTAGCGCGTGCCACCCAAAAACTGAGCCTGGCCTGCCAGAGTCATGCTCCACCTGCCAGCTAGGCTCCCAGCTGCAGGAATGCTGTGATTGCAGCTCCCTGAGGCCCCCAGGACCCCAGGTAAAGCTGCTGGGGCTAGTTCTCTTGCTGGACCCAGCCTCCCCTACCCCTCCTGGGGTAACCTGCTGTGCACCAGAGGGCATGTGGCCCAGGTGTTCCTTAGCGACAAGTTCCTTCTTGTCCCTGGGGAAACAAACATCCGTGCTCATGTGGACGTAGATGGCATATTCACTTTTGGGGGAAGAACACTAAGAAACAAAATAAAACTAAAACCTCTTTCTACCTGAGACAGGGTTTTGACAAGTTTACATTTGAGGCACTGCAGGAATGGAGCAAGGAGGGATAGGCAATCAGTAGATGCCACAGAGGGACCAGATCCTGAGGATGCCTCTGTCCAGGCCACAGGTTGCTTCTGGTTCACCAAGCTTCCATGAGCCAGATCCGATCTCCTGAAGGGCTGAATTTGCCCTGCAGGCCACTGGGTGCCAACCCCTGCTCCATGTTAGCTACTGGGGCTACAGTGGACTTGTTTGTTTTTTCACTTGTTTTTTTTTTGGGATGTTTTGTTGTGTTTGTTGCAGTTTTTAAATGGGGAAATGTGACTATGCAGCCCCAAAAATGGGTATGGGGCTCTGGAACAAATGTTATCTTTTAAAATCAGACTAGATTACAAGTTGATAGTGCTGCCTCTTGGAAAACTGTTATGTAAGAAGGAAACTTGCCTTAGAAAGACAGCAGGTTATGGATTATTCAGTTCCCTAAATTTCATTAATTAAAACCCTCTCCTACTTTTTATGTCAGTATTTTCACTATAGTACTAAAACATCACTCTACTAAACAGCCTGATAAGACCATGTCTTCTGTTTATATTATCCTACTAGACAGCTGAAGACTATTTTTTCAGTTTCTATAAGGAATCCTAGGCTTCTTCCCAGTGATTTAATAATTAAATTCATTTGAGAATATTGATTCATTTTCAACACTACATTCTTTAACATAGCAATTCTCCACAAAGATGAGGTAGGTGCCTTAATTTTCAAACACAACTTAATTTTCAAAAGCACAGGTTAACGTGTCTCTCTTTATAGCCAAATTAAGAACAGCCCAGATTTTCATACATACCACTTCAATAATAAAGAAGTACAGCCAGTGTCACTAGGGAATCCTTCCCTCTTGAGACATTTCTTCAGGTGACCTATTTCAGGAAGTTCTATAGTTTATTAGATCATCTTATTCCTTTCTGGCACTTCCATAATGCTTCTTCATAAACCTTTCTCTTCTATTACCCCCATTATCTCATCCCTTATAAGTCACTTCTCTCCAAATTTCTATTTCTTGCCCTTTTTCAAAGATACTTTATTTCATAGCCTCCCTCTGCACTATAGATCTGCCCTCATGTCACATTTTTTTCTGCTCTCTGTGCTCCAAATACAGAAGGGGCACAGCCATGACCTGGCCTCTTCTATTTGTTTGTTGGTCATGCCTGTATTACTCAATAAGCATTTACTCTTGTATAACCTGCTTTCTTTCCCTTAAGACACTTATCACTGGTGCTTCCATTCTGACACCTTTGTTCTGAACTCAAACATTGAACAGTTCAGATAATGTTGATAAACACAATAAAAAGGTCTGATGCCTTGTAGACACAATCATCTTTGAAGTTTTGTTTTGAGCCTTCATTTCTCTTGTTTAGTTATATAATTCACAGCCAACAAGATGGCCAGGTTGGGCATTTTCAAACCAAATGATTCCCTCAACACTGAAATATTTTGTGAAAAGATACTGTAAGAATCATCTTTCTTTACAAAGACTTTCCAGGTCCAGAATAGAATTTCTAATAAACATATCCCATTGGCAGACAATAATAATAAACATATCCCCTGCTAGCCCAGGGGTTAAGTAACAGATAATCCAGGTTCAAGTCCTTGACCAGTGAAGTTCAAATCAGGGACCTGAATTTGTTTCTTCTACATTTCAAGTAAGTGCTCCTACTATTGGCTAGGCTATTTGGCTGGGGTACAGGAACTGTGTCCCTTCTCTCTCTAGTTTTCACTTAGGCTTGGCTTTGCCTAAAGCAAAATGTTGAAGTATTAAAAATGTTCATAGGACAGAAAAATCTTGTCTTGATTAACCTTTGGTTGAGCAACAAACATTAGCTAGTAAACCATAGAACCTTTACTACCTCAGGTATCAAGACACCCAAGTTAGTTAAGGATTAGCTAAGTGTGTTAGGATATACACTGATGCAAAAGCTATTCTTCTTTGTAAGAATTGTAAAAAGTAATGACCTTAAGACACTTTTCTTCTGTCCTTGAACTGGAAAAAAAATCGTTGCTTTTTTCCCCCCATCCTCTTTTAAATCTCTGTTGCACCCCCAGAAATAGTAAATGAATCCTTGGTTTAACAACTAGCAGGAAACATCTCAGCATAGGCTCATCATAGATATGGTAATGAAAGTGTATATTTTCCCTGCTGGCTATGAAGACTCTCCAATGAAATGAAGAGGCCAAAATAAATAATTAAAATACATAGCTAACACGTGTATTCATGCATACATGTGCAGACACACAAAGTTAACTAACCCTCAAAAACTGAGAGCTTTTCTTCTGGAGAATTAATTACATGTTTGAGGTAATTCCCTTTTTCAGCTTATATATGTTGAATAACTTGCAACTCTTTTAGGCTAGGTATAGAAGTTCAGGGGGAAAAGGGGGAGAAGGAGGTTAGATCACATTAAAAATGGCCACACAATCTGACTTAGTTCACCCAGGTGTGGACCTTAAACCTAGACCCCTAGTTACGTCGATTTAAGTGTGAACCGTACAGAAATTCTGGGAAGATTAGATCAGTCTAAAAAAACACTAAGGAAATTCTTGTCTGTATAGCTAACCCTACCTGAGGGACTCTATCTTAAATTGGGTTGGACATTTTTAGAACTATCTAACTCCCAAACTTCTGTACAGTTCCCAGTACAGCCCAGGGCTGGCCCCAGCAGTCCCTGGGCTGCACTTTTCATGTTTCATAGATGAGTGCCTTAACTCATTAGGTATAGAATCATAGAAAATTAGATTGGAAGGGACCTCAGGAGGTCATCTAGTCCAACCCCCTCCTCAAAGCAGGACCATCCCCAACTAGATCATCCCAGCCAAAGCTTTGTCTAGCCAAGTTTTGAAAACATCCAAGGAGGAGCTTCCACCACCTCTCTGGGTAACCTGTTCCAGTGTTTTACTACCCTCCTAGTGAGAAAATTCTTCCTAATATCTAACCTAAACTTCCCTTGCTGCAACTTGAGACCATTGCTCCTTGTTCTGTCATCTGTCATCACTGAGACCAGTCTAGCTCCATCCTCTCTCAAACCCCACTTCAGGTAGTTGAAGGCTGCTCTTAACCCCCACAGTTTTCTATCCACTTTACAGTCCGTTTATCCAGGCCATACTTCCTTAGCTTGCCTGTGAGAATTCTGTGGGAAACTGTATCAAAAGCCTTGCTAAAATCAAGGTATACAGTATCCACTGGTCTCCCCGCACCCACAGAACCAGTCCCAAAAGGCAATCAGGTTGGTAAGGCATGACTTGCTAACCTGCCTGAATATCTGTGCTTAGCCTTAATTTTCTTGTTCTCTCAACATACAATGGATGTCTATTCTCCTTCACTGAAAATTCTTCTCTGCTATACGTTTCAGTCACCATTTTAATTCACAAACTTGATTAATTACTGTTCGATCCTTTTGGGCCTTCTTGATATTCCTGCCTGCATCTGTTAATTTGTCTCCTATTCTATTCTCTCTATAACGATTATGTTTCTTTAGTCAACAATGCTTTCTTTCATTTCCCCCATACACACACACTATTAGTTTGTTCACAGTGTGAGGGAAAGCTTACAAATAAACTAACCCAATTTGTGTTCATAATGTTAGCAGTCTCTACTCAAATGAGTAAAGTCAGACAGGATCCTTAACATTATATTAGGTTATTTTTATGTTCTTTTCACATTTCATAAATCAGTGTAGTAAATGTAATACTCTGAAATGTAATTATTTTCTTCATAATTTTATTTTAAAGGAAGTTCAAGATGGAACTGAATCAGTGCTCCTGGTTCTGGGTCTCACAGAGGATTGCTTTAGTGGGGAAAGGGGCAAGAGATACTCTGGGTCTGTGCAGAAGAGAAATGGGAGGGGAGCAAAAATTTAAAGGAGTTAGAGGCCCATCACACAGAAGTTTAAACCTGCAAGCTGAGTTCTATAACATGTCTTCACCAATACTTGATCTCTGTTACAGTTCTTTTCAATTTAGTGTTGTCTAAAATTAAATTCTCCCATCAGCCTTCTTTTCTCTAGACTAAACAATCCCAGTTCCCTCAATCTTTCCTCACAAGTCATGTCCCTCAGCCCCCTCACCTTTTTTCTTGCCCTCCTCTGGACTGTCTCCAATTTGTCCACATCCTTTCTGTAGCGGGGGCCCAAAACTGAACACAGTACTACAGATGTAGCCTCACCAGTGCTGAATAGAGGGGAAGAATCACTTTCCTTGACCTACTGGCAACACATCTTTCAATGCAGCCCAGTATGCCATTAGCCTTCTTGGCAACAAGGGCACACTACTGGCTCATATTTAGCTTATTGTCCACTGTAACACCCAGGTCCTTTTCTGTAGAGCTGCTGCCCAGTGAGTCAGCCCCCAGCATGTAGTGGTGCATGGGATTGTTCAGTCCTAAGTGCAGGACTTTGCACTGGTCCTTGTTGAACCTCATGAGATTTCTTTTGGTCTAATTCTCCAATTTGTCTAGGTCACTGAATCCTAGCCATAACCTTCAACGTCTCTACTAATCCCCCCAGCTTGGTGTCATCTGAAAAACTTTCTGAGAGTGCCATCTTCTAGGTTGTTGATGAAGACATTGAACAAAACTGGCCCCAGGACCAACCCCTGGGGCACTCTACTTGATACTGGCTGCCAATTAGACATCAAGCCATTGATTACTACCCTCGTTGCTACTACACAGTAGCGGCAATGTCATGGTTAGTGCCCGCTGACACTACATTGCTGTAGCGATAAACAACATCACGATAGCTTGTCGCTACAGCAGCGTAGTGTCTCATGTAGATGCGACCAGAGGATACATCCAGTTGTGCTTTTTACTGCAGAGTAGACTAATTATCTCCACAGTAAAGCACTGCAATCTACACATGCACCAGTATTAGGGAACAGTAAATTAATTAACTCTGCCATAAATTGATGGATTTATTGCACTTAAACACAAGTGTGAACGCTGATCATGGGTATAAATTGTGCCCAGTCAACCCAAACAGCCAGGGGCCTACTCAACCCTGGCTCAAATTGCTGCTTTCCTGGGCACACGTGTAGACAGTGCACCTGGGAGCAGTTTTCTCTAACTTAAATGGCTCTGGAGTTTATTGCCTTGCATTAATTGTTCATGTTGATGCACACAGTGTGTAAAAGGGAGGAAGCTATTTATTTCAGTTTAACTGTAAGATACTATCCCACCTGACTGCTATGACTTTATTTAAAATTAGTCATAAAAAGAAAATCCAATACAATATAAAACTATGAAAATGGTCTGGTGTTATCAAGGAGAAAGACTTTATCCAAGGTGGCAGAGCATACTCTTTGCAGACTGAACCCCACAATCAAAGGGGATCTAAACCTTGAAAATGCTGATTTGGGGTGCAGAGAGATAAAGCTGCCTAGTCATTGCCACTGAGAAAGAGCAGGCATTCAAGGAGCTAGATAGAAAAAAACTGTAGCATAACAGCCTGGTCCTCCCGTCTAAGAAAACCAGTTTGAGTCACTTTTTTGCCAGTGAGATAGAGTTTGTGTAAGGCTTTGCATGGTTTTAGGAAAGATTTAAAGCTTCAACTGAGTTTTCATTAGATAGGGCGCAGTCTACTCTATGGCTGACAGAAGCCCACACTTAATTTCCTGAAGTTAAAGTTAGTTGAATATACAAGTTCTACTGATATTCTCCCATACTTAAAAAGGGGAATGTAATCAACAGATTTATCTCCTTGCTTTCAGTTTAAGAAAGCATGAGTCACTTTAAGAATGTGTACTGAGTTCCCTTACTTCTCCATATTTTTTCTTTATTATTAAAGTAAAAGAGAGTTTTTATCCTTTTTATGTATTAAATATAATGGGGGAAACAATTGTAAGATTTTTACATTGTGGAGCTAGATTATAAAAGCCTTTATCAAAGGAAGCCTTGACAAAAACGAATTCATAAAGGAGGGCATTGGATTGAGAATTTATGCTTCTATTACCCAGGTATGACAGAGACACTGGTCAGTATTTGCCAGCTGTTGCTGCAAGTGAATATAACCATAGACATAATCCAATTTAAATGACAAGAAGCTGATGAATCTCAGATTCCACTTTGTGTGAACTGCTGGAAATCATCATTTTAAAATCTGCTTACTGAACTGAGTAGGTTTAGACCTTAGATAAAACAGTGATGGTTTACTAATATTAAGAAGCAATTGCCAGTAACACTGAGGGTAGGTACAGACTTTCTAAAAGCCTGAAGTGGAATAAAGTTATACAGTTATTTTAACTTTATTTAAAATAAATAAAGTTATGCAGTTTCCTGTAGGCAGAGTAGTTTACATTGGTAGCCAACAGAACACACATTTGTCCTTTCCGGGGTGGTGGTATCTTAGACTGCGTTCTCCCATTTTTAAGCCAAAATATATGTGCTAAACTTCTGTTCTGTTATGGGTATAGACCAGCTTCCAATCACTTACACCAGAAAAGGTGTAATGTCTGTACCTGGCCCCAGATAACAGGTTGAACCAAATACTTCAGCATTATCTATAAACATTCTAAAATAATATCACTGTCTGGGTTTTCTCAACATCTTATACAGTCCTCTAACACTAATAGTAATGAATTTTCTCCATTAATTCTTATTTTTTACCTCTGCAAAATGGAGCTGGAAAATCCCATGATGCACCATTTCCAGGACTCACAATACACGTTAGCATAGCATGGCCCTCCAGGATGTAGCCTGATACACAGCTGTATCTAATTTTGTCTCCAATGTTGAACCTAGTTCCATGAAGTACTCCTTTGGGTATTTCTCCTGGGTTTCCACAAGTGTGGCTAGGTAGCACTGTTGAAAGAAGAGAACAGGAAAAAAAAATACTATTAACCCTTGAGAAAAGAAATATCTTGCATTATTTTTTAATCAATATTTATAGAATCATTGTTAGACACCTACTTTCATTTTAGTTTTCTATGTCTAATATCAAGAATGTGTACCTGGACTATGGAATACATTTTAACAACTAGTAAGATTTACCTTTTCATCACTTTCACACGTGATTTCTGAACCCAGTCCTTTGATTTAACATTCCATCAATACTTCACATTCCCATCAACTCAAAACCAAATGGCATTATGCTTTTTAAATCTAGCTATTTCTACTGCAAGATGAAAGAAAGAAAAATGGTCTTATGCAAATATTCCAGGTCCTTTTAGATACTATTATAAAAGGATCCAAATGTATACACAGTTTTTTTTCAATCTTATGCACTTCTTAAAAAATAGATTCTATCTGATTTGTCTGAGTAAAGGCTTGATCACCATTTGTCCCTATTTAGATGATTTTCAGTTTAGATAAATGTAAAGTTTTAACATTTAAAATATAAGAATTAATTAAAATACTCTACAGTAACAAAATTGCCCTTTCATTCTAGGAGTAGACAGAAAATTTAAGGAGTTTAACTATGGAAAACTGAGGTTAGACAGGGCAAGTGAACAGATTTCTTGCGTTTTGGGCAAAAAAAAAAAAAAAAAAATCTTTAATGTTTGTAAGCAGATATACCAGATTACCTAAAATACACAATACGTATATAGTACTCTTCAACTTAAAAACATCCAAAATGACAGATGTTTGTTTTCCACTTGGCTTGGTGATCTAGGACTTGTAATAATATCGAGGTGTTTTGTTTTGTTGGCACAGTGAAAGAGAGCATGTATGAGAAACAGTAATAGCAGTACCTAGAGTACTGTCCATTCAAATATATGAAACA